>NC_079525.1:6764502-7069502 GCF_003711565.1 Takifugu flavidus
GCGCTCCTGAAACACACACCATAAATAGCGCGTTACATCTTTCGGAATTTTCGTCAAAGAGCTGAATGACAAACCATCGATACCTGCGGCCGTGTTGTTAGAGTCCTAAACTGAGCTTAAGATCAGAAACAAATACATGATAAATCGATGAAAGCTCCTTTTTTAGTTAAAGCGCAGCCTGTGCGCCCTGCTATATGTATGCTGAGTGTTATCCATCGTGCATGTTCAGCCATTTTCAATTGAAATTAAACTATTCTAATTACTTGGAAAAGTTCAGTTTTTCATCAAATTGGGCAGATTTATTTTATTTTTATTTTCCGGGATGATGTGGCTATTGAAATACAGATTTTACTAGATTGTCGTGAGTGTGTGGACGCTGTGTTGATGGTGTTTAACAGTGACTGGACTGAGGTCTGAGGTCATAATCTTCTCTGTTGTTGGCTCCAATGAGTAAAGCTGCATCCTGAACTGTCGATCCGTGTGCTGAGACTGAACCAATGCCCTGACCAAGGTGATAATGGGAACAAATCTGACAGAACAAATTAAATATAAACAGAGGAGAATGCGTTTGTCTCTAAAAGTGCCTCTAATTTAGTCAGTGAACTAATCAGAAATTAATTTGTCTCTGTTCCCATTCAATATCTTTCTATCTGGCAGCTCGCAGATCCCACATCACACATAATCAGAGAAATTAGAATAAATCAGCTCTCAATAATCACTTCCAATTCCATCACATCAAGTAATGGAGCTTCAGACGGACCGCGGAGTGCTCCTCCACATCCCTGCAGAGTCCCTTCCAGTCGGATTACTTTAGAAATCAGATTACTCATCACTTGCCTTTCCCGTGCACGGACCTACTTCAGATAAAAATGTATTATACAGATTATTTTTTGTAATCTGACTCCACGTCATTAGTTACACCAGCATCCTGGAGATGTGTATGCAGAAAGATTTACATAAAAGAGGCAGCGCAGAGCGGCACTATTGACGTTCACTGCTGCAACGCTTACGGAGCTGATGGCTATTAGCATAATTAATGTCATCACTGTAATGCACTCCAATTCTGAGACACACAAACACACACTGGACACATAAGCATGAAAGGAAAGCGGAAATATGTAATTAAATCTGGAATACAGAGTAGGGCAGCCAGCATGAAAGTGTCGTGTGTGATGTCCGCCATGTGATGCCACTCAGTTGCCATGACGACAGAGCTGCAGCTGTGTCAGTAGTGTCTGTACATCGCAACCACGATGTCCTGAGCATTAAAGGAAAAGCCACGCACTGTGACATATTATGCTAAAAGCCAGGGCGAGATAGGTTAGATAGAACGTAGGCCTGTGTGTTAAAGATAGCACTGGATGCCTGAGGGGGTGTGACAAAAAACCAGGACTGCCTGCTCTTTCTCTCTCTTGTTCTTTTTTCCCCTCCCTCGTCCTTTTTTCCCTTCCCCTCTTTCTCAACACCTCCCAATTTCTCCCCTCCTTTTCTCCGTAATCACGCAGCCATAAAGCAACTGTAGCTGCGGAGCACAGGCGAGCTGGATCCCTCCCCAATGCCGCTCTGCTCTTAACCATCTCGAATCTGCAGTGCCGAGGATGCCGAGTGAGCTTAGAGTGTGAAAAGTAAAGCCACTTAACGGGGGAAAATAAGCATATCACATGGAGTGAGTTGGCGTGGCTGCATTCAAAATGTATTTGTGATTTAACACAATTTCACAAGAAGCTACGTGCCAAGATTCTGTTTCCCCCCTCCATTTCTATATGTTAAACCCATTTTTGTCCTTGGAGAACTTCCAGATTTGCAGCATGACCTTGCTGAGATTACATAACCTGGTCACATGTTTGATCGACATCACACCTGCACCGAATTAGCAAGTGAGGTTGAAACAAGTCTTTCTTTTGAGGGAATTAAATCCAATGAATCCAAATAACTACAAAGGGAACGTGATGTTCTCATGAAAAGTAAAAGAACAAGGAGACAGTGTGCAAATAAACACCCCTCACTTAATGATCTTTTATTTTGGGTGACGAGACCTTAAATTCATTTTTTCCCGGCGTTTATGCTTGCAGCTAGTATGAACCTGCCGCAGCCCATTCTGCAACTTTGACCTTATACTGTGACTTTTGAGAGAAAATATGCTGATTTCAGGGGGTTTAAGGGGGGTTTCTGTCCCTTTTAATTTGCAGAATTGGGACCAGACCTGTGTCACACTTTGCGGTTTAGTATCAGATATAATTTGGATGCGAAAAACCAACAGGATTCTGTTTAGCAAATATCCAAGCTGCACTGTTGCAAAGGGCATCAGAGCAGGTAAGTGTGTAACCTAATGCTCTGATCTTTGTGAGTGTTATTTAATTGATTCTTGAATGGGTGAAATTAAATGAACACCGTTTTTAAATGTCAGGTGCTCAACCGAACTAAAGATTTGTGTGTTTAATATCAGAACAGAAGAGTTTGTCAGTATGCAGCAACCCCCCACCCCCAGCTACAGTGTAAAATGGGTCACAGTTGTTACAGACCCAGGCTGCTTGAGGATTCCGCTAACAGTTAAATGATTACTCATGATGCAAACTGAGCTGATTACAGGTCAGTTTGTGATTAATCCTAATGGTCCAGTGTGGCAGTGGTTGAATGAAGGGTAGGTGTGACTAAATAGTGGTGGTGGTGTGGGGGGGGGGGGGGGGGGGTGTCACGTCCAACATGTGTGAATGTGCACCAGGTAGGAATCAGTTCACCAAACTAAACACATAACAGAATTATTATTTTTTTAAATAAAAAAATAAAGGCACAAGGAAAAAGTTTTTGTCCTTCCTTTGCCTGTAAGCCCGTAAATGTGTGTCACAGGACATCACATGGCTCAAGTCACTACAAGACTGCACCAGTAGATGTTGATGGTGCAAAGGAAAGTTCTCAGCCGATATGGGGGAAATCTGGTCCAGTGAAGGCTGCTTTGGTGCTTGCATGTTCTGTTTATGTCCACCGTTTCAAACAGCGCAACGCAAAAGTTCAACTTTCAACAAGTTCAAACAGGTTGAGACTTATGTAACAAATGGGGTTGAATTAAACTTTTTACACCCGGCCAGAAAGTCCCGTGGGTGCTGTCAGAACCGCCAGGGTTGACTGTTATCTCACTTCCTCTCTCTGCACCTAATGTGTGGCCGGATGATACTCTGGTCCAGACAAACCCAAAATGAAGAAATATAGGTAGATAGATAGCCAGGTAGGTAGGTAGGTAGGTAGGTAGGTAGGTAGGTAGGTAGGTAGGTAGGTAGGTAGGTAGGTAGGTAGACAAACAGATGGACGGACAGACTAGATAGATAGATAGATAGATAGATAGATAGATAGATAGATAGATAGATAGATAGATAGATAGATAGAGATAGATAGATAGATAGATAGATAGATAGGTTAGTGTAGGTATGTGAGAACAAATGCAGATGTGTGTGTGTATGTGTGTGCGTGCATGTGTGTGTGTGTGCGCATGTGTGTGTGTGTGTGGGCATACAGGCATTGATCCACCCCTCCACCTGAGTGTGATGCAGCAGGAGCATCTTTACTTGCACACAGACACCCAGTCGGTTCCCCAGCTCACCTTCCAGGCAGCAGGTCCTCCAGAGGCCCGAATGCGTCATCACCTCCTCGTTCTTCTTGCTGGTCTCATTCTCGTTGGTGCTCTTGATCTTGCAGACGCCGCGTGAGTACAGCCAGTAGTCTGTCCCCACGGCGATGGTCATAAGGCTGAAGGCGGCGAAGGCCCCTACCGTGGTCAGCAGCATCTGAACTCCGCGGTCAAACACACCCATGTTGCCGCATTCCACGAAAGGGGGGCCCCCTTTCCTCTTGATGTACAGGAAGTAAATATTTGTGAGTTTGCGTCGCCACGCCAGCTCGGAAAACGGGGGGTGGCCGGTCTCGGGCGGACGACGGTAGCGGGGGGCCGCTGGGGGGGCGGGGGAGTTAGGGGAGCTCGGGGGAAATCGTATGGTTGGTTTTGGGGTGGACAGCAAACAGGGAAGAATCGAGAGGAGTGCGGAGGTTGTTCGGCCCGGCCTACGGGTCAAACGGATTTTTGCGAGGCTGACGGGACCCTCGGCCACAGAGGGGTCTAAATTCCAGTTCTCGAGCGGCGGCTAAGATGCCCCGCTCTGGAATCTGAAAAAATAAGTTGACCTAAAAACTTCTAGCAGATCCCGCAGGAGGTTTAGTCTGGGACAGAGGCCTACTTTGTGGAGTTGGAAGGCCTCTAAATGTCAGGCGCCGAACAAGGCCGAAATAATCAGAAGATGGAGGACGTTGCTCTGCTTCTCTGTGGTTGTCTCAGGCCTCGCAGCCTGACGCTGACAGATATGGAATGATGTGCACAGAGAGCCAGAGTTTTACCTACACGGCCTTTACTGTGATGCTCATGCAGGAAAACAGCCAACCAGGTAAACTTCCTGCTGTAAACACCTGAACGCAGACCAGGACAGGCATGCACACAGTGTGAGTGAACTCAGGGATGAAGAAACACCAGAATGTGGGGGTGGAGGGTGGTGAAGTCTAATCCAGCTGGTCACCTGGTTGTTTTTTAAACAAATGCCTCCTCAAATACCTCCACTAGATGATGAAACTATTCAGGATGAGGTTTGACTGATGTATCTCAGTGGCTCAGTGAATTATAGAGGCTCATGGAAATTCTGGAAGAACCAGGCTTGCATGTACTCTGGAAGGGAGGGAGACAGGCAGGACAGAGAGACAGGACCCCAACAATATGTAGGAAAGACAAAAGGAAGAGGTCTGGATGCGCTGAGAGGAATAAAGGAACAAATTTCAAACCCGCAGATGAAAGTGCTCCATACAAAAATCGAGGACAGGACAATAAATAATGCCAAATAATCAGCCGGTAACCATGACTGCCTTGAAAGCCACTCAGGATGGAGAAAAATAACCAACCAGGGACGATCAACCCCCTTTTCCTGATTTGGAAAAAAAAATACAGCCAATGAAAGGACAAAAAAAATGGTTAAGTTTTGAAAATCAAACGAGCCTGCTTAGTTTTCCTTTTTCCTAAAATTCTGATCCTCAGATTCCATATGTGGTCCCTAGACCTTTTGCCGGTGACAGGAGGAATCTGCTGTAAGAGGCTACAGGCAGCGGAACCGACGACACAGCGCGGAGAGAGGGGCGCATCCAGGCGGAGAGGCCGAGCATCACCGCTCAAACAGCCGCTCGCAGGTGTGAGGAGAACACGGAGGCGATGGACGAGGCTCCCCGGAGCGCCGCAGCCTCTTCCTCTGGCATCCACACGATCCTACGCGGTTATGACACGGCGACGGCGAGCGCACAAGTCTCTCACGGACCCGTTTACTGTCATCACCTTCAAGGCGCAAAAAAAAAAAAAAAAAAATTCAAAAAATCACCACGAATCGCCAAAACGGTTGCGATTTTTTGCAAAGCTGTCAAGCGTCGGGGTTCAAGTGCGCGCCCGCCCCCTAAAACATACGTGGACCCTAATTATAACCCGGTAAAGGCGAGCAACACATCGGTCCTCCGTTTCCTCGTTTTTCTTCTTCGGAGAGCTGAGATAGAAGTGGAGAGAGGAGAGGAGAGGAGGAGGAGGAGGAGGAGGGGGTGGATGATGGCTGGAGGCAGAGGATGAAAAAAATCGACACAAGCAGAGAGAAGGAGAGAGAGACAAAGACAGAGACACACAGAGAGAGAGAGAGAGAGCGAGGGAGAGAGAGGGAGAGTTCCGTGCGCAGCAGCAGCAGCTTCACCGCGCAAAAACAAGCGCACTGCAAAAAAAAAAAAAAAAAAAGTCTTTTTCAACAAGTCACTGCCGCTGACGATTAATCTCAGTACTTCTTTTTCTTTTTCTCGGAGGGTTTTTGGGGTTCAGTGTTTGTCAGCTGTTGCTGGTTCAGTGTGACAAGTTCCCTTCTTTATGATGCCAGTTTCCACTCTTGGCACTGTTGTAAAATTTGAATAAGGGACAAAACATGCCAAATTACCTATCCATGATCCAATACAGTAATAAAACAGGGTAGTCCATGGTAACTGAAATAAACAACAGTCTGGCGTTAAAAAAATGAGATTCGATTGAAAACAAACAAAAACATATTTTCAAGTCTCTTTTTTGAAGTAACCTGACCATTGATCAGTATTTCAAACTGCATCATTCCCCAAAAGAACTTGGCAATGAGCACTAAAGTTTTATCAGAATGTGATAAAAGGTGATTTTATTTCACTTGCTGAGACTAAACTGAAAATTAAAAAAAAAAAAGATTTTGTTTGACCGCCCCTGACCTCTGACCTCTGTCCTGCAGGAGACCCATTGCTTGTTTGTGTGTTGTGCCCAATAGAATCAACAATGGGTCACTGTTAATGTGAGACGCAGGTTCTTTTGAATTTCCTGACAAGCTGGCGGAAACTAGCGGGCCGATCGGGACACACCCGACCCAGCAGTCTGGATGCATCCGGCTGTGCAGCCAGCGAACCGGGACCTGTAGCCTGAACGTGACTCCGTTCTGTGTTTCATATCCAGAGAACACAGAGATTTCTGTCCAACCGCTGAGACACACTTCATAATTCAGATAAAAATGCTGAATAATAAAGTGTTTCAAGTACCTTGGAAGGTCTTTTCCATTATATTTTAATCACAACTTCAAATGTACAGTATCCTGATGTCTCATACTGTCCATCATCCCAGAGCACCATGGTAACCACTCACTGCTCTGCCGTGGCCTCGCTGGATCCACGGCAACTGTCTCCCTCTTGTGATTTTCTGCATCGCAGCTGCTTGGTATTTTCATGGGACTTGATGCAGATGCAGGCCAGGAGCTCTCCCAACCTCTGTGTTAGCAAGCAAAACTGCGGCTTGTGCCCGATGGCAACGGTGGAGAGCACCGATCGGTTCGACTGATCTCCGACTCTGCAGCTCTTCCTTAAAATGCAGGATTTGATGTGACGAAGGAGGAGTGAGGAGGTTAAATAGCAAGCGTTGCAGTAGTCCTTGAATATGAAGTGAATGGCGCCAAGAAGGTTGAGATGGCTTCTGACTTTCAGATGCATGGAGCTCACATCCTACACATCACTGTGGGCTATAAAGCACAAATATAGAGGAAGTGGAATTCATACGCATCTCATCATTTCTGGGTACCAAAGTTCATATTGTTCACACTTATCTCTCACTGACATTTGCAGCCTGATATGCAAAGCTGTTCACTACATCTATAGGTACGAGGCTGCCAGCATCGCTGGCCTGGAATAACAATTCACATGGGCTGGGATTGAATGTTTAAATGGAGGAGCTGAAACCATACGTGTCTCAAACGATGGCCCACTGCTGCAGAAAGCCTGAGCGGTGAAATCCGGCATTGTTAAAGCATTTCTGAAATTACACAAAGTTGCCTGTTGGGGATGCTGTAATTAAATGTCAGCCGTCAAACTTTGAAAGGCCATAACTGCTGCAGCGCTCGTCTGATCTGGATGTAATGAGCGAGTCTGTGTCTTTGTCAGCGATTGGCCTACAGCTGCCTGCACCATCCAAGGGTGATCACATGCATGGCCTGCTTCTCCTCAACATGTCTGTCCACATGCAGCCAGCATCAGCCTCATTAATGCCGGGAAGAGAAAGCCGGCATTGCCACAGATTTGACAGAAAGCAGCATTCTGCATCGTGCGCGTTCTCGTTTCTCGATGAGCGAGAAGGTCAGTGCCGCCCATGTGAGACACTCCGTCCTGTGCAGCACCCCGCAGGAATAACCAACTTTGAAACAGATTCAAATCATAACTTTAATCACACAAATCGAACACAATCCTGAGTGTCCGACATGAAAGAGCTCGGATGAAGGAACGACACCCTTTTGTGTTTAATGGAGCATCATTTCAAAATTAAACTAATCAGAGCAAGTTCATCATTAAAAGTTGGAGAGACTTTGCTGCTCTGTGGTTGTAATTTATTAATACTTGTTTTTAATGTATAGATATTTTAGACTCCAGAGGTGTTGGGGGGGGAGGGCAAGATAAAAAAAAAAAACTATTCGAAAAAGAAGGTGCAACGGAGCAAAGAGACCAAGAGAGGGTGATCAGAAGAGAGACGCAGAGAGCGAACAGTCTGCCATGTTGGCCGCCCTCCCTCCTCCTCCTCTGGGGTGTAGAGGACATGTTTAACATTCTACTCTACTCCTCCTCCTCTCCTCTCTCATCCAGCCACAGCCGCAAGTCCCTGCTGCACCCCGGCTGCTGATGGCCAGAGACGAGACGAGCGGCTCAGTAGAGCCTTTAATCATGACCAGCCCGCCGTTGTTGCCGCATTGTTGATGCTGCATTCCTAAGCAAAGTGCTGGTGACGCGCTGTTGTTCTCCTCCAGGAACCCGTCTGATCAAGGTGTTGTTCAGGCCAAAGTCACATCTGCTGCAGAAGAAAGATGACGCTGGAGAAAATTACACGATTCCTTTCCCTTTTCCGTTTTACAAAAAGAACATTTATCTGCATAATTACCGTTAATGTATCTTTTTTGGTCAAGCAAGTGCTCTGTTTCTTCTGTTGACTGCACAAGCACATTTCTGCTCAATTGGAATTATTAGTTCATTTGACATGGATCACACGCGTCGTTCAAATTAGGAAGCAACAGCTTCATTTTGTTTATTTCCTATTTTCTATTCATCTGCATTTCTTGGAACCAGAAATGAGGTTTCTGAGCATTGCGGGTCACAAACTGATCCGACCGTCGTCGCATGTGGTTGGAATAATCTGGTTTGGACAAAGGGGCTGCATCTATGATGAAGGCAGATACGCTCACAACCTTAGACTGCTTTTGTCATGGTTTCCTGAGCCGGTGGATGAGGAGCTGCTGGCATAGATGGCTCCAGCCCTGTGATGTATCTCTGCTGCTCCTTTGCATTTGAGTGTGAGAGTGCGCAGAAGGTGGGCGCATAAGCATGTGCGCTGCATTTTAATTTTAATGCACTACGGAGGAGTATTTCACAGAGGAACATGCAGACACATGCAAAAAAAACCAAAGAACCCAACCCAACCCATTTGCACGTCTGATTCAGGCTAATACTTTCCTTCATGCTTGTCTCCTCTGCCCTCCCACGCCTCCTTGCTGCCTGAGGGTGAGCCGGGGTGTCCTGCTCCTCCTGCACTTGTCGCGGGCTTCCAGTCAGCACGAACAACTCGTTACCTGCTGCAACCTGGCCTACTTCGAAAGTTCCTCCCCTGCTCTGCTGCGGCGCCATCAGCAAAGTCAGACAGAACGAGGTGGGGGACAAGTGAGGTGGAGCAGGGAGAAAGAGGGCAGATAAGCTGAAGAGGTGTTTTATTTATTGTCCTGAGAGGCAGAACCACTGAATGCTTCTCCCGAAACTGATCAGGTTGGGGTTTGTTGGTATCATCTGTAAAATCAAAGCCCTCCTGGGAGGACCGCAGGGACATCTGCTGGTCCAGAGGCTGCCGATCCTGTCCAGTCGCTCCGGATTTTCCTTTTTGGCATCCCAGCTCCAGACAGGAAGTTTTACTACGCAAATCTGTGAAGCAGAAATGTCCAAATACATCGAGTCCAAATTCATTCTCAGGCAGTAATTTTATTATTTCAAGCAAATTTGAGCTGAAACAACAGGCTGCCAGTGAGCAGCATACAATTTTGGCTGTTTTGCATTTTATTCTGGGTTAGCCTGCTTTATTCCAGATTAGTCATTGCCATATTCTTGGTCAGAATTATTCTCCACTAGTACAAAAGCTGTTCCCAGAAGGGCAAAGCGACACATGTTCAGAGTGCTCACAAACATGTTACAAAGCAGCAGCTCTGACCTAGATCACACACCTTTACCTGTCGCGGTGTGATGTGTCCCGTCTTCAGAAGCGAGAGCGGCGGGTTTCCAGTTTTTCCCTTTTAAAATGATGATGACCTGACCTCCTTTCAGGATTAATTTGCATGAATTAAATAATACATCAACACTCTGGGTATTTGTAGAAGGGTCTGAGTCCTCAAAAGCAAAAAGAGGAAATGAAAACTGTCCGCTCTGTTATTCAGGTCAAATACATCAATTAATCATTTGCACTGTCCAGTTTGCTTCTGCTTCTGAGATTACGCCATTTGGCACCTCTGTTCTGTTCCAGGAAGCGGGGCCTCGGTCATCCGCGTTTTATGGCATGTCGCCTGGTTTCTAAATCTGATGAATGTTTGCGTTTCAGCTCCACTTTGAACAGACAATCTCAACAAGAATCGGCTGATTCTCCAGACGCTTACAGGGTTTGCAGGTTTGTGTCTTTCACCCAATCCAATCAGTTACGCACAAACACTGACCTTATCACAAACCAACGCCTGATCAGCACTTTCCTAGGTAATGGTCATTGTATATTCCAGGGGAACGACGGTCAGGGAGCCGACACAGACGTCATGAATATATGTCCTTCCTGAAGCCACAGTTGTCGTTCAATTATGTGGATAAGTGCAGGTCTGGGAGTGAAAAGAGGAGGGCCAGCCTGAATCCTGTAGAGATCCTGCTATTACACATGAAAACTCTGCTCTCAAGGAGGAGAGAGGTCTCGAGGTGGTCCTCAGAACCTCAGAAGTCAGGGTTAATGGAGCCAAGGAGGGAGAAAGACAGCAGCTCATTCATAGTTGCCCCAGAGCGCTCTTTTCCTCTTTATCCTACACTTTAGATTTACACCACTGTCCCAGAGGTCTCACTGACTTTATCTTCATTTCTGTATTCAAGATTTAATGTTTTGATGAATTTGCATGTAACAGGCATGCATATCAAAGAGGACACTAGGATACAAACCCAGCAGAAACCAGCAGAACATGCTCATGATAACATGTCGACAAAGGTTTAAGAGGATGAAGAACCTAACATAAATCCAATTCTAACTAACCCTGTGCTGGGAGCCTGGCCCGCACACACAGGCAAAAGTGTTATTAACCTGTAAAACAGAAAGTTTAGCAGCGTTGTGGTTGATTATCAGCCATTCCCGTTTCCTGTGTCAAAGGTTAAACTAGTCCAGCTCCACCTGAGGTCAAGCTCCATCACAGATCCCATCTGAATACAGCCACATTAAAGAGATCCAGGCAGAATATATCATAACCAAAACAACACGACTTTATTTGCATTTCAAGTTGAAGAGTTGAACGTGATAGTCGCTGAAGCCTGCGGAGGAACCCGGCGGTTAGAGCCGCCCGTAGCAACAGGAGCTGATAGAGAACAAAACATCACATCAGGGGAACTTGAGGTTCTGAAGCAGCCATCAGGTTTAATGCTGCAAATTCACAGAGACAAAGACGAGCAGCTCGTGCTGTTGTTTTAGATGAGATCACTTTAATGCATTTTTGTGCTCATTGCACAATTCTGTGTCCCTTAAAATAAAGTGCTGTTTTTCCACATGTCAGGATGGCAGTTTCAAAAGCCGTCAGGGCCCGAGGCTTCTTCTCACATCACATTTAAAAATGCACAACTGCAATCGCCAAAACACAGAACCGACTTGGCAAAATGTATCCAGGGCAAAGCAGCGCGCACAGATGTCTGGACGAGGAGCTTCAGCTTCAGATGTGGGCGGAACATAATAAACGAGGCAAAAATGTGACATCCAAACGTTTAGGCCGCATATGGATTTCCCATAAAATTTGTATCTAAATAAGTGATTTTACTGACATTGATGGTTCTTTGCAGTTAAATCAATGGCTGGAGGTCAGACTGCCTTTTCTCCATCACATATTATAAATGAACTGTTGAGGTGAAAATGTGGAAGTCATAAACGTGGACGAGACCATCAGATTGGCATCATCTGGGATTCTTCTTCTTTTCAATTTTCTCCTGCAACATGATTTTGAAGCCACCTGAAGGAAAACCTGGATGTGATGTCATAACTTATCTTCTCTGCAGGCTTCATGTCACCTGAACCGAAACCAGAGAGGAAAAAAAAACACCTTGCAAATTCTGATGTCAGCGTCATAGCTGCATATTAGAAATGTCCTTTGGTTGAGGTCTTATCTTCTTCTCCACATTCCTCTCTCTCTCTCTCTCTCTCTCTGTCTCCCTCGCTCTGGAAGTTAAAGGGCCAGTGGAGGCTGATTAGGATGCAGAGGAGGAAAGCTCTGCTGCAAATTGAAAACATATTGATTCTCCTCATGCTTGGAGGAAGAGGGGGCGAGAGACAGAGGGATAGAGGAGGCAAAAGATGGGGGGAATGAAAAGCAGGAGACAAGAGGGGGATGATAAAAAAGAGGATAAATCAATTGATGCTGTGGTGGTAGTGGTGCCATGGCAACATGTATCAATGTCTGGCATCTCACACACACTAGCATATGTGTGTGTGTGTGTATATATATATATATATATACATATGTACACATGGTCACTGGTCTCCATGGCAACAGGGTCAGGGCAGTTGTGGTACAAGCTTGTGCATGTGTTCTTCATGTGAGCGTACATTGTCATGTCCAGCTGAGCAGGGAGAGGCCGCAGGATGCCGATGAGAGAGGACAGAGCATAACACGTACAGTTGTGCTGACTGCACAGTTTCCATGGGAACAAGCCCCCCCCCCCTCTACAACTCCATCCCACCTCCACCAACATATCCCTTCTCCCTTTCAGCCATTACTCCTCAGAGCTCCTGCAAAAGCTTGACAGGCTCTGCTTAATATGGCTCACAGCATCTGAATGTGTCCATGCATTCCTGGTACGGAACTCACATCAGCTACTGCTCAATCAGTCTTGTCCTAAGTACACGTGTCACAACCCGTCTGTGTGTGTGTATGTGTGTGTATGCATGACATGCTTGTCTCTTTAATCAAGGATGAGGGTGAGGAGAGGAGGCTGTGATGGAGGGAGGTGGTAGATGTTATCAAACAAAGTGGCTTTCTAATTTTCACGCACACACACACACACACACACACGCACACACACACACACACACACACACACACACACACACACACACACGTGTTTGCTCGGTATTATAGTTGGTCTGCTGTGTGAAAGCTGCCATCATGCGGTGATCTGCTGCCACTGCGTGATTAACAACAAGCAGTGGTTGTTAGATTCAACATATTATTACACCTGTCATTTTCTACAAACATTAGATGACGCCATTAAAGGTGTCAGAACGGTTTGGCGCAACCTAATTTTCAGTGTTTAGATTTTCGCATCATAATTATCTGCTCCATTATAACTTATCATGATAATCTCTTCCAATATACCTTTTCTTTCAGAAACAACTGTTTTCTTCAGGCGCCATGTTGGTTTATTTTGTTTCCCAATCCAATAATCCACATTCCAGGCTGGTAGATGACGGTATTAAGCATTAAATTGGTTGCCAATCAAATAATAAAAATAGAAGAAGAAGCGCCATGTTGATTTTACGACGGATTGGCAAACACAGCCGTCACGTTTTACGGCAGCGAGTGGGTCGGTCGGTAACTCAACACTAAAGGTAGGAACAAACGGAATCTTTATTATTTTTTTGCTTGCATACGTCTTTATTACGGATATTTATCGTATTTTAAAGCACTTTGCAGTGATTCCCCTTTTACAATGAGAGACAAACATGCTGCATGCTAGTCCTGCTACTAGCTAAACACATCTCACTCATGTAATTTAGTGTCAGGTTTTAATAGAGATATTGCTTCTCTGTCATTGTTAGGCTACCTCAGGAATATTTCAATTAGATTTGCTATTCGTCAAAAAACAAATCTAGAAACTTTTATTCAATTAGTCTCAAATTAATTAATTCTGTAAAGGTTTATGTTACACATCCACAAACACATTAATCCAGCATCAGTCTCAGGCAGTTACATTTTCTCCTTGTATAACTTAATTTTAAAGACACATCCCTTACATGTCTCACACTAATGTAGCTGCAGTGATTATGAAGTGATTTTAACGCGTTTGCTTTGTGGCGCTTCTCCAGGCGATGTGCCTTGGCCTGACCCATACAGAGACACTGCAAGGTGGACAATTAAAAGCATTGCTTCTGGTGAACCATTCTTGAAAGTTGTCTCCTAACACATCCTATCAATGTTTATATAGGCATGTTCTGATGCATTTTGAGAATGTGACTGTATTGCTTCATCTCTTTCTTTGCTCTTTCAGACGGTGTTCTTGAGCCTGTTTATGTTCCAGCTGCTGAGGTCTGTCGGTCTGAGGGCATTTTCCATGGCATCTGAAACTTACAGTTCGGGTACACACTCGGCTGCTTTTGTCACATGTCCTAATGACACAGTGGCTAAACAGTTGGCCAGGTGATGTGCACCAAATGTCAAAATAAAGCCTGTGTATAGTAAGTGAGATAAATTCAGTCATTCATGTAAGAGTCTCTCCCTCTCTCTTTCAGAGGTATTGTGGAGAAGAAGCTGGCTGCCTGTGTCAACATCATCCCAGCAATTACGTCTATGTAAGTTTGTGTGTACAAAAGGTGATGCTTGAGATTCAGTGAGAGTGATGTCTACGACACACCTGCGGATTTGTGCTCATCTTTCAGATATGAGTGGCAGGGAAAAATCGAAGAGGACAATGAGGTTTTGCTGGTTAGTATTCACTGAAATTTTTGGCATTACAACTACTGTTATTCTAAATACTTTTCAGCTGCCTCTGGCCGACTGTGTTGAATTGGCTGTAGCTTTAGATAAAGCAAGTCCAGCTTTGAGTCTCCAAAGTACCAGCAGAGGTCGCAAGGCACCAACTCTTCAAATGTGAAAAGTGCAGAAGACACCTCAAGAGACAACCGTGTATTTGAATCACAGTGCTAAAAATGTTTAAATTTGTATGCCAGGCCATAACTACTACTACATTGACTACAGTTTGGTGCCAGAGAATTTGTATATTAGGGACACAAGAGTTCCAGAAAAATTCTGAAATCCCTAACGGACTTTGGGATGACCAAAATTGAAAAAAAACAAAACTGTTTTCTCTTCTTTGCAGATGATTAAAACCAGGAGTTCAAAGGTTCCTGCTCTTGTTGACTATGTGCGGTGAGTCAATTTCTTCAGTCCAATATTGTAAAAAGCATCTTAAATGAAGCAGGAGCTGCTCTGTTGTTGAAGTCACTGAGTTCTGCTGTTAATATGCACTCCCTGCGTGCTCTGCTAACTCCTATCTGCTCATTGACTTCGTGCCCAGCTCTAACCATCCCTACGAGGTGGCCGAGACCATCAGCTTTCCCATCGACCAGGGAAACCCACCCTACCTGAAGTGGCTTGGAGACATCGTCACTGAGTAATGGACGGAATAACTGAATAAACTAATGATTTGAAAATAGGTTTAAACTAATTTTCTTTGACTGATATAGGAAATGACCTCTAACAGCAAGTGTGCAGACACAAAAGTTAGAAAAGTTTGGCTATTTGTATGTGATTTAAGCTGTGCCATCAACGGTCCGTTGTCCATAAATGACAATATTCTCCGCTAGAGGGCGCGTCGAGCTTACTGTTCAAAAATTGCTAAAGCAAGAAGTGGGAATGAAAATGAAGTAACGGACTTGTAAAGATAATTTGTTAAAGAAAAAATAAATAATTTTGCATTTAATGTTAGTTTTTATCTTTCTTGAGAGGTTACACAAACAGTAATTTAAGATCACATTGCCTAGACCACATATTACAACCATTTGCATTTGTGACACGATTATACGTAATACTGATGAACAAATGATACAAGTTTCCACACCAGCATTGACTAAAACAAAATAATACCTCACAGCCTGACAGCACTAACAGGGCATTTTATCAATTTGAAAACAAATGAATCAAATAAAATCTATTTACAATTGAAGGGACTTTGTCTCATCCCCTGATATACTTTATGACACACAATTTCAATCATTACTTTCAAAGTGTAGTTGGTTTTTTTTTACACATTTAGAAAACATCACAAACACAAATTTTAATATCCAACCAATTCACTGGACGAAGTTTATGTTTGAAAGTGTCCCAGCATTTCGGTTAAAAGTGTGATATAGATCATTTAGTGGCTGAAATTCTGCAAAATTGAATGAAATGTTGTGAATTCTCATCAAAATCCCAAACAGGTGCAACTCAGCACCTGTTCATTTGATTATAATTATGAATATCCATGACTTTGGTATGTCCCTTAGTTAAATTTGAAACTGTGAAGCAGCCAGTCACATCAGAATTTTAACCCTCCTCCATCCCCACACAGTGTCCATTAAGTCAAAAAGAGAAGCCTTGTTAGCAAACAGATAACTGGCATCACCTGTTTGAAACACTGACATGTCTTTCACAGGTTGCTTGTTTCAAGAACAGAGTGTTTGCCTGCTGAATCCTCAGGTTGTGTCTTGCGTTTCGTACTCCTCCCACTCCCAGAGGACACAGCCGGGTCAGAGTCCAGCTCTCCCTGCCCCCAATCTCTGCTGCTGACGTTATGATAGGAGGACTTTGGCTCAGAGCTGCGCCTCTGCTCCACCTGAGTCCTTGATCCATCTGCTGAGCTGCAGCCGTTCACTGCTGATTTGCATATTTCACTCACGTGCGCGCCACTTCCTGCCTCGCCGTCTTTATCCTCTTCGTCTTCACCGCATCTCTTGTTCTGCGTGTGTTCCATCTTCTGTACTTGGAGCACGATGCCGCCACACTCCTCTGTTGGTCGCTGCGGCTCGGTGACGGCCCGGTGGTGGTTCACTCTGGGAGGGGACCCGCAGAGCGCTTTTCTGAAGCCCCGCTTAAAGTTGTCGGACAGGAATCCGTACAGTATGGGGTTGGCGCAGCTGTTGGCATACGACAGCACAACAACAAACACGTATAGGCCCCTGAAGTCACCTGGCAGGACCACCTGCAGGTTGACAATATTCAGGACGTAGAACGGAAGCCAGCAGAGGACAAAAACCGCTACCACGACCACGACCATCCTGGTGATTTTACGTTCAGACTTCCTGCGGCGGGAGGAAGTGGCCTGCGCTTTCTTACCAACACTGCGTACCTTTGAAAGAGAAGATTAAAAAACGGTTGCTCTAGCTGTCGCAATTCAGAATGCTGTTCTGTAAATGTCACTTTAAATACACTTTTGAAGAAGTTGAATATTTGTTCAGTTGGTACCTTGACGACGATCAGCAGGTAGCACAAGCAGATGACCAGCAATGGACAGAAGAAGCCCACGGTGCACGTGTATACGATAAACGACGTCTTCCACACCTCTGCTGGTTCGGGCCACACGATGCTGCAGTTCCCATCATCTTTGAGCACGTCTGCAAAAACCACCACCGGCAAAACCACCACAAAGGAGCCCGCCCACACCGTGGTACTGATGGCCTTCGCCACTCTGGGCCGCCGCCACCAGAAGGAGCGGATGGGGTGCACCACAGCTAAGTAGCGGTCCACCGACATCACGGTCAGGCAGAAGATGCTGGTGAACTGGTTGATGGCGTCCACTGTCATCACCACACGGCACATTAGGGAGCCAAAGGGCCAGGAGAGAAGAGCGTTCTGCACTGCCAAGAAGGGCAGGCCCAACATGAAGAGCTCATCCGCGATGGCTAAGTTGAGGATGTAGATGTTGGTGACCGACTCGTTCTTGGTGTAGTGAACAATAACATGGATGACCAAGGTGTTGCCCACCAGGCCGACAACACACACCATCCCGTAGATCAGAGGGATGAAAACTGCAGTTAGGCTGGGATGGGATCCAAGTTCATGGGTGGAGATGTTCTGGGTCGTGTCGTCTAAAATAAAAGAGGCATCGCTTGTGGGCAAGATGTAAAGTGGATCGGGAGGAGCCCAAGACGTGGGGATCAATTCGCGAACACAGGAAACTGCCGTGCAAGGCAGCAAGGAATTCTGGGTTGCCTGGATGAGCTCCATGAAGCCGTTAAGGAGAACCAAGCAAAAGACGTGGGCAGGTTCCCATCAGGGACGGGTCCTGGAAGGGAACCACAAAAGGACATGTTTTTAAAAGCATCTTAAAATGTCAAGGGAAAACCTTTTGGATCAAGAGGCATCCCAGCACCTCCGTGTTGTTACAGGAACTAGTGGACTTCACGACCCCTTGTACGTCACAACAAAAACAACCAGGCCAGAACAGGAACACAACACTATTTAGTTCCATTAGCACTATTTATGAAACCAGCCTGCCTTCCTAATAAGCACCGTGCTGCAGGCAGGCACACCCTCATCCTTCACAGTGATGGCTGATAAGTGGCGCTCCACAGCAACAACATGTCCGAACCTACAGAAGCAAAATAACAGATCTGTCACTCAAAGTCCAGCGTGAAGGTGGATGATCAACCCCCATCCCCCCAACCAAATTATTTTCAAACTGGCAGGAATTCACTGAGGAATGGGGATGTTAACAATATATGTTCTATCAAATACATCCTCTCCTGCTCTGACCTTCATCTATGCTGCCCACCCCACCCCCCGCAGGGCCGTCTATAGACTCCTGACACCACCAGGGCGTTCAGCACGCAGAACACACTGATTACATGTGTGTCTAGCTTTATCCAGTTGAGCTCCTGAAAACACCTGCCATGGCGGCCAGGATAACCTCCCGGGATAAGGGAATGTCACGCTTGCCTGCTTTGGAGGTTTGGTCGCCAATGGTGATGAAGTGGGCTGCAGGAATGTGATTTGGGTTGGCATTGTGGGCAGTGTACTGTGGGAGTGTTTGGATATTATGATGTCATCATCATTTAGATGGTGAAAATCAAGGACTGAATAGCCTAATTTTGGATTCTCCTTCTCTGGAGCCCCCTGAAAATGACCTGGACCTGAGCAATGCTGAAATATACACAGTATATGTGTCAGTCCGCTCTCATTTTTGGGAGCTGGAAGTGTTGTGCTGCATAATCGTGTATTTGACCTTCGACCTCAGCCATTCACATTTCAAATGTCATGGATTAAATATGCAGGTGAAACCAAATGCATAAACAAATAAAAAACGAATTAATAACTAAAAAGCCGACTGGGCCTGTATGTGATAGAAAACTCTTTTACAAACACACACGCATGCACGTGCAAGCGCACGCTCACAGTCGCTTTTTTTTTAGGTTGTCCGGCACAATAAAAGCTTTCTAATCTCTGACACACACACAATGAAAGCAGACGCATGAAATCATCACCTTTGTCTCCCTGTCTATGGTCAGCTCAGTGTGTTGCTATGGTGACCGAGGGTCAGGACACGGCCCAATAAGGCCCAGAACTGAGAGCAGGAGAGCCAGAATGAATGCAGGCTGAGGAGTCGGTGCTCTAATGACATTTAAATGTTACTGTCTGCATGTGCCCGCGCACACGCTTCCTCCATGGGTTGTTTCCTGCCACTAAATCTGGGAGGCAGACGCTGCCACACTCGGGGGCCGTTTAGCAGAGGTCAACCTTACACATTCTCCCTCCTGTTGCTTCGGCAGGGTTAACACTCGGTGTCAGTCTGTGGCCTTTCAGCTTCTCGATCAGATGCTGCAGGAGTCATCCACATTTCAGATGAATGCATTGTTCTTTAAAATATTGTGGTTCCTCTCACGGAGGGTTGGGGTCAGGGGGTCACCCCCTAACTTTCATATGTACCTCACATCAGGGCCAGGGTGTGATTCTGATGACTTGTGGTGAGAGCAGGCTGCTCTATGACAGCTTTAATCAAACTAGCTAAACTCAGGAGGAGCTTTGTTTGTCAGTTTTCATTGATTTTAGCAATTTAATATAGTTTTTTTAGATTTGAATCCATCTCCTTTCTTTTTTCTCATCCTCAGTCTGTGACAGCTCATTAACATCAAAATAGTAAGTTTTAGCCGTGTGTGTGTTCGTGATGTGACAAAGCAAGTGATGAGCATGAAGATAGGAGGCTGCAGCAACAGCAGCATTCAATCAAAGTGCCGAAGACTCAGACAGTAATTTCTCAGACTATCTCGCCATCCAAGAAACACATTTCACAAATTACAACCTGCAGCCTCAGAACGGCCCAGTGTCGCCAGTGTGTGGCAGCATATATATTTGGATTTTTTCCCCTTGGTCTCTATTTTCCTACCAAGACAGAGGTTTTTGAGGCACCCCATCAATTTAAAAGATGAACATCCAGCAGCAGTCTGAGACATCAACACAGGGTCCGAGGATGGCTAATGAGAAGGCACGGGTGGCCAGAGCTTCTTAATCATCTTGGTAATGGGCCAGGCCCAGCCCCTTGATCCTCCATTTAGGAAAGACAAGGGCAAATATTTCCTGTTGATTGAAAAGATGATTTACCCAGAATGCACCTGTGGGTGGACAGTGTTGGTGTGATGTGTCCTGCTGCCAGCAGGGCTGCAGCTGTCAAATATAATCCCTCCAGGTTCAATTAGATTGCTGAAACAAGTTACTTCCTGTGGCCAACCCCGGCAACAGAACAGTAAATGATGTACAAAAAAACAACCAAAAACATTTGATTTCATGACAAGAACCTGTATCTCAGGGAGAACTGCACCGTCAGCTAATTGGTGATCCATCCATCATCCTCCCCACGGGGGGTCTCCTCTCTCAGCTGCCGTTCAATTAGCAGATCTGCAGGCACGGATCAGGTCTGCACCCCGTCCACGGCGTCTAGGAGGACTCAAAAGCTCACACAATGTAATCGTTTCATCAGCACTCCGACATGCATGTGTGAGCAGGATTTGCACTTTTACAACTCAGAGGCAGAGAAGCAGAGTGATCCTCATCAAACATTCGAGTGGAAAAGGGGATTAAAAAAATGCAGTCACAGAGAAATCAATTGATTATTCTTGCTTTCGTGCAGGGTTCTTTTGGTCCATGTCAACGTCAGTTAACACGTTTTGCTGCTCACTTCATAGACAGAAGGCTTTTAAAAGCCCTGAAGGTTTCACAAAACCGCCTTTCAATCAATTAAAAGAAAAATCTTCATTAATTCAGCGGCTGAAAGAAGAAAGATGAGTCACGAAAGGTTGGATCCTTCCCTTTCTTTCATTAATTCCACCACCTCATTAGCAGGTGGAAACAGTGAAGAGAGGAGGAAACCAGCTCCAATCTCCATTTTCCTTCTGTTTCTGTGGCTTCCTCTCTCAACACCAATTGCATTTTCTCTATTTTTGCCCTAATATTTCATAAACATCGTTTTTTGACCCTTTTCGACCGAGTTGAAACACGTACCCGCAACAAATATCCAACATCCTGAATTCTATAATATTAACATGGGATTTCTAAAGTGATGAATTAATGCTACAAAACGACCAGAATTATGAGAGGAATTATTACTCCAGTTCAAAGCATCGGTGATTTTCCTGCTGGCAGTGGTGGAGGCAATATTCTTTAGACTAAATATGGGCTGATTACAAGGTATTATAATTATTCTCTGGACAGTGGCGACAATTATGGCACTAAATATGTAGTGGAAGGTAACATTCCATTCCTTAGAATACATGATGGAAAAGTAAAAGAAATGCACAACACAAACAAAATGCTAAAGTAAATAAATGCAGCAATAACCCTCCTCTTTGAACAGGTCATTCATGTCAGGGCAGTTATATTAAATACATAAATTAGGCTCCTGATTACGTGTAAGAAAACGTTGCCATCATACCTAAGCTGCGCTATCAAACTACAATATCGACTATCAGAAACAAGCAAATTAGGAGGGAATGAACTTTTAATATTAACAAATCAGCTCACGCCAAAGACGGAATTCCGACCGTCACTGACAAGCAAAAGATGAAAGAACTAGATGAGACTCACCGCGATACCACCAGTCGGAGTTGGCTGGTTTCAGAAAGGAGCCGCATCCAATATCGGACATAAGTGGTCAAAATCGTTGAAGGGTCGCGTCAGAGCGCATGTGCGCTCTGCTGTGTACGACTCTGCACGTACGACATTGGCGTTACGCACCCCCTGTAACCCCCACGGCTTCAGAACCCGTGCCGATATGAGGAAAATAACATCTATAGGGATGTTCACGGTTCCCTGTTTTTGACGAATTAGTCAAAGCTTCATTAAAATCGATTTGCCTAATTTTACTGAATGAACTGTTGTAGTTATTTTTTTTAACTGTATAATAAATTATGTTTTATACGAGTTAGAAAGGAAGATAATTAGAGGGCAGAGGGTCTTGTAGCATAATCTTGAGCCAATCTTTTAGATTAGATATTTTTATCCGTTTAAGGTTTAAAAATTCGTTTAACATTTATTTTGAAATGTTTCATTCTCTGATCCTTTAATGTTTGCTGAAGCATGAAAGTACAATTGAAGACAATTGGGGACCGAGGTCCAGGTAAAACGTATCTGCAGCTAAAAAAAAAAGAAGAAGAAGCAAATACTAGATTACCATAATCTCCAACCACACCCCACAGCCACTATATTAAAATGACACAGAAGTTGTCTCAGTGCCCTTGTTGCTCTGTCAAGATGAACGTCCTGAGATGCTTCATGCTTTGGTTTGGTGAGTTATTATTCACAAGTTCAAATTCTCAAAAGCCAATGAGTTGCTCTAATTAACTTTTCTTTTAGGAGTTATGTTGGGCACAGTGGCCAGCAAAGAACTGAAAATATGCGACTCTACAGAGCGGCTGTACCACGTGGTGATAACCAACTCTCAAGGCACAATCATATGCGCTGGATCCCTGATCAGTGACTCCTGGATTTTGAGTGAGGCCTATTGCTATCGGTGGTGAGAAAGAGAAAACGGTTCAACGGTTCTAAACAAATGTTTCTGTTCAGTGCAACATCACAGGGGGATTTTCTACATTTTATACACTGATTATTTATGATCTTGTCTGACTTGTTAGGGGGATGAAAATAATTTTGGGTGCGCATCCAGGACCTGGTCGAACAATCATCATCCAGAATCCACCTGTGATTAGGAAGAACAATGCTGGCATGTCTGATTTAATGCTGCTGAAATTACCTAGTCCAACTAAAATCGAACCTGTCAAACTTCCTACCTGTCCACTGGCTGCGTAAGTTGGGATTCCCTCCCTTTCACGCATCTAAAAAGACAAGACTTCAGAGAGGAGAAACACCAGTGGAATGAAACAATGTTCTTCGTTGCAGGGACCCTGACTTTGTTAAAATCGCAGGATATGGGCTGAAGACGACAGAGCTTGGTAAAACAGGTGCGATGCATTTGAATTTATCCTACAAGGGCTGGGAATTCAAGTAACAGTGGTTGTGGATAAAAGAATACCTCATTGGCAAAAACAACTTTTGACAAATCAGAGTGGTTTATTATTTATAAGTCACGTGGCTTATTTTACCCCAATTCATGCTTGTTTTTTCCTTAAGGCTTTAATGAAAATATTCAGGTCACTGGAGTGGATTTAGAGGTTAATTGGCCCCGTGGTGACTTTAAATCCTTTGAACTGGACTGCCATTTGGATTAAGCTTGTCAACCAGTAACTTTTATACTTTGGTTTAGACTCGAGGGAATCACATAAACTCCAGTGTGTAAAACTCAAGCTCGACGACTGTAAGAAGGTTGAAAGAAAGCATTATTTCTTCTTCCATGATACACAAAAGCGAATGGACATACCGTTGGTGAGTTTTTATTTAGGCCAGATTTAACCTTTTTTCCCCTGCTATACTTCTGACTAGTATTTAATGCAACTACACATCTGACTTACAGACGGATGTGGGAGGAGCAGTGATTCACAATGACATGATATATGGTGTGATGTCATATGAGAATGAACCTCATCTGTATCCCGAATTGCCGTATTTTGAAGTTTGTCCAATTCTTAATTGGATAAATGCAGTTACAGCTTAATAACCTACTGAAAGGTTGACTTTGACTGGTCCTGTCACAGATTAGTCTTTTAATCTGTCAATAAAATATGGATATGGATTCACTCTTCATTTCATCTGACTCTCAGTTTTGTTTTTTTTGTTTGAATGCATGTTACACTCTCTCACTTTATTCCTTTACATTCGCAAGGCTGAGCAATCATCCCTAAAACACACACACACACACACACATACTACTCACAGCATTAATGAGTGCATTTCAGATTCAGATTCAGATTCAGGTCCTTTATTGTCCCACACAGGGAAATTTACAGCGCAACAACAGCAAGAGCATGCAGAGACAATTAAGATAAAAATAAAATAGAATAGAATTCAGAATATACAAAGAGGATGTATATTTACAATAATCCAGATAAATGGATACTCAGCCCCTGTATACCTGTACATAGTACAGAGGGTGAATACAATATACATATCAGAATATATAATCCCATAGAAGATGGCTGATCCCACCACAGAGTCATAGAAAGTCCTCAGGAGTGGTCTCTGCACACCAAAAGACCTCAGCCTCCTGAGCAGGATCAGTCTGCTATTGCCCTTTTTGACAAGGGTGTCTGTGTTGTGTGTCCAGTCCAGGTTATTGTTTAGGTGAACACCCAGGTACTTGTAGGACTCCACCACGTCAACATCCGTTCCCAGGGCGTTCACCGGTGCAGGCGGGGGATTGTTACACCTGCGGAAATCCACCACCAGCTCCTTGGTTTTGCTAGCGTTGATCTGGAGGTTGTTCCGCAGGCTCCAGTCCACAAAGTCCTGAATAAGTCCTCTGTACTCCGTTTCGTCCCCATCAGTGATGAGGCCAACAGCAGCAGAGTCGTCAGAGAACTTCTGGAGGTGACATGAAGATGTACTGTGTGAAAAGTTCGCGGTGTCGAGGGTGAACAGGAAAGGAGCCAGAACTGTTCCCTGCGGGACACCAGTGCTGCAGAGAAGCCGATCTGACTTGGAGCCCTTCACCCTCACAAACTGTGGTCTTTGTGCGAGGTAGTCCAGAATCCATGTTGTGAGGTGATGGTCCATCCCAGCTACCTGCAGCTTGTCCCAGCAGCCTGGGCTGGATGGTGTTGAATGCACTGGAGGAATCAAAAAACATGATCCTCACAATGCTTCCAGCCTTCTCCAGGTGAGTGAGCGAGGTGTGGAGGAGGTAGATGACAGCATCGTCCACCCCGATGCTCGGCTGGTAGGCGAACTGCAACAGGTCCATGAAGGAGCTCACCAGTGGGCGCAGGTGATCGAGGATGAGTCTCTCCAGCGTCTTCATCAGATGAGACATCAGGGCTACCGGCCTGTAGCTGTTGAGTTCCTTAGGGTGCGGTGTCTTCGGCACTGGGACGATGCAGGATGTCTTCCACAGCTGTGGCACTCTCCCCAGCTTCAGGCTCAGGTTGAACGTGTGACTGAAGATCCCACACAGCTGGTCTGCGCAGGACTTCAGGAGCCTGGAGCTGATGCCATCCGGACCCGTCGCTTTCCTGGCCCTGTTCTTCTTCAGGGCCTTCCTCACCTGGTGTGGTGTGAGGGAAAGGCTGGAGCAGGGAGGTGTTGGTGGGGGGGCATGGGCCAGAGTGTGAAGTTTCAGGTATGTGTGAGCTGAAGGTCATGAGAGAGGGGGAGGGGCGACAGGAGGAACAGTCAATTGGGGGCACAGACAGTGGCGGGGGTAGCAGCAGAGGAGACTGGGCTGGGGGAGGGGTGGGTACCTGATCAAATCTTTGAAAAACAAGTTTGGGTCGTTAGCCCACCCCCGGTCACCCACAGGTTGGGACTTCTGCTCCTTGAAGCCCGAGATGGTCTTCAGTCCCTTCCATACCCCACAGATGTTGTTCTGTTGCAGCTGGTTTTCCATCTTCCTCCTGTAGTTGTCCTTCTCCTGTCTGATCTTCCTCCTCAGTTCCCTCTGCACAGTCTTCAGCTCCTCCTTGTCTCCAGACACAAAAGCCCTCTTCTTCTCCTTCAGGAGGGCCTTTATGTCTGGGGTGATCCAGGGCTTGCTGTTGGAGAAGCTCCATACAGTCCTGGTGGGTATGGTGTTCTCCACACAAACATTTCAGTCACTTCTTAGTGAACAATCATAGTGAGCCACAACATTTTGTCTTCTTATCGGCCTGGTTCAACAAAAACAGATTCATCCTCCATGAAGGTGCTAAGTGATGCAATGGAAGCCATCATCCTCCAAAACATCAGTATTTCATGATCAAAAAGGCTTGAACGTGCTTTATTTCTTTATCTTATGCAGTGTAGTTATTATTCGACATGTCATGTAAACACCATGGTTGTAGCCTACACTCCCAATTGCCTTGAATGTTAACTGAATACATACAAGACTAACAGAGGTTACTCTCTGGGTGAAAGCCATTAAATTCAAAGAAGAACTAAGAACATCAAGTACAGCTGGCCTCACTGGCCTCAGTTCCAAGGTGAAAACCACTGTGTTTTGCTATGTTCTTTGGTATAATTTGTATGTGGGTTTAAGGTTAATTTATTATCAATTAGGATCATTTAGCAAAGTATATGAATATTGTTTTATTTGGATAAAGTTTTAATCTATTCTAGACCAACTAGGTCTTCCTCCTGTTCAATTCCTTGCCGGCACTGTCCAATAGTCATTCCAAATTGCTAATTATTATAATTAAATCTTCATCATCGTCGAGTGAAAAACTTAGTAGTTAGTAGTTTTGAGAATTGATAGCAGAGAGATGAGTGTATAATGTGAGATGGGAAGGACTTTGGCTTGGTTTGGAATTATGTCATTGGATTCTTCAATCAATCATCAATCAATCTTTATTTATATAGCATCTGTTACAATCAAATTTTGTTTTTGGCACTTCACAGAATCCCAGGGCCTGACCCCCAACAAACAACAGTGGCAAGGAAAAACTCCCCTTTAACAGGAAGAAACCTTGAACAGGACCAGGCTCATGTAGGGGGACCCTCCCGCTGATTCTTTTTTGTTCTTTAAAACCATAATAATATTGCAAAAAAGTATCCTGACCTGTGGTATTCAGAGTAAATTATTCCTTTCCTGTCTATTTCATTGAGCATGAATGCAGACAGATGCTCTGCTTGAATCCAGGCTTTACAACCTCACACCAGGTGTTCTTTTTCTATTATCATGGCATTGAATACTGACTAATGTTTGAGTAGAAAATGCGGTTACCTGTATGTAAATCTGCTAAGTGATATGTAGATTGACATGTATGTGTGTTCACCACATGAACAGTGGGAACCATGGTGTTCCAAGCCTTTGTTAATAAAATTTAATCTACTACCTCACTATGAGGCAAAGTTTTGTTTGACTAAATTCAAGAACCTCAAGGTCATCTCCTGTGATAAACCTGGAAAATATTCTCCCAAGTAACTGACGTAGACTTCAGAAGATATTATTATGGACCTTCTCTCGGCATATTAAAGTTGACAGTATGACACTGTCATTCTCATTTGTTTTCAAATCTATTTTTTCCAAGTCAGTCAAAAAGGATAAACAATTATTGCATTGCCATCTTTTCAAAGAAGATAAATATTCTCTTTGTTAGTTTTTCTCCCTTCAACTTGTTGCCATCACTGATAACTTACTGATAACTTACTGTACTTACACTGATGTCTTCAAGTCATCCTCATCACACAGGACCCATAATGAGGCTTAAACCACTCAGCCATCTCCTTGTTTGCTCTTTAACCCCTCGACTCAAGTGGTGTCAATTACCCATAAACTGTGAGCACTAAAATGAGTGTATGTAATCCCAATCTCCTGTTGTCTCTAATTTGCATTTTTCCATGTGCTGTAATAAAATGAACCATTTCCACTTCATTTAGCATCTGCTTGAAAAAGAAAAAACAGAAATATATCATTTTTTTAATTTAAATTGCTTATAAATGAAACATAAATGTATTTCCTCTGGTGCCCCAGTTTGTCCCTATTCAAATCCATTGCAGGGGCGTACAGCTGCCATCGGTGCTATGCTAAACACCTAACTTTGTGGCCAATTGGATTTGTGTTTGTGAACTTGAAGGAGGGAAGTGGAGGATCAAAGATATAAAAAGCTCCACTGTTCCAGCTTGAGGGCAGATGTTGGACAAGATGACTGTCCTCACAAGTCTCCTCTTTTTGCTCCGGTTTGGTAAGTGACCATTCAACATCTCGTAAATGTGGCATCAGAACTGTTACTGTGAGATTTCAAAGTAGGCAAAAGCCATTACATTTGTTTTCACATATTTATTTTAATCTCCATTTTGGATTTTTATACAGGTGGTACAAGACAGTTTATTAAAATCAGGAGGGTCTGTATTTACGTTGGACTTTCTTTTTTCCAGGTATTACACTGAGTGCAGTATTAGACCTGCATAAGAGAATCATTGGAGGTCAAGACTGCGGGCCACAGCAGCACGACTATCATGTAAAATTAATTGGCTATGATGGTGAACTAGTCTGTGGTGGCTCTCTGATCTCAGAATGGTGGATTCTGACATCAGCACACTGCTGGATATGGTAAACAATATCATCCATCTTCTTGGCAAATTCAGATCTTCAGCATCCATGATTGAATCATTATGAATGCTCTTCCCCAAACTGCTCTCTCTCTCTGTCTTTTTTTTACTTCTTCCTCTGCCTTTTCTTAATTTTCAGGGGTTTGAAAGTAATCGTAGGTGTGCACCCAGGTCCAGGTCAATTGATGATCATTCAAGAACCACCTCAGATTTATGAGGAGAATAACATTTACCATGACATTATGCTACTTAAGCTGCCTAAACGCGCTGTCAGACGAACTATTGGCATTCCCCCTCTTGGTTGTACAAGTCCGGCTGTGTAAGTTACCATGCCTTATTTCTAGCTACAAAATTTCAGCTATAAAACTCATCACAAACTAAAGAACAAAGCAGCAGTTATTAATAAATAGTTCAAAAATCTGCTTAAAAGTTATTTAGATGTGTTTTCTTTTTAATATTTTCCTCCAGAGATGAAATTCTTGAGACTGGGGGACTCTCAGCCATGACTACAGCCCCACAATTCAGAAGAGGTGATTAATGTTTTCAGTGTCTTTTTTGAGGTTGGTATTTGATTTTGGAAACAAAACACACATTTCTTCTTTAGAAAGAAATGAAGCAATTACCCTCCAGTGTGGACAAATCACAGTTAATGGTCATCAATACATGACTCAAGTGGGGGATACAAAATATCAAGCGCACACTTTGACAGCTGACAGTAATCCAGTGGACGTGTCACAAGTGAGTAGTGAGACTATTTTCACTATTTAAAATGATTGCAAAGAATAAACAATATTCTTACATGAATTAACATAAATGTCTCTGACAGGGGGACTCTGGAGGAGGAGTGGAGTACCAGGATGCCATTTATGGTCTTAATACAGCGATAACTGATGGAGTTACTGCCTTTGCTGGAATGAGTTTTTTCCTGGATGTCTGCCAGTACAGAGACTGGATCAATAGCACCATAATAAATTACAGACCTCTATTTGCTTAAGGTGGCAACCGATGCCATTTCACATTTAATATGGCACTCTAGCGCTGTATTAACTTTGATTAAAAAATTCTTGACAACTGTTGCTAAATACTAATATTATTCCCTTTAACAATAAAGCATATCAATGGACTCTTGGCTGTACTGTTTGCATTTGTTTTTTTGTAATGCTGCTGATTTTGATTATGCTTTGAAATTGCATTTTTAGTTATAAACCAATGTGTTTTATCAAATTAATTATACATAATATATCATCCCATAATTAATCAGGAGCTCTGAACAGATCAACAAGGTTTACCAGCCAGTATCACTTTCTGGGCAACCTTTTCAAAGGGTGTAGCTAATGAGCCAGTCAGAAAAGCAGTTTCTCAGTTTCAGTTTTGTTCTCGGGAAATGAACATGTTTAAAGTTAGGTTGCGGTCAGAAACACATATCCAGAAAACTTTGATTACATGCACATTTAAAACCACCATATAAATGACCATTTCACCGAAGCAAACAAGTGTATTATATTATATACATATCATTCATATATCATATCACTGAGAGTTCTGAACGGTTGAAAAAGCGTTTAAACTTCGTCATTTGTGAGATTAAACCGTGAAACTCGTCACATATGCCTAATCCTTCGCACGCCATCAGAATATTCTTTTTTTCAAATTTAAATAAATGTTGTAAAGAGTGACAGAAACATAAATGTTGTGATTACTAACAACGAGGCCCTCGGGTATGCTTGAGGGCTCCCTTTCAAGCTCTATCATTCACGCCCATCTTGGTGTTGCTCATGATGGACAAAGGAGGCCCAGAAGTTTGTTAATGCCCCATTAAGCAACTCTGGTTAGGACCCACAAGTTTGTCTACCTGTTTCTGCCTCCTGAGACGCAGGCTTGCCCGGCAGGCACAATGGGTCTAGTCAGCTGTAATTCCACGTTCATCTGCTGAACCACCCCATCTCCTACATTTTTTTTCCATTTTTGGTAATGTGGGAGTAACTTGATAATGGAAATTTGCCTGTGGTGGAAAACTTTGTGGACAGTAGGCTTTTGATGTTAAAGTCTCATTTAAAAAGGCACCAGGATTTTGAAGCTCAGCCATTCCACATGATGAGCCGCTTGACTTTTCTTCTCCTGTTTGGCATTAGTAAGTCTCATTTTAATGATAGTCTGTTTCTCAGATGTTTGGTTGAACATGTAGGACCACCTTTTTTAGACAGTCTCCACATCAACTGCAATGCACATCACGGAATTGACATTCTATTGTCTTGTCACAATGGGCGAAGGCAGAGTCCACCCTTGGATGAGTGCCCAGTTCACTGCAGGGACCTATATAAGCATTTGTGGGTTTAGTACCTTGCTAAAGGGTACCTTGGCAGTTCTCAAAAGGTGTTCTGGCACCTTAACCTAGCACCAGAACGCCTTCCATGTTGCTTCTGGTCTGCAGCTCGAACCGAGAACCCTCTGCTTCTCAGCCTAGTCCTCAACAGAGTGAGCGACTGTTTCTTCACATGCCATTGTCATACTGAATGATACAATTCTATTATTACTATAAGAACAACCTTGGCATTTACACTGTACAAGTAGCACAACTTTGGACTTGCAGAAGAGAGTCATCGATGGGCAAGACTGTGGGTCAAATGTTCATCAATAGCATATGTTAAAGTTGAAATAGAGCAACCCAGCAAAACCCTGCGTGAATCAACAAAAGACACAGACACAGGTAACCTTGCAAGGGAGAGCGAGCAGCAGTTCACTGTGGAACACCCTCCGACACTCTGCTGCCCCTCTACAAACCTCCTTCCTTTAGTCACATCAGCTCATTATCCATGTGGAATTTTCACCTCTTCTCAAGATGCTTTTAGGGTTTTAGATAACAATCTCACAGTAAATCTGGTGCTCTGGACAAGTGTACTAAATCAAGAGAGGTGAAAAACACTCTGTTCCTTCTTCATGCACTTAGGTGCTAAACATACAAATGCATTTAAATGATAACAATATAATTATTTTTTAATACACTATAATTATTCTCACATTTGTGTCCTGTTTATCGTTAAGTGCATCTAGATTCTCATTATCCATAATACATCTTTTCACTTTTATGAACTTCAATGTGGGTGCAACTTAAGACATTTCAAACAGATCTTCAACATCATGCAGTGCATTAGTCCAATCTTCTTGTGAATCCACTTCCCCTTCATCCAGTAGAGGTCGTTCTTCCATCTGCAGCAAAGCACTAGTCACAGCCGAATCCACGAGCCGATCAATGCAACCCCGAACAAGAGGTACTACACAACAAGCTAATATGGCTAATACTATCACTACTATCCCTATTACTGCCTTGAACAACATCTTGAACAACATCATCAATCATTGCCTTCTGTAATTTGGTCAAATTTTTCAGTGCGCTATCTATCAAGTGGTCATCTGCATCATTTTCTGGGACAAATGTGCAACAGTAATCTCCTACCATCGCGCAAACTCCTCCTCTGGATGCTGTCAATAGATCTAAGGCCATCCTTTTCTGCATAGTCATTAGTCTCAGCGCAGTCAGTTCTTCTTTAACTCCTGTAAGAGCAACCTTTGTCAAATTAGTAAACACTTTCAGTCTATAATCAACTGTTTCTAATCTTAATATGTTCTTTGCCACACCTACCCAAGGAAACAGATAACAACTTTTTCTCCCTCTGTCCAGTGTTTAAACTCTTGTGGTACATCTGAGTCATGTGGTTTGTAATCTATATTTAAATCTCTCCTGCGACGCGACTGTGGAACGGTTCTGGCATTAGCAGCATAAATTATGACTGTGTGATCATTGAGGTGGACCGGAGCGCACACTCCTGACCAGTTTGCTGGTAGGTGAGCATACGCATTGTGTCCACAAAGCAACCAACCGTTGTTGATCAAATACGTGCCATTTTGTCCTGGTGTGCCTTGTGAATAGGTGCAAGTGCAATTATAGCCACTTGGGCACAATTGTGTAGTCTTATTAAACATATAGGAATCACAATGACGATTTTGGACACATTCTTCATTACAGACTGTATAATTGCAGTTGGTTCGCCTTAGACAGGATGGTCGGTAAATCAGCGTCGCACTTTGTTTCCAATCTGGATCTTTTGTTACCTTGCAGGGTGTATAGATGATCCTGCAAGTGTCAGCATGTAGCGATCCTAGTTGTGTCTGACCTTCTTGCGCATAACAGTATGCGTGATTACCCATAACCTGCACGGGGATTTTGTATTTCTCATTTTCTCTTTCCCGCCATTTCTCTCAGGGGTTCTTGAGTGCAATTTTTACGCATGTACAGCGTTCCATTGATTAATCAAATCCCATGCACTCCCCTTTTGCCCACTCCTGCGTGAGGCCGACCCGTACGACGTGCAAAACCAAGTGTAGACAAGTGTAGACAAATTGTGGTTTTTGTCAAGTTTTTTGACAGGGAACCGCGAGCATAAAGGGCCTAACTGCTCTTGGCATGTCAAATGTCCCAAATGGTTATAAATATCTGTCAAAATCTTTCATTGAAATGTAAGCCATCAAGCTATTGAGCCATCTGCTGGATGGAAAAATGAATGCAGGGCAAAGCGATGACGGTCTGTGGGTGTAGTAGTATTTGAACACACAAGTGATGTTATTTGTGCAGTCAGAAATTGAAAAGATGGTAAAGAATACCATGCCCGGGCCTGTTGTTGCTTGCTGTAGTTGAGGAATAACATTTGTCATGCAAGAAAAACAGTGATGATGCTGTCATTGGTCCCTTGCAGGTTCCTACATTGTGGTGGCCCAGAAGACTTTGCCAGGTGTCTTGGAAATGGAGGCGTCCTATGTTTGGAAATGAATAAAGCACTGACTGTGATTAAAGAGAGGTGGCCCCACCCAGGTGACACTGAAGAGCAAGAACACTTAATTTCCCAATGAGTGCTACAAAATAAAAATGAAAAAGCTGTGGCCATGACCTGTTGACAGTCTTATTTTATTTTTTTAACTTTTTTTAACTTATTGTCAAGTGCAGTCAATAAAACACTCCAATTTTCTTTGCTTACACCTGGAAATGAGGTCCCAAAAGAATGTCCACAGCCCTTTGAAAGTCTGCAAAAGTGTCAAAAGTCTGGCCTTCGAGTCCTGGAGATGATGACTTTTTGCTGTTTGGACAGTATGTCTGAAACCACAGGATGAAACCACATCCTGTCATCCTTCAGGACCTTCCTCCACTTCATCTTTCCATGTTTGTCCTGAAAGGATGCGTTTTAGTGTAAGTTTTCGTATTGGCACACTTTAGTGTGGCGTCCCCAGGATATGGAGCAAAGAGTCACCTCGATGTGTGGTTCAGACGGCGATCTTGCCGTCGACGATGGAGTGGTGCGTCTGACGGACTTGTGTGCAGAAGCTGGCCGGCTCTGTTTTCCAGGTCTTTTGGCCTTTTCTGCTGCAGCTTTAGTGAAATGTGGGAGAAAAAGGCCAACGTAAACATAACTCATCTAAAATGTAGCTTCAGTCCTCACTGCCTTCTGAAAAGCTTGTGCATAATATTAACAATTACATTTCACCCTGTCCATAAATGGCTCTGTCCACACACATCTCCAGGTGGCAGGAGACTTGCGGGAAGAACTGGAGGTAATCCTTAACCCACTCATCATTTATCGGTCCTCTCTCTGGCCGCTGCTTCTCTTTAACGTGGCGATCGACGATACTGAAATATCACATTTAATTATGAATCACTTAACGGGACAAGACTGAGCAAAGATTTATTTTGTTTAGAACAGCACACTTACTATTTAATGTAGCCAACATCGTTTTTCACCAGCCAGTGGAAGCTTTTGCCTCGGTACTTGCCAAAAGTCAGAATCCACTGCACCTCTGAGGGATTTTGGGTGACCAGGCGGCATCTCCTTTTAGCTGAAGACAAACGGTTATGTCTTTAATGCCACATTTGTCCAAGTAGAGTGAGTCAACTGAGCATCAAAACATATATTTGACCCTGATTACCTTACCTTCATCACAGGCAGTCTTAAGACATCTCAGTCCACTGTCATCAGTGGGCTGATGTGGTTTCGACTGGTCCCGTACCTCTTTTGAGGCCTTCAGAACGCACTGCTGCCATCCTGTGGCACACTTGTGTCCAGAATACACAGCGATGGCATTAATGGGTCCATTGCAGAAGGTTTATCTGAAAAAAACAATCAAAGCAAAGTGTCATGTGCAAGCAAACAACTAACCAGAGATTACTACTGCCACCAAGCAAGGCACACACATCTGGCTGCCCTCACCTTTCTTGGCTGTATTGTTCCCCCCACTTCCCACCTGACAAGGCTGTATTGTCCTCCCACTTCCCACCTTTCTCGGCTGTATTGTCCCTACACACTCATGGACATTCTTTTGTTTGTAATACTCAATAGGCATGTAGGTCACAACATTGAACGTAAACATTTAATTCGGAAACAAAGAAGGCAAACAAGCAATTCGAGCATGGAGGCACCTCAATAACACAATGTCTATAGATGCGATTAGCGACATTATCCCGCTAGCGAAAAGTTGTTTTTTCACGGACAAGGTTAGCTTTCGAGCACATTTACAGGTACTATTGCAAAGATATGCTTCCGAGCACGCAAAAAGCACGCAAATATGAAAGGAAAGACGGGCTGACTTACCTCAATTCAAATTTTCGCAGGTCGATTCAAGACGCACTTACGCGCGGCCCTCTTATTGGGCTCGGATGATCGGGGGCCCGCCTTCCGCCTTCGGGACCAATCGGGAGGCTTCCCCGTCTACACCTCGCTTCGTAGATGTAGACTCCGGACCAATCAGAGGGCCCGGATGTCTACACTCTGCCCGCAAGTGTAGACTCCGGGCCAATCGCGAGCCAGGACCGCCCCCAGTCTACAGTCTAAACAACGCCCTTCCGGGTCCTTCATTGGTTTGGTGGTTACCCGTGGGGTGTGTACGGAGACCGGTAGCATTGAGCATACATAGCAATTTGAATGGTTTTGAGTGCGCGTCGTGAAGTTAGCATAGCGCCACCATGTGTTTAAGCTGTAAGTATGCGGCGATTCTCTACTTAGATGCAACCATGAATGTTCTAAGTGGTTGACTACAGTACGTTTTGTACGTGCATGTTGGCTATTTCGCTCTAAAGTAATATTCTGTCCTTGATTACCTCCCTCCTGTTGGAAGTTTCAAAGGCCGAAACTCACAAGTCCCGCCGCCACAGCACTCACCACAACCAGGAAGAACAACTTTATTTCTTTTTCTCCTCTTCTCAGGTTCTGACGGGGTTCAGCCGTTGTTGGACCTATACAGGCCGTCAGCCATTTACGGACAAACCGTCACTGCTCCCTCGTTTTCACCTGGAAGTGTCCGTTGTTTCTTACAGTGGGAAAGATGTACCCACGAGGGTCGTTCCGCTATCCACACCGTTGTAGGTGTCTTCAGCAGGATCTGGAACGGACCTTCCCAGCATGGGTCACTCCACTTGACTCTTCGAATGCGCTTCAACCACACATAATCTCCCACATCAACACTGTTATCTTCTTCCTGGGGAGGCAAAGGCATATCTGGCAGATTATTCATTCTTTGAACATCTTTTGCTTGCAGCATTTTTCTCATGTAATCTGCAACTGTCATTTGTACTTCATCATCTCCTGTCTTTTGTTGGAATGGAGGTAAGACATAAGGTCTACCATACTTCATTTCAAATGGTGACAATCCTGTGGTTGCATGTGGTGTGATAAGCATCCACAATTTCGCTAAATCTAGACAATAAATCCATGATTTTCCTGTTTCATCCATGCATCTTCTAAACCTTGACTTAATCGTGCCATTTGCTCTCTCTACGAGGCCTGCACTCTGTGGATGATATGAGCAATAATTCTTTAAACTAATGTTAAATATTTGTCCTACCCTATCAATTATTTCATTCACAAAATGTGATCCATTGTCACACCAAACGACTTTTGGAACCCCAAATCTAGGTATAATTTCTCTACATAGTGCTTTTGCTACCGTTACTGCGTCTGCTTTTGCTGTAGGAAAAATTTCAATCCATCTAGTAAAAGGATCAATTAACACTAAGCAATATTTCTTTCCTTCACAGGGACCAAGTTCAATGTAATCCATATAAATTGTGTGAAAAGGATAGGATGGTATAGGTGTTTTACCTTTCTGTGGCTTAATACCTCCCTGAGGACTATGCTTCAAACAAATCGGACATGCTAAGCAAAATTTTTTAGAGTAAGATTGAAATCCTATTGCATAGAACTGTGATTGTACTACCTTCACCATCCCTCCTGTTGAGACATGGCAAGGCCCATGGCTCACAATAGCCGCCCATCTATACATATTTCTTGGCAATACAGGTTTTCCATCAGGCATTGTGTAAATTCCATTCACTATCTTAGCACTGGTTTTTTTCCACTGCTGTTTTTCTGTCTTGCTGCTGTGTGTTTGCATGTCCCTCAGAAATTGTCACGATTCAGTTTGGAATTTCGCTATTAATAGAAATATTTGTCTCTCTGCAGCTTCCTTCACAGTTGTTGCCCAATGTTGTGCTATCGTCCCCTTTTTTGTGTGCAGCACATTTACATACTGCGACAGCTTTTGGTAACATAATTGCAGACAGGAGCCTGTTAAGCAAGTCTCCATGTGTTATTTTCTTTCCTGTACTTGTTAACATGCCTCTATTTTTCCACTGATTTGCAAATATGAATAGTGTAGAGTGTGCATACTGGCTATCTGTATAAATGGTTACCTTTTTCCCTTTCATCAATTCACAAGCTCTGATTAATGCAACTAACTCTGCTGCCTGTGCAGAGTAGTGTGGTGGTAAGGCTTTTGCTTCCACTACCGTGTCTTTAGTGACAATAGCGTAGTCAGTTTTATTAGTGCCATCTGGACTCTTTCTTGATGAGCCGTCGACATACAAAGTTATTCCTTCTGTTAACGATGTATCTTTTAGATCTTTTCTAGGTAACGTACAACTTTCCATCATATCTAAACATTTATGTTCTGTTCCATCTTCTGCAGTTGGCAAAATTGTAGGTGGATTTAATACTGTACATCTTTTAATAGTCAAATGTGGTTGTGAAAGTAGAACTGCCATACACGATAGGTCTTGTGCAGGTGATAGGAAGCTGATCTTACTTTGCAAAAGCAAAACAGAAACTGCATGAGGGACTAAAAGTTCTAACTCATGATACAGAATTATGTTTGCTGATGCTTATACAGCTTCAGATGCCGCAACGACAGCTCTTGCACAGATTGGCAGTGCTCTCGCCACAGGGTCTAATCTTTGAGAATAATATGCTATAGGTTTCCACTTATCTCCATGCTGTTGCATCAATACAGAAGTCATATATTCTCCTTTACAATCTACTGTTTGTCTAAATGACTTAGAATAATCAGGAAATGCTAAAGTTTCAGTACTTATCAGTATCTGTTTTATTGTGCTGACCACTTCATTTGCTTCTGGTGTCCATTTAATCTTGTCCTACATTGATATTTGTTCTGTGTATAATAATGCTTGTAAAGGAGCTACCTTTTCAGCATAGTCACAGATCCATGATCTACAAAAATTGATCATACCTAAAAATGACATCATTTGTTTCTTTGTCACTGGTCTAGGTGCATTCATGATTGCCTGCTTCCTGTCTAGGAGGATATTTCTTCCTTCAGCATTCAGACTGTGTCCTAAATAGGTTACTTGTTGTTTTACTAACTGAAACTTCTTCTTACTCACTTTGTGGCCTTAATTTGCTAAGAATTCTAGTAGTGCAATTGTATCTATCCAACAGTGTTCTTCTGTATCTGACACTAGCAATATGTCATCCACGTACAGGAGGATCTGACTTCCTTTTGGTGTGTTAAATTTTGACATGCAGGATGACATTACTTGTGAAAATATGGTTGGACTTTCACAGTAACCTTGTGGCAATCTAGTCCAAGTATATTGTTTACCTTGGAAAGTAAATGCAAACCAAAACTGACTGTCTGGGTGCACTGGAATTGAAAAGAATGCATTACTGATGTCTATTACAGAAAATAACTTTCCATCTGATCTTATATCATTTAAAAGTGTAGATGGATCTGGAACTATGGGTGCTCTCTGAATTACTGCGGCATTTACTGCTTGCAGATCTTGCACTATCCGCCATCCATTAGATGGTGGAGCTTTCTTAACTGGAAACAATGGTGTATTTACAGGTGAGTCATTGCTTTCTCTGATGACTCCAGCTTTCAATAGTGACTGTAAGACCGGTTTTATCCCCTCCTGTGCATCAGGTTTAAGGGGATATTGTCTCTGATGAGGCCTATAATCACTCTTTGGTCTGATTTTAACTGGTTCTGCTCCTTTAATCAATCCTACATCTGCAGGTCCTTCTGACCACCATTTAGGAGAGAGTGCACTTAGCCTCTCTTCCTCTTTTCCTGTTAAGATAAACAAACCTCATGTCTGTTCATGCCCAACACTGACATGTTGCGAGGTTGTGAAAGCCACTCTTTGTTTCAGCGTGACCTTCCACACTCTGTATCTGGGGTTGTACCATCTACCTGGACCCTCCTGTTTCCAATCACTCAAGGCTGACCACATTCTTGCTTGACATCCTAATTGCCTCCACGTCCCATCCTTTGGCTTAGATATTGATATACGTACAGTATGTGTGACTGAGCCTGGAACGTGATACAAAGCTGTTGATGATGATGGCAGGCAGCTTATCATTATCACTGCAGTTTCTTCATGAACATAGACATCTTGTGCAATGCCCGTAACCGTCTTTGGCAGCTGAGCAAACTTCTTGTCATACCTTGGATCTGGCGGTCCACCATAATGCATGGTTACATGCAGTGTATGTGGATTGTGCCATTCAGCTGTGTCTAACAAAAGCTCATATATTTTATCTTTTACAAATCTAACGAAATTTGCTGGACCGGCATTTTCTACGACATCTAAGGTCCAATAGGGTACTGGCTCATCCAGGCCTTCCAACATGTTTACTTTTGCAGTGTGACGGCTCTGTCGTGCCTCACTGTTGTCGGGGCTGGCTGGAAGAGCAATTCCCTGGCTGACCTGCAGGGGGAGTGCCAAGCGTTTCCAGTCGACCCAGCATGTTCACCTGCTCACCTGTGGCCCATCTGCTGGGATTGGCTGCCTGACGGGACCAGGTATAAAACCTGTCTGGAGAGCGTCGAGGAGGCCCCCTCTCGTCCTCTCTGGTGTCACGGCCGCAGGAGTTTGGAGTTTCCCTCTTTGTGACTATTTGGACTTTTCTGTTTTATATTCCACTGGGTTCTTTAATAAATGTTATGTTGGGTTGAAAATCCTCATCGTTGGTCTCCCCATTTGTATGTCATGGCTACCTTGAGCCAAGTATTCGTGACAGCAGTCATGCGCTGGATTTTAATTTGTCCTTTCTTCCCTGGTAACAATGCAATCCTCAACTGAGAGATTAAGTCACGTCCTAATAGATTGACTGGACATTGTGGTGACAGAATCACTTGAGTCTTAGCTCGTAAACCCGACACTGGGTCTATAATATTTACATCTTCTGACAGTCTTGCTTTATTTACAACTCCATTTGCTGATCTCACTCCCATTGTGTTTGTTGATTTCCTAATGTGTGGGACAGCATCTTTTACAACTGTCTTTCCTGCCCCAGTATCCACAAGAAACCATAACAAAACTCCTTCAACTTCCAACTGAATTTCTGGTCTTTTAATATTTACACTAAAAATCTCCTCAAGATTCACTTCTACCTCCTCGTCATCTAGTCATGTGTCCCATGGATGAGACTTATCCTCCCCTTTATTCTCTCTTCTCTGTCTTTCCTCATCTGCCTTCCTTTTCCTGCAATCTCTTGCCCAGTGGCCTGGCTTGCGACAATAATGACAACTATCATCTCTACTCTGTCCACTTTGACATCTTCCTCTGCCTCTGCCGTGACCTCTTCCTCTTTGTTCATAGTAACATGCTTCAACTTCATCTTCTAGAAATTTTTCACTACTTTTCTTTCCCTTTTTCTTCTTATTTATGTGCCTTTCTGCGTGCATAGCATGGTTTTCATATTCATTTACAGATGCTGTAGGGAATCCTATTATGTGCTTCTCTACGAAGTCTTTTATTTCTGTACGTGTACCATTATGGAGTGCTATTTTTAATTGCTGTTGATATGGCCTGTTGTCATTATCAGAGAACGGAATGCCACTTCTCTGACGGAACACATCTCTCATTCTATGAGAATATTCTTTATATGATTCATTTTCTCTCTGCTTGCACCTTCCTATGGCACTATAATCAGCACAGGGTGTGAATTTACCTCTCATTCTCCCAAATACACCATCAATTTGAAAGTATCCTGACCTGTGCTATTCGGAGTAAATTATTCCTTCTTGTCTAGATCATTGAACATGAATGCAGACAGATGCTCTGCTTGAATCCAGGCTTTACAACCTCACACCAGGTGTTCTTTTTCTATTATCATGGCATTGAATAGTGACTAATGTTTGAGTACAAAATGCGGTTAACTGTATGTAAATCTGCTAAGTGATATGTAGATTGACATGTATGTGTGTTCACCACATGAACAGTGGGAACCATGGTGTTCCGAGCATTTGTTAATAAAATTTAATCTACTGTCTAACTATGAGGCAAAGTTTTGTTTGACCAAATTCATGGGCCTCAAGGTCATCTCCTGTGATAAACCTGGAAAATATTCTCCCAAGTAACTGACGTAGACTTCAGAAGATATTATTATTGACCTTCTCTCGGCATATTAAAGTTGACAGTATGACACTGTCATTCTCATTTGTTTTCAAATCCATTTTTTCCAAGTCAGTCAAAAAGGATGAACAATTATTACATTGCCATCTTTTCAAAGAAGATAAATATTCTCTTTGTTAGTTTTTCTCCCTTCAACTTTTTGCCATCACTGATAACTTACTGTTAACTTACTGTACTTACACTGAAGTCTTCAAGTCATCCTCATCAAACAGGACCCATAATGAGGCTTAAACCACTCAGCCATCTCCTTGTTTGCTCTTTAACCCCTCGACTCAAGTGTTGTCAATTACCCACAAATTGCGACCACTAAAATGTGTGTATGTAATCCCAATCTCCTGTTGTCTCTAATTTGCATTTTTCCATGTGCTGTAATAAAATGAACCATTTCCACTTCATTTAGCATCTGCTTGAGAAAGAAAAAACAGAAATATATAATTTTTTTATTTGAATTGCTTATAAATGAAACATAAATATATTTCCTCTGGTGCCCCAGTTTGTCCCTATTCAAATCCATTGCAGGGGCGTACAGCTGCCATCGGTGCTATGCTAAACACCCAACTTTGTGGACAATTGGATTTGTGTTTGTGAACTTGAAGGAGGGAAGTGGAGGATCAAAGATATAAAAAGCTCCACTGTTCCAGCTTGAGGGCAGATGTTGGACAAGATGACTGTCCTCACAAGTGTCATCTTTTTGCTCCGGTTTGGTAAGTGACCATTCAACATCTCGTAAATGTGGCATCAGAACTGTTACTGTGAGATTTCAAAGTAGGCAAAAGCCATTACATTTGTTTTCACATATTTATTTTAATCTCCATTTTGGATTTTTATACAGGGGGTACAAGACGGTTTATTAAAATCAGGAGGGTCTGTATTTACATTGGACTTTCTTTTTTCCAGGTATTACACTGAGTGCAGTATTAGACCTGCATAAGAGAATCATTGGAGGTCAAGACTGCGGGCCACAGCAGCACGACTATCATGTAAAATTAATTGACTATGATGGTGAACTAGTCTGTGGTGGCTCTCTGATCTCAGAATGGTGGATTCTGACATCAGCACACTGCTGGGAGTGGTAAACAAAATCATCCATCTTCTTGGCAAATTCAGATCTTCAGCATCCATGATTCTGCTCACTCTCTCTTTTTTTTAAGTTATTCTGCCTTTTCTTAATTTTCAGGGTTTTGAAAGTAATCATAGGTGTGCACCCAGGTCCAGGTCAATTGATGATCATTCAAGAACCACCTCAGATTTTTGAGGAGAATAACATTTACCATGACATTATGCTACTTAAGCTGCCTAAACGCGCTGTCAGACGAACTATTGGCATTCTTGGTTGTACAAGGCCGGCTGTGTAAGTTACCATGCCTTATTTCTAGCTACACAATTTCAGCTATAAAACTCATCACAAACTGAAGAACAAAGCAGCAGTTATTAACGCTCATTTAGAATAGTTCAAAAACCTGCTTAAAAGTTATTTAGATGTGTTTTCTTATTGATATTTTCCTCCAGAGGTGAAATTCTTGAGACTGCGGGACTCGCAGCCATGACTACTGCCCCACAATTCAAAAGAGGTGATTAATGTTTTCAGTGTGTTTTTTGAGGTTGGTGTTTGATTTTGGAAACAAAACACACATTACAACAAGTCTGATGATCAGTGAGGTGCATAAATTAAGACCATCAGTGAGTCAGATGCATTCTAAGACCTGTAACTGTCCCTGACCTTCATGGCAATAAATGAGCAGCCTATTTAAAGCACAAATAACAAACTTCAAATGATGGTTAGAACAGAATATGGAAATTTTGAGACTGTTTAGATCACACAACTAACTTGAACGAATGTTTAGAAAATATACTACTGAATACTTGAGCAAACCTAAAAAACCCCAACTGTTATTTCTTATTTAGAAAGTAACGAAGCGATTACCCTCCAGTGTGGACAAATCCAATTAAGGGTTATGAACTGAAAAGTTTGAAGGATACAATATATGAAGCGCACACTTTGACAGCTGACAGTAATCCAGTGGACCTGTCACCAGTGAGTAGTGAGACTATTTTTACTATTTAAAATGATTGCAAAGAATAAACAATATTCTTACATGAATTAACATAAATGTCTCTGACAGGGGGACTCTGGAGGAGGAGTGGAGTACCAGGGTGCCATTTATGCTCTTAATACAGCGATAAGTGATTCAGTTACTGCCTTTTCTGGAACCGATGCCATTTCACAGTTAATATGGCACTCTAGCGCTGTATTAACTTTGATTAAAAAAATTCTTGACAACTGTTGCTAAATACTAATATTATTCCCTTTAACAATAAAGCATATCAATGGACTCTTGGCTGTACTGTTTGCATTTGTTTTTTTGTAATGCTGCTGATTTTGATTATGCTTTGAAATTGCATTTTTAGTTATAAACCAATGTGTTTTATCAAATTAATCATACATAATATATCATCCCATAATTAATCAGGAGCTCTGAACAGATCAACAAGGTTTACCAGCCAGTATCACTTTCTGGGCAACCTTTTCAAAGGGTGTAGCTAATGAGCCAGTCAGAAAAGCAGTTTCTCAGTTTTAGTTTTGTTCTTGGGAAATGAACATGTTTAAAGTTAGGTTGCGGTCAGAAACACATATCCAGAAAACTTTGATTACGTGCACATTTAAAACCACCATATAAATGACCATTTCACCGAAGCAAACAAGTGTATTATATTATATACATATCATTCATATATCATATCACAGAGTGCTGAACGGTTGAAAAAGCGTTTTAGCTTCGTCATTTGTGAGATTAAACCGTGAAACTCGTCACATATGCCTAATCCTTCGCACGCCATCAGAATATTCTTTTTTTCAAATTTAAATAAATGTTGTAAAGAGTGACAGAAACATAAATGTTGTGATTACTAACAACGAGGCCCTCGGGTATGCTTGAGGGCTCCCTTTCAAGCTCTATCATTTACGCCCATCTTGGTGTTGCTCATGATGGACAAAGGAGGCCCAGAAGTTTGTTAATGCCCCATTAAGCAACTCTGGTTAGGACCCACAAGTTTGTCTACCTGTTTCTGCCTCCTGAGACGCAGGCTTGCCCGGCAGGCACAATGGGTCTAGTCAGCTGTAATTCCACGTTCATCTGCTGAACCACTCTATCTCCGACATTTTTTTTCCATTTTTGGTAATGTGGGAGTAACTTGATAATGGAAATTTACCTGTGGTGGAAAACTTTGTGGACAGTAGGCTTTTGATGTTAAATTCTCATTTAAAAAGGCACCAGGATTTTGAAGCTCAGCCATTCCACATGATGAGCCGCTTGACTTTTCTTCTCCTATTTGGCATTAGTAAGTCTCATTTTGATGATAGTCTGTTTCTCAGATGTTTGGTTGACCATGTAGGACCACCTTTTTTAGACAGTCCCCACATCAACTGCAATGCACATCAGGGAATTGACATTCTATTGTCTTGTCACATCTTCTTAGCCGCTCACCGGGAGGGTGCACAATGGGCGAAGGCAGAGTCCACCCTTGGATGAGTGCCCAGTTCACTGCAGGGACCTATATAAGCATTTGTGGGTTTAGTACCTTGCTAAAGGGTACCTTGGCAGTTCTCAAAAGGTGTTCTGGTACCTTAACCTAGCACCAGAATGCCTTCCATGTTGCTTCTGGTCTGCAGCTCGAACCGAGAACCCTCTGCTTCTCAGGCCAGTCCTAAACAGACTGAGCTACTGTCGCTTCACATGCCATTGTCATACTGAAGGATACAATATTATTATTACTATATTAGCAATCATAAAAATAACAACTATTATTATTATTATTGTTATTCTTATTGTCACCAGCAACACAACTAGGAGTTCACCTTGGCATTTACACTGTACAAGTAGCACAACTTTGGACTTGCAGAAGAGAGTCGTTGATGGGCAAGACTGTGGGTCAAATGTTCATCAATAGCATGTGATAATCATATCTATTCATGGTGAACTGGTCTGCTCTGGATCTTTGATCAAGGACTGGTGGATCTTGACCCTGGCTCAAAGCTGGATGTAGTAGGAAAGTGACAAATTTACTTTATAAATTAATTATGCTACACATCGGCATTATTTTATGTACATTCCACACTTGACTGTCATCCTTGACCATACTATTCTAAATCAAATCAATCTTTATTTATATAGCGTCTTATACAATCAAAATTGTTTCAAGGTGCTTTACAGAATCCCAACAGTGGCAAGGAAAAACTCCCCTTTAACAGGAAGAAACCTTGAGCAGGAGAGGAGAGGAGAGGAGAGGAGAGGAGAGGAGAGGAGAGGAGAGGAGGAGAGGAGAGGAGAGGAGAGGAGAGAGAGAGGAGAGGAGAGGCACAGAGCACAGAAACACACACAAAAATACACTATACAACGGGTCAGCGGGGCCGGAGGTCATCATGCAGCTCCGAAGGCGGCGATACCTGTAAATGAATAGAGAGGGGGGGGGGAAGAGGGGGGGAAGAGGAAGAAGAGAGGAGAGGGGAGGAAAAGGAAAAGGAGAAGGAGAGGAGAGGAGAGGAGAGGAGAGGAGGAGAGGAGAGAGAGGAGAGGAGAGGAGAGGAGAGGGAGAGGAGAGGAGAGGAGAGGAGAGGAGAGGCACAGAGCACAGAAACACCACACAAAATACACTATACAACGGGTCAGCGGGGCCGGAGGTCATCATGCAGCTCCGAAGGCGGCGATACTTAAATGAATAGAGAGGGGGGGGGGAAGAGGAGAGGAAAAAGAAGAGGAGAGGAGAGGAAAGGAGAGGAGAAGGAGAGGAGAGGAGAGGAGAGGAGAGGAGAGGAGAGGAGAGGAGAGGAGAGGAGAGGAGAGGGAGAGGAGAGGAGAGGCACAGAGCACAGAAAAACACACAAAAAATATGCACAATCACTTCAACGGGGCCGGCGGTCATTATGCAGCTCCGATGGCAGTGATACCTGCAAATAAATAGGGGGGGGGGGGGGGAGGAAGCAGAAAAACTACACAGGAATCAGCATAACTAGTCTGCTTGATGAGGATTAGGAGAGGAGAGGAAACCATGACCCAGTGGGGTGACAGAGGGGTAAATCATGTTTCCGGACCCCGCAGCCTTGGCCTATAACAGCATAGCTAAGATGTGACCTAATGATTAGAGGACCCCCTAAGTATGATAATTTGTTTGTCTATGATAGTAACTGGAACTACAGAATTAGTAACAATAAGCTTTTTCAAAGAGGTAGGTTTTAAGTCTGATCTTAAAAGTAGCGATGGAGTCCGCCTCCCGTACCTGGACAGGGAGCTGGTTCCATAGCAGGGGGGCATGTATAGCTAAATGCTCGGCCCCCCATTCTACTCCGAGAAACTCTGGGAACCACAAGTCTAAGATGATGTTCTATTAATGTTCTGCTAAAAACTTTTTTGTAAGTCATTTTAGGTGTACATCCATGTCCAGGTTGGCAAATAATCATCAATGAACTGCCTGCAATATATTAGGATACCAGTGGGCACCATGACATCATGCTACTAAAACTACCTTACCGTACTCCCATCCAGCTGGGTAAGAACACACTTCTGTCCATTAATGAATCTAAAACCTTTTAGAGGAAAAGATTGTGGAAATATTTAATTGAAATAAACCTTGAATTCTTTTTTCAAATAACCATTGCTTTACACAAAATCATTTTCAGTGGTACTAATGTTGAGGTGGTATGACATGGCTCCTGACTTACAGGCCCAAGTCAAGACAAAGGTAAGGATTATATTGTTGTTATCATTGGACCTTTCATCTGGTGCAAATGATTGAGTAGTTCTAGGGGAAATTCTCCATAATGACATGATGGAGAGACTGAAAATGACTTTTTTCTGAGAAGAAATGGGTGAAGCAGATTCTCTCCAGTGTGGAAACATTGAGGTCCTTGGCTCTGGCTGTTTTCCCATCGTATAATATCAAGCACATTATTTCTGTGGCCAATCTAGTCCAGCAGACACATCTCCGGTAATATAATTTACATTATAATTCACACTCAAATAAAACTATCTCTAAATGACATTTATCTCATGTATGAAACTCACAGAAGGACGAGTGGTCATTGAGGAAGTAATTTATGGTGTTCATTCAGTAGATATTATTCCCACTGCCCATACTGGACTGGCTATGTTCGTGGATGTTTGTTACTATTTAGCGTGAATCACAAATGTCGCCGTATGAAAGGTTTGTCTAATTGCAACATGCCTGAAATTTTACAAAATATTTCAATTAACAGCCAACGTGTCCACCCTCTGCAAGTCTGACACTGATGTGAGTTAACCTTAAACAACAATTAACTTAAACAACAAAATCCTGCTGAGCGTTTGTTTTAGGCTTACGTCATTTTTTTAAACCTGCAAGTCATCACCACAGAGGGGGGACTGTTACAATAGAAGGTCCATAAGGACCAATTCATGCTAAACACACGAGAAAGTGTTCAACGTCCCAAGTATTGTTATATTCAATTACACCTGTATTATACTGGTGAGTTCAAACACAGGACAAATCTAGCGAAATAAAAAGACATAATCAACATTAGCAAAGGTTTTATTTCACAAACATTGATTCCTCTTTACGTTATAGTAACACAATAAAGAGTTTGGCCTAAGTCACTTATCATGATATGAGATTAGAGGTTTGCATTTAATTTAAGTTTTAGTCTATGCAAATAAACCTTTGTTGGGTGATAAGTAACTTGACGAGTATATAAGAAAACCTTGGCACACAAGCAGGTACCGGTATTTGAAATGGCTATGATCACAAATCTCCTCTTTGTGCTCGCATTCGGTGAGTAAGATGTATGGTATGAGTAATATTTTGATTAAGTTTTTATTATTGTCCTGTCCTTTCCAACATCTTTTGATGTGACCTTTTTCTTTAGGGCTGACAGTGACCACAGAGGTGGATCTACATAAGAGAATCATCGGTGGGAGAAACTGTACGGCTCAAGAACGTCCATATCATGTAAAATTTGTACATCTCTCTGGTTCTAATCGCTGTGGAGGCTCTTTGATCAGTGATCGCTGGATCCTGACAGCAGCTCACTGCTGGAATGAGTGAGGAAATAACTTGATTTTTATTATTGCAACACTGACAGTGATCATTTCATTTAATGGGTACATTTAAATAACATAGACTTCAGTAGTTATGTTTTTCTTTTAAACTTCATCTATTTTAGTTCTATCCCCATGAAAGCAATTTTAAGTCCACATCCTGGGCCAGGACAGGAAGCAGCATTCGTCCAACCGCCTCGTTTTTTAAATGTGGGGTCTGGCCGACCTGACATCATGTTGTTGGAACTAGAACAAACAACTACAACTCCATATATATCTCTGCCTGACTGTGATAAGAGGCGTATACAAACGTAAGTTTTATCCTCTTCCTAATTTCTTAAGAGCTTAATTCTTTCAGAACCAAATAAAAATGAAACTCAAACCAATATTTTTTTCTGGATGTTAGGGGAGATGTGGTGCAGATCGCAGGATATGGATCCAATCAAGTGGGCCCTTTAAACCAAAAAAGTCTGATGATTCTGTTTCTGCTTACAACTGATATGAGCACATTCTTGAGAATGATTATTGATTTGTATATTATGCATATTTACCAATAACTGACAGAGAGTTAAAGCCTTGTTTTCAGCTTACAGTTAGAATGGATTTATCATTCATCTTTAAATACAAAATTGGTTTATTTCATCACTGTATTTAAGTTACGTAGCAAAATAAGATCATTCTAATCTTTTCTTTTTTAGTCTATGGTGAAGTAGATGTTCTTCAGTGTGCAAACTTCACAGTTGAAGGCAATGAACCACCAACGGATACAGAATACACTACACAAGTTTTCCGTGTCAACACCGACCACAAAGACACCTCCCCAGTGGGTTTTTTAAGATTTTATACATGTCATGTTTCAAATAAATATCACACTTATCAAAGTTCATCTCTGTGACAGGGTGATTCTGGCGGCGGAGTGGTGTTCGACAATGCCATCTATGGAGTTCATAAAGAAGGTGGAAATACTGCTTATACTGCAAAAGCTGCATTTGCGGATGTCTGCCACTACATCGACTCGATCAAACAAATCATGGCACTTCATGTGTGATTAGCTCACTAGCATGTTTTACACATCTAAACAAGTGACCAGTCATTAAATTTGCATCTGATTACTTTGCATTTAATTGATTTTCTTTCATGCCCAATGATGTTTTATCTTTTGACATTGAATGTGATCCTTCAGTGTCATTTCTTGAGCACTGTGTTCCAATCACCAGCGTGATCGCAGGTGTAATTATGACAAAATAACTGCTTCAATAAATGCTTCAACAGCAAACTATATCATGTGTTTAGTGGTTATTTCAATTATGAAATCAGCATTTTGAAAGTAAAACAAGAGAATTTCCCAGAACATTTCCCTGCTACAGCAGATACAAAGTGTGTGAACAGAGACCTTTAAAGTTGTGTGAACAGAACAGTTTGTGTGTTTGAGTCTTTTAAATACACACTGATATGGAAATGGTCACTTGTGCAGCTGTAGTGTGGTTCTAAAATACAATGCATTATCACATTCTGAGGCAAACTTATCAAAGCTTGGCCATCATGATAACCCAGGTAAATACACGAAAATAACTTGATGGAGGGAGGCTAAATTAAAGTTTTTTTTTTTTTATTTCTTCATTGTCTAAAATGTTATGTTACGTTTTAAAAACTTGATGACCTGACGCTTCAGGTTGTTCACATGTTCTCACCATTACAATTATCTAGAAAACTTACTTTATTATCATGACTCTTTGTCCACATATGATGACAACATCATTTACAATACGGCTGTGGTGGGTTTCATCTACAACAACGATGAGAGGGCATACACGAGCAAGATCTGGCACCTGCAGCTCAACAGCTCGGCTGAACATCAGCAAGCACATGATCGTAGACTTCAACTGGCAGGAGCAGAGAAACAAACGTTACCAGCTCAACAGCAGCGAAACGCCGGTGGAGAGGGAGGAAAGCTTCAGATATCTTGGGATCATCTCTGAGTATCTGACATGGTCTAAACTAGGGGTCACCAATGCAGTACACCATGTGGGGGACCACTCAAGGCACCTCCACAGCATGCTCTAAAAATAACACTGGTCACAATAGAAATGAATATAATTTTTTAAAGGTGCATTAATTTTTTGAACAAATGCTTACATTAATGCAGATTTTTAAACAATGTTATATAATGTTAAAATAAAACATAAAAAAAATCATATCGGCTATAATGAAGTCGTCTCATTTGAAGTCAAAGGTCATTAGTGCGCAGTCAGCACACCTTTTTCCAGACACAGCGAAGCGATGATGAGGAGTTAGACTGCTTGTAGTTTAGCCCCAAAAATCATGACAGAAAAGCAAAAAAGGACATACTATTTCCACAGTGATTGGGAGAAAGAGTTCTTTTTTACATTGTTCAAAGAAAAATGTTGGCGTCTCATTTGCGGGAAGACAGTTGCTGTATTAAAGCGACACAACGTAGAGAGACACTACAGAACCTGTTACGAAAACTTCTATGTGGACTCCCCACTTGCCAGCGCATTAAGGACATAAAAGGCCTGCGAGTGAAAGGCAGCTTTAGACAAGCAACAGACTTTTTTCATGAGACCTGTAAAAAAAATCCCAAAACGCAACCGAAGCATCGTTTAGAGCTGCACATTTTTTTAAAAAAGAACAAGAAGGCCTTTTCAGATGGTGCGGTTTTTAAAGAAGCTATGATGCTTGCTGCTAACACAGTCTTCAAAGATGAGAAACATTGTCCAGAAGTCATCTCTGCGCTCTCCAATGTCTAACTTAGAGTAGGTACGATAGCTAGATGAGTGTCATCTATGTCTGAGAATTTAACAGAGCAACTGAACCGGGATCTTGCAAAGTGCAGGTGGTTTAGCATCCAGTGTGATGAGTCGGTAGACAGCGCCAGCAGAGCTCAGCTAATGATATTTATCTGAATGGTGTTTGATGACTTTTTTACAAAAGAAGAACTGCTGACACTTCTGCCATTAAAGGCAACTTAGAGTAGAGTTGATAACTATAATGCTGTAAAAAACTTTGGAAAAAATTCAATGAAAAAAAATGCTACAGAAGTTAGCGGCAGTAACAACGAATGGGGCTTCCAGCCATGACAGGCCAGCATACAGGATTCATTGCACAATGAAGAAATGATCCAGACTTCCCAAAATTTCTACAATACCACTGCATCATTCATCAGCAGGCGATATGTGTGAAAATGACTTTGATCATCTGATGACCCTGTCGTGAAGATCATAAATAGGATCTGCTATTGGATGAGATGCTATTGGATGAGCTATCTGCTAAATATAATGACCTTTACTATACACAGAAATCCGATGGCTCAGTAGGGGATGTATTCTGCAGCTTTTTTAGTCACTTCACTTCGGGTAAAATTGAAAAGTTCATGCAGTCAAAGGGGGAAGATGCATTGCTGGCTCCCCTTCAATAATCAGACATCCCATCAATCAGTCATAGTATATTGACCTCCAGGGGACAATGTGAGACAGAGATGGTAAAAAATACAGTCAGATACTCCAGTGTTACCCCCCAAGTCATAAATCTTGCAATAAATCTTTTATTTTATAATCACAGGTTACATTTAGTATGAATTATATCTAACTGGTACATAATCTAATGGTGCATAGAAATATCAATAATATGTGTTGAATATGGAATGTAGCGATGTGTAAATTGAAGCATTTTTATTTTTAAAAAAGTATGCACATCTCATTTTAAAGTCAAAACATTGTTGGCTGCAGTTATTACAACAATAATACTGAGAGCTTTGGAGTTAACAGTTGCATCCAGGGTCAGGAGTGGAAACCTAAAATGACAAAAATACATGCGTGCATTGATATTTCTTTGTAATCTGAATCCTAATCTAACATGCTGGGACATAATCACACATTGTCCCTGTAAATGAGTCAATTCCAGAATTCTGAAGGATTGTGTGGATACATTCCCTGTAACCCTGTAACAAGTAACTGTAACACAGTTTGAAATAATAATCCTCCTTTTTTTCCCTGTAAATAACCCCCTTTCCTCAATGTTAACAAGATTCTTACCATTTACAGCAGCGAGCACAACTTTTTCTTGACCTTTGTGGGCTGTGGGCAGAGGACTGCCCGAATGGCTTCATCAAACACAGTCTTCAGACCCCGCTGGGTCAAGGCCGAGCACTCCAGGTATTTCACTGCATCTGTACAGAATGTGCAAGAAAGGGAGTAACACACTGCAGGAAAATTACCACAGAAACAGTCCAGCTGTTGCTGCAAAGACACAAAATCTATAAAAAAAACAAAAAAAAACAGCAGAGTAACAGTCACCAAATCCCATGAATTTGTGCCAATAAGTGGAAATGTGTGTTCAAATGCAGTTTTATTATCAGTTAATTGTCAAAAGAAAGATGTTTTCCAGTATTTAGACTTGTCAACCTCTGTACATACATGTCCATACTTTCTTATTTCATAGGAAAGTACAGGCCTTTAGATTCAGATTCAGATTTATTTATTGCCATTGTTCATGTAGTACACAGTATTACACAAGCTAGGAATTTGTCTCGGTGGTTGCTGTACATGGTGCTTAAGTGATAAGTCACTTGGTGTTCAGCAGCCTGATGGCAGAGGGGAAGAAGCTGTTCATGTAGCGGGAGGTTTTGGTCCGAATGGACCGTAGTCTCCTGCCTGAGGGAAGGGGGGAAAACAGTCCGTGACCAGGGTGGGAAGGGTCGGCCGTGATCCGACTTGCACACCTCCGGGTCCTGGAGATATACAGGTCCTGGATGGATGGAAGCCTGCAGCCGATCACTTTCTCGGCAGTGCGCACGACGCGCTGCAGCCTCAGTCTGTCCCTGACAGTGGTGCCAGCATACCACACGGTGATGGAGGAGGTGAGGATGGACTCGATGATGGCCGTATAAAACTGCGCCAACATCCTGGGAGGCAGTTTGAGCTTCCTCAGCTGCCGTAGGAAGAACATCCTTTGCTGGGCCTTCTTGATGAGGGAGCTGATGGTTGGCTCCCACTTAAGGTCCCGGGTGATGGTGGTGCCCAGGAAGCGGAAGGAGTCCACAATGGTGATGGGGGAGTCCATGAGGGCAAGGGGGGGCAAAGGGGCTGTGACTTTTCTGAAGTCCACAATCATCTCCACTGTTTTCTGAGCGTTCAGCTGCAGGTTGTTGTGTCCGCACCAGGACACCAGTCGAGCCACCTCCCTCCTGTAGGCAATCTCGTCGCCATTGGAGATGAGCCCGATGAGGGTGGTGTCATCCGCAAACTTGATCAGCTTGACAGACTGGTGGCTTGAGGTGCAGCAGTTTGTGTACAGGGAGGGAAGAAGAGGGGGGAAAGTACACAGCCCTGGGGTGATCCAGTGCTGATGGTAATAGAGTGTAGTATCTGACCGTTCTATGCAGGCTTTACATCTGTAAGGCCGTAATGTGTCTAACAGCCACCTAAGCGCCATATTAGGACATGCTCCACATGTGTGTCCTGTGTCTTCTTCCTTTATGTAAGAGGAGCGGCTAAAAGATGACACTGGAGCCTGTGGGCCCCTGGTTGTCCTACACATGAGGATGTGTAGCATGAAACATCTTCAAGCACTCCTTTTTTGGTAATAACTGAACGCTATACCATTGGGTTGGCCGTATTGTACAGCGTGAGCTCATCAGTAGAGAATGTGTTTACTCGACTGTATAAGAAGGAGGTGACGATGAAGACACCTCGGAGTTCTTCACCATCGGGACCGCGAACCTCCCTCGGCATGCTGCAGCAGCGTCCGATTGATACCTGACTGTTCTCTCCAATAAACATCTTTGATAACCAAGTCGGTGTCTGCGAAGTTTCCTTCCTCATCAACACATCTCGGCAACCACCAGGAGAAGATTCACAACAAAATTGGCGTCACGAACAGGATCGGTTGTGGCTGTCGTCTTCTCCATCTGCCTCCTCGGACCAACTTCCGCTCCAAGCTGGCAAGTAAAGTGCACACTTTCCACACATTGGGATGATAGTTGGTTCAATTAAGCTTTTGGGGAGTAATTTAGACACACCGTAAAGATAATTAGTGTGGATGTACATTTTTGTTGATTTGTTGGGAATACTTCTTCTAAATTGTTCAATTTGACCTTTTTTTGTGTTTTGTGAAAGATTGAAGTAGTGGCTCTGGAGGAGAGACAGGCCATGAGGTTTATTACACGGCTCATTTCAGCTAAAAAGGACAGCTGATTCTGAATTTATGTTATTCGGTCTGTACACTGTGTTATGTACAGGATTGGCGACAGAGCGCGTGGACACTAGGAAAGTGTCGGGTTACGGCCAGGAAATGATGTTAAAGTGTTAAAAAGCCGCGGGTTCAGGATCATTTGCCCTAAGTCCTGTGTTTCCTTTGAGAGTACACAGGCCGGTCTCTCTCTCTCTTGAGGGATTGGAAAACTGGGGTTATCTCCGGGTCGGGGTTGTCCTCTCTGACGTGGCTGACGAGTGCGTTTGAAGACACTCTTTTACGGTCAGGGGCCCAGTTTTCAGGGTGGTAAATTTAGTGCGGACAGTCGCGAGAAACAAACTGTGGTTTACGGCAGCGGCGCCGGGGCATGCTTAAATAGGATAAATCTGCATGGACAGATTGTATGTGTGTGTGGCGCCTGTGTGTGCGTGAGTCGATTCTGTGTTCTGTTCGTCTCTCTCTCTCTCTCTCTTTGTTTGAAGTGACTTCTGGGGGATGTTACCATAGTTGTTGTCAAAATTGGGTAATTGATTGAAACTCTAAGAAAGAAAGGAAAAATCTTTTTGTACCTCAGATAGATTGATTGAGATTTTATCTGAAGTCTGATGAGGACCTAAGGGTGGTCCTGGTAGTGAAGAATATCATATAATTCTGTGCTGGGACAAGGAAACTGGGTGTGATCCAGCAGGACCGCAAGGTCCACATATACACACAACACACACACACACACACACTCACATATACATACATGCTGAAGTAGTGGTGAACAAAGAAACGTTGAGAAATATAGAAGTTTGTTTTTGCGGATTTCTATGTTTGTGTAATATCTCTGAAGAACTTTACTTATATTGATTTTGAAAAATTATTCATATTCGCTGTTGGTTGATTTGGATCCTTTGGATCTCAGGGTGTGGCTCACAGTCTGCAGCTGTGTGTTGGGCCTGCAACCAGTGACTAGCTTGGAGCTGGCGAGAACGGATGTTCACTCTCCGACTATCGGAAGTGAACAGGAAGTGGTTCTCGACTTCAAGGGGTGGAGCTAGTTGGCTCCCCCTAGGGGTGGTGCGGAGAGTCCCTCCCCACTCAACCCTCTCTCACTTTCTGAAGTGACAGCTTTCATCAGGAGAAGAAAATGGAGCGCACATTTTCTCTCTCCTTTATTGATCAGCGTTTGATTGTTTAATGCGTGTTGGAATTTAAGAAGAGATATGCTGGGGCACAAATGCAACAGGTTTATCTACTTGGCTGATTATGGTTTATGAATGATTGTTAAATGATTGTTTACTGTTGATGATTGTTTATCATAACAATAACATTAAAAATAACAATAATTTGATAAAAACAATGATAATAACACATTAATTAGAAGTTTGTTGACAATTTATGATAGTGTTCAAGAATTGTGCACTTTTTATTTTGTTGAAGGAGTTTGACAGTTCATGAATTATTGAATTTTTTCTGTTTCCTTTTTACACTTTTGATGCACCTGAACTTGACTCCAGTAGGGACAGACGAGAGGAGGAATTGATCTGCCGGTGGCGACATAACGGTCTTGCACTAAGGCCAGTGAAATTTTATATATACACACACCATAATTGTTTGGACAAACATCTACAGCGATTGTTTTGCAGATCATTTGGACAGGTTTAGAGTCAGATCAGATTTGTTTGAAAGTTATAAGGAATTTATAAATTTCTTCAACCTTTTAATTTTATTTACACACTCTTCTTTATTAATTCTTTACTATAATTCTGCTTTGCCGTTTCCTTTCATGTTTTTATATTTCTAGATTCCTATATTAATTGAATTTATTTCTTTTTGTATTCATCAGTTAAACAATTAATAGTTTTGCATTTAAATTGAACATTAAAGTGAAATAAACAAAGCATTTACATATTAAGGTTTGAAATTGATATACCGTACTTTCCTAAGACAACTGCTACAGCAAAATGTCAAAAGTGGAGAGTAAAGCGGTTAAACGCATGACCCCAATTGAGGTGGTGCAGAAAAACAATCCCCTTATTAAAGGCCTACCAGAGGCCTCAAAGAAATGGAACAAGCGTTGGCCTGATATTGAACAACCTTGGCCGGTTGAAGGTACCCTCAACCCTGATGTGATTCAAACAATCTGCACACTTGTTACCGCCTATAAAGCAAATGAGAAAAAAGGAAAAAGGGGGAAGTCTCGTGCAGAAAAAAGACGGACTGAACTCGCAATGTTGCAACTTTTTGAACAGGAGGGACAGAAGTTGAGATTGGCTGCAAAAAAGAAAAACAGAACAGCCAAAGAAATTATTGAAAGAACCGCAAAACAAACAGCGGCGCTTGGGAAAAGATTAACACTCCTTTCTCTCATACGGCTCCTGTAACAACCCCTCCACCGTATGAGACAGAAACTGAATATACTGATATCTATCCACAACTTCCCGTACTCAGCCAGAAAGGCAAATACAACATTAAAGATGATCACAACCAAACTGTTGAAAAGGGAAAGGCAAAAACAGTCATACACATTTATCCGACAACTCCAAAATCTAAATCAAGAAAAAAACGAGATGATGTTTATAACACACTGCTTCTGGAGGATGATGATGAGAGCGGTACGGATGAAGCCATAGGTGGCTATGATCCCGCCATTAAACGTGTGTTGGCTAAAGCTGAAAAGAGGGGTAATGAATCTAAAAAGAAAGTTAAGTCTGATCAAGATCTGACCGATGACAGCTCAGGGTCAGACACTGATGAAGACTCGGACGGCAATTGTTCTTCCTCTGAGGAAAGACAACGTGCTTTGAGAAATCTTGAGAGGGGTATCGAACAGTGTCGTTTAGACATTAGCTTGACGGGAACTCCAGAAGCTCATAAGATGCTAGAAAGACAATTGGAAGATATGGAAAAACGGCGTAAGTCGTTAAAGAAGGGGAGGCTTTCAAGGCTGATCACTTCTGACTACGCCTTGCGTTCAAAGAAAGACAGCTCTGCTAACAAAATGTTCCCTGTTGTTGTTCGTGGTCAAAGTCTTGAGTATAAACCTTGGCAGAACTCCGATATGTCAGATATATTAGAGAAGCTACCTATCCTTCAGGAAGGGGCACACCCCTGGATTTCAAAACTGGAGGAACTTTTGATTGGAACACAACCTGCTGTTGGAGACATTAAAAGGCTCCTAGCTAATCTCATTGGTGTGTCTGCCATGGAAGACCTTTTGCAGAAGGCTGGCATGCCTCGGTTCATGGCAACTGCAGTAAATGATGCTGAACTGTTTTCTGCTCACAGAGGTCAGTTTTGGGGGGCGCTGAAAGACGCGTTTCCAACTAACATACATCCTGATAATATCCTCATTGAACCATTGGGTGAACAAGAAAATCCGAGAGCCTACGTTTCAAGAGCTCTACAAACTTGGCGTAATGTCACAGGCAATGATCCCGACGCTAATCAAATGGAGCAGTCTATCATTCGAGCTAAAATTCAGAAGGGATTGCCATTGCCGGTGCGTAGTAAAATAGCAGAGGTGGTTGGTCTTGGGAACATGATTAAGAGTGTTTACATTGATCACATTGCTCACCAGGTTGAACTATATCGTAGAAAAGAGCAAGAGTTGAAAAACCAAGATCATGAAACTCTCAGAAAACTTACTCAACTGCAGTTGGTGGATAACAAACGCAAAGAGAAAAAGCAAGCGGTAGTGATGGAAAACCAACCTGATCAAACATCACAAATGCAATCGAACCGAACATTATGCCAATCGTATCAATTTCCATTGGTGACACCTGTTCCACCAGTACCTCAGCAATATCACTTACACTCTGCAGGGTTTTGCTAATGACACCATAAAAGGCTTTGAACATCTTTCTAACACTCAGAGGAGTCACAGACTTACGTTGTTGAAACATGACATGGCGCTAGATTATATCTTGGCCAAAGAAGGAGGTTTGTGTGTGTCTTTGAATTTGACAGGTGATGCGTGTTACACTTTGATTCCAGACAATGGTGATAACATAACAAGTGTGATTGACGCTTTGAAGAAGATAAGAGATGCGTTCGGACCTTCTGAAAGCGCAGGAACGTCAGCGACGGCTTGGCTTCAGGACAAATTTGGTCCAATGGGAGCTATGTTGATACAGGTTCTCAGTGCTGTCGTAGTGTCACTAAGTGTGATGTTTTGTTTTTGTACTTTGTCATTAACTTGTGCCAAGGCGATGATATTGCGTTGGATTGGTGTAGTGATGCCTAGCGACCAGGTTCAGATGCCACTCTTAAGTGTCAAAGCTTTGGCTGATTCAGATGAGGAGGACATTTCTGATGAGATGGTTGATAAATATCCAGTATAATCAATAATTCAGTATTTAGTGTGACCTTCGAGTCATATCCTTATGTTACTCTTTGCATTTAATGGTGTTTATGTTTTCCTTTCCTCCGTTGTAGTTCCGGTGACAAAGGGGGGAAATGGTTACATAATTTACTTAATCGTGACAATCATGTTTTGATATGTTTGTATTGTATTCTCTCTAATGAAACCAATGTTTTTTGCAAAGATACTGGCACCTCTGTTTTCTGTTTCCAGGACAGTAGTTGGGGAGCTACGTTGGGGTGACAACTATGTTGGAATGGACTCAGAAATTCAAAGTGAACTGTGAAAGATGCTGGAGGACCCTGAATGAAGATGGGGAACAACTGAAGATCCTTCATCAGGGGACTGTGAACTACAGATTCGAAAATTAATGTTGATGTGTTTAATGCATACATTTGAAGTTTGTATTAATAAATTTACTAGGGAAATTTCATCAGTAGGCAGATGCTATGAGAACTCAGGTTTTTTCCTTGTTTTGGTAAAGGGAAAGGGGTCCTTAGGCAGGGAAAGGTCCAAGGTAAGGTCCGATGGGACGACCAGCCTGATCGTGGACATTTTTTGATTTTTTTCTGAGTATCTTGTATGTGTTTGCCCAACTCTTCCCTAATATAACTTTTTTGCAAATTGGATTGGAGTACCATAGGTGGTCGCCATCGACAGAGGGACCGTGAGAGAATTTTCCCGTCTAAAGTGTTTTGATGGTTGCAAACTGAAAGACGTCTGTCGGATGGGTTTTTCACTCTCACACTCCACTAAATTTCACATATTGTTCATGTCTAATTAATCAATCTTTCTCAAATTATACCACTTAATTAGTCACCGTCACTTTTATTAAAACTTGGTTATTCTTTATTTTTCGAGACTATGTAGTCTCGAAGGGGGGAAATATGTAGTATCTGACCGTTCTATGCAGGCTTTACATCTGTAAGGCCGTAATGTGTCTAACAGCCACCTAAGCGCCATATTAGGACATGCTCCACATGTGTGTCCTGTGTCTTCTTCCTTTATGTAAGAGGAGCTGCTAAAAGATGACACTGGAGCCTGTGGGCCCCTGGTTGTCCTACACATGAGGATGTGTAGCATGAAACATCTTCAAGCACTCCCTTTTTTGGTAATAACTGAACGCTATACCATTGGGTTGGCCGTATTGTACAGCGTGAGCTCATCAGTAGAGAATGTGTTTACTCGACTGTATAAGAAGGAGGTGACGATGAAGACACCTCGGAGTTCTTCACCATCGGGACCGCGAAACCTCCCTCGGGCATGCTGCAGCGTCCGATTGATACCTGACTGTTCTCTCCAATAAACATCTTTGATAACCAAGTCGGTGTCTGCGAAGTTTCCTTCCTCATCAACACATCTCGGCAACCACCAGGAGAAGATTCACAACAAGAGTCCGAGACAGTCTTCCCCAGCCGCACATACTGCCTCCGATCCGTCAGGAAGTGAGTGATCCACCTGCAGAGGGAGTCAGGCACACTAAGCTGGGACAGCTTGTCCTGTAGCAGAGCGGGGCGGATGGTGTTGAACGCAGAGCTGAAGTCCACGAACAGGATCCTCGCGTAGGTTCCCGGGGGGTCCAGGTGCTGCACTTGTTTGTTTAAAAGGTTTTAAGTGTTTACTTTAAACAGGTGCCAGTCTGATTTTTGTCCTTTACACCCTTTGGGCTATGGAGCCCAACAGAGAGGCTGATCATTGCAAAACCAGGCTGTAATAACTTCATTAAAGCACTCTTTTCACTCACTCACTGTTACCACATTAAGATTGTACATACACTACTTTGGCTGTAATTAAATAAACCAAAAATTATCTGTATTATTTTGTACTCAGTCTGACTTTACTAGCATTAGCATTTCATGTAACAGCTGTTTGAGCTTGAAGATCTACTATAGAATGTTGCAAAATAATCAGCTGATGGAATTGAAAATTAACATGAGCTACTAAAGACATGTTTTCATCCTCATTAATGAATCAAGATTGTTCAGGATTCTGCCAACTTGGAGACTTGTTACGGGATCTGGCTGTGCTGCTTCTGATGCTGCCAGTGAACCTCTCAGCTGTCCTCATTAGGTGTTGCAGGACATTCCGTTTAGCTGTCAAGAAACTTTACAATAGCTGGGAATTGACCCCAAGCCTCCCCATTGCGGACCACATGGGAAAACGCCATTCACTCCCCACCATAAACATTTGGGACCCCACTGCACCTCTATTTTAAAAAAAGTTATTTTATAAGATGTTCACCATGTAGTCTGCTAGAAAACACACTCCATTCCCATGTAATCTCTATGTGGAAATGACAGAGTTTCTTAAAACTGCAATTCGATTCTGCTCTAACAAATACATTTAGTCAGATAAAATAATGGAACACACTCCTGATATGCAGTGGCTGCTTGAATAAAGCAGATTTTTAAATATTTCATGCAATGCTAGATGCAAAGTGTCTAGACAGAGGGCTTTTCATCTGTGTGAACAGAACAATTTGTGTGCGTGATGAGTCTTTTAAATACACACAGAGTGATATGGAAATGGTCCCTTGTGCAGCTGTTGTGTGGTTCTAAAATACGGTGCATTATCACATTACGAGACAAGCGTATCAAACACAGTTTCAGTGTGTGTGAGCATTTCTATCTGACTGTCATGATAACCCAGGTAAAGGTGAAGACATGAGAAAGCTGAAATGTGGAAATCAGAGAGCGGCTGTCATAACTAAGCTGACTCTCAAAGATGGAGGAAAAAAATGAAGGTTTTTGGATGTTTATGAGGGGAACAAAATGTCTCGATCTTTAGGAGATGTTTGTAAAAATTCAGAAGTTACCTGTGTTGATAGAAGCTGAATTTAACTTTTTTGCCTTTTTTTCATTTCTCAGCAGTTATATATTTAAATATATTGTGCAGTTTTGAGCCTGTACAGAAACATATTCCAACATTCTCAAACCATCTTAAGTATATTTACATTTTGCCATGTGACTGTTTTAAATGTTTGCATTAGACACAGGTTTAGTGTTAAAAAGCTCCTTAATATGGTAATTGTTATCTAAATTTCCATTTGTCTGTCCCTGTTTATCTGTATAGGTTTGCATTTTGGCCCCCTACACACAATGTTTGTCCATCAGTAGGAGGCTCCCTGTTACAGAGACTGGAACATATGATTGGGATAAAAGGGACAGCACTAGACTGGTTTAGTTCATATTTATCAGATAGATACCAGTTTGCTCATGTCCATGGTGTTTCCTCTTCATACAGTAGGGTTAGTCATGGAGTTCAACAAGGTTCTGTACTTGGACCAATCCTTTTCACCTTGTACATGCTTCCCTTAGGAAACATTATTCGGGAGCATAGAATAAATTATCATTGTTATGCTGATGACACTCAGCTATATTTATCCATGAAACCAGAGGAGACAGAGCAGTTAGTGAAGCTCCAGACCTGTCTTAAAGACATAAAGTCTTGGATGTCTTCAAATTTCCTTCTACTTTAATCAGGAAAAACTGAGGTCATGTTGTTTGGTCCTGAACCTCTCAGGGATAGATTAGATCACATTATCACTCTAGATGGTATCTCCTTAGCCTCTAGTCTCTCTGTGAGGAATCTTGGAGAAACTTTTGACCAAAATATGTCCTTCAACTCACACATTAAAACAGTCTCTAGAAGTGCTTTTTTTTTCACCTGAGAAACATTGCAAAGATATGAAAACTACTGGCGTGGCATGATGCTGAAAAGTTAGTCCATGCATTTGTTACTTCCAGGCTGGACTATTGTAATTCTTTATTATCAGGGTGTCCAAACTCCTCTTTAAGAAGCCTCCAGGTGATCCAAAATGCTGCAGCCAGAGTTCTGACAGGTATTGACAAAAGAGATCACATAACTCCTGTACTGGCGTCTCTTCATTGGCTGCCCGTTAAATTTAGAATAATTTTTAAAACCCTTCTTTTGACCTACAAGGTCCTCAGAGGCCAAGATCCATCCTACCTGGAGGAGCTAGTGACACCTTACCAGCCCAATCGATCGCTGGTCTACTTGTGGTTCCCAGAGTCTCTAAAGGTAGAATGGGGGGCCGAGCATTTAGCTACCAGGCCCCCTTGCTGTGAAACCAGCTCCCTGTCCAGGTACGAGAGGCTGACTCCATCGCTACTTTTAAGATTAGACTTAAAACCTACCTCTTTGAAAAAGATTATTGTCAGTAATTCTGTAGCTCCAGTTACATAATTAACATATTTAGAGGGTCGTCTAATTATCAGGTTAACATCTTAGTTATGCTGCTATGGGCCGAGGCTGCTCCTCTCCTCTCCTCTCCTCTCCTCTCTCTCCTCTCCTCTCCTCTCCTCCTCTCCTCTCCTCTCCTCTCCTCTCCTCTCCTCTCCTCTACCAGTCCTCCCCCTTCTCCTCTCTCTCTACCCAGCCCCTCCCCCCTCCCCCATCAGCAGGAGGGTCCCCCTACGGGAGCCTGGTCCTGCTCAAGGTTTCTTCCTGGTAAACGGCATTTTTCCTGGCCACTGTTGCTTGTTTGGGGTCAGGCCTGGTATTCACTAAAGCACCTAGAAACAATTTTGATTGTAACAGTTGCGCTATAAATAAATATTGATTGATTGATTGATGATTGATTGATTGATTGATTGATTGATTGATTGATTGATTGATTGATTGATTAAAATGCATGCTTGGTCCTGCTTCAGGTATCTTTCTGTTAAAGTGGAGTTTTTCCTGCCACTGTTAATATATATGCCTCTCAGATGTTTCTTTTTTCTAAACCAAAATCAAGTGTGGCAGACCACTGTCCTCTCCAGAGCCAGACTTAAAAGCTAGACTTAAAACCTACCTCTTTGAAAAAGATTATTGTCAGTAATTCTGTAGCTCCAGTTACATAATTAACATATTTAGAGGGTCGTCTAATTATCAGGTTAACATCTTAGTTATGCTGCTATGGGCCGAGGCTGAAACATGATCACCTGACAGGCCCCTGTCACCCTGCTTGGTCATGGCTGCCTCTCCTCTCCTCTCCTCTCCTCTCCTCCTCTCCTCTCCTCTCCTCTCCTCTCCTCTCCTCTCCTCTCCCCCCCCCCATCAGCAGGCGGGTCCCCCTACGCGAGCCTGGTCCTGCTCAAGGTTTCTTCTCTTAATATATATGCTTAACATCGGTGCTACATATGCTATAGAACTGCAGGTTTGAACATTGTTTTTGCTTCATAAATGTAAAATGTAAAAAACTCACACTATGATAATTTTATTGTTTTGTGGAATGCTATGGAGTTTGAGATGTTCTCCTGGTGAATGTTTGGAGTTTCTCCAGGGATTCGGGTTAAGTAGAGTCTCAAAACAGTGAGTGTGTGGCAGGCCCATGGTCAAGTGTAGTTCTGCCTCTCACCCTTTGACCATTGAGATGGATTCCAACTCCTCCACACCCCAGATTAGGAATAAGAGGCGGTTAACAGAAAACGGTAGGTTGGACAATATAACGAAAGTGGATAAGAGATTCACATTAACATTTTGGAGCCAATAGAAATTGTACAAATAAATGCTTGTAATTTGACAGGCAAACTGACGAGCATTTAAAAAGAAGGTGGACTTGCATTTCATCATTTAGGATGGCTGCGCTCACAAATGTCCTCTTTCTGCTCTCATTCGGTGAGTAAGATGTTCATCTAATGCTTATTTAATGTGACATCAATAATAGACTGATACTGTCATATTATCTCAACCAGTCATTGGACTTCATCTTATAATAATTAAAAACTTTGCGAAATTAAAAAACAAATAAAAAATGTGGTTGTCTATTTGGGTTAACCTTAGGTTTCAGAGCAAAAAATGGCATATTCTTTATAGTAATGGGTCTATTTTGGGTTGCGATTAATCGTGATCAATCTCCAGCGGCCCTGTGATTACACTGACTAAAAATTAATTTAATAGCACTGATATATTGACATTTTCTATAGAGTAAATAAGCTCCAACATCTTTTGCTGTGACCTTTTTCTTTAGGGCTGACAGTGACCACAGAGGTGGATCTTCAGAAGAGAATCATCGCTGGGAGAGATTGTAATGATCAAGAACGCCCATATCATGTAAAATTTGAACATCCCCCTGGTTCTAATCGCTGTGGAGGCTCTTTGATCAGTGATCGCTGGATCCTGACAGCAGCTCACTGCTGGAATGAGTGAGGAAATAACTTGATTTTTATTATTGCAACACTGACAGTGATCATTTCATTTAATGGGTACATTTAAATAACATAGACTTCAGTAGTTATGTTTTTCTTTTAAACTTCATCTATTTTAGTTCTATCCCCATGAAAGCAATTTTAAGTCCACATCCTGGGCCAGGACATGAAGCACTATTCTTCCGATCACCTCGTTTTTTAAATGAGGGGTCTCGCCGACCTGACATCATGTTGTTGGAACTAGAACAAACAACTACAACTCCATTTATACCTCTGCCTGACTGTGAAAAGAGGCGTATACAACAGTAAGTTTTATCCTCTTCCAAATTTCTTAAGAGCTTAATTCTTTCAGAACCAAATAAAAATGAAACTCAAACCAATATTTTTTTCTGGATGTTAGGGGAGATGTGGTGCAAATCGCAGGATATGGATCCAATCAAGTGGACCGTGATAACAAAAAAAGTCTGATGATTCTGTTTCTGCTTACAACTGATATGAGCACATTCTTGAGAATGATTATTGATTTGTATATTATGCATATTTACCAATAACTGACAGAGAGTTAAAGCCTTGTTTTCAGCTTACAGTTAGAATGGATTTATCATTCATCTTTAAATACAAAATTGGTTTATGTCATCACTGTATTTAAGTTACGTAGCAAAATAAGATCATTCTAATCTTTTCCTTTTTAGTACCTTCTGAACCACAGGTTCTTCAGTGTGCAGACTTCACAGTTGAAAACAGGGAAACATTCATGTATATAACAAACAACATCGCTACAGAAGTTTTCCGTGTCAACACCGACCAGGCGGACCTCTCCCCAGTGGGTTTTTTAAGATTTTATACATGGCATGTTTCAAATAAATATCACACTTATCAAAGTTCATCTCTGTGACAGGGTGATTCTGGCGGCGGAGTGGAGTTCGACAATGCCATCTATGGAGTTATTATAGAAGCTGGACATACTACTGCTCATGCTGCAAAAGCTGCATTTGCGGATGTCTGCCACTACATCGACTCGATCAAACAAATCATGGCACTTCATGTGTGATTAGCTCACTAGCATGTTTTACACATCTAAACAAGTGACCAGTCATTAAATTTGCATCTGATTACTCTGCATTTAATTGATTTTCTTTCATGCCCAATGATGTTTCATCCTTTGACGTTGAATGTGATCCTTCAATGTCATTTCTTGAGCACTGTGTTCCAATCACCAGCGTGATCGCAGGTGTAATTATGACAAAATAACTGCTTCAATAAATGTTTCAACAGCAAACTATATAATGTGTTTAGTGGTTATTTCAATTATGAAATCAGCATTTTGAAAGTAAAACAAGAGAATTTCCCAGAACATTTCCCTGCTACAGCAGATACAAAGTGTGTGAACAGAGACCTTTAAAGTTGTGTGAACAGAACAGATCGTGTGTTTGAGTCTTTCAAATACACACAGTGATATGGAAATGGTCACTTGTGCAGCTGTAGTGTGGTTCTAAAATACAATGCATTATCACATTCTGAGGCAAACTTATCAAAGCTTAGCCATCATGATAACCCAGGTAACTGTTGTGACTCCTACTCTGGCCCCACCTCCTCCTGTGCAATCAGCTCAACCACCACCACCTGGGTCCTGGGATGCTGGGTCGACGTTCCTGTCGACCCAGCATCTCTCCAGGCTCCCAGCGCCCCCCAGCGCCTCCCTGTGTCTCCCTGTGTCTCCCTGTGTCTCCCTGCGACCCCCAGCGCCTCTCTGTGTCTCCCTGTGTCTCCCTGTGTCTTCCAGCGACTCCCAGCGACCCCCAGCGCCTCCCTGTGTCTCCCTGTGTCTCCCTGCGACCCCCAGCGCCTCTCTGTGTCTCCCTGTGTCTCCCTGTGTCTTCCAGCGACTCCCAGCGACCCCCAGCGCCTCCCTGTGTCTCCCTGCGTCTTCCAGCGACCCCCAGCGACCCCCAGCGCCTCTCTGTGTCTCCCTGCGTCTTCCAGCGACTCCCTGCGACTCCCAGCATTCTCCAGCGTCTCCCCCTGCTCCTCTGCAACCTTCCTAGCCCCTCTTCCTCTGACCTCTTCCTCGGACGGATTTCCCCTGGCCTCTGGACACTTGGACTCCCCCACGGACTCTCGCCCCTGGATCTCGGACTTGGTTCGTCTGCCGCATCACGCCCCCTATAGTTTGTCTCGGCCTCTCTCCTCATTTAGTTTCTTCCCTCCTGTTTTTTTTTTTGTTTGTTTCATTAAAACCGGCTGAGTTACTTTTAATTCCCGTGTCAGTCTGCCTTCTTTGGGGTTCCGCCACCCTTGACCGCCAGTCCTCTCGAGCGTAACAGTAAATACACGAAAATAACTTGATGGAGGGAGGCTAAATTGAAGTTGTGTTTTTTTATTTTATTTCTTTGTCTAAAATGTTATGTTACGTTTTAAAAACTTGATGACCTGACGCTTCAGGTTGTTCACATGTTCTCACCATTACAATTATCTAGAAAACTTACTTTATTATCATGACTCTTTGTCCACATATGATGACAACATCATTTACAATACGGCTGTGGTGGGTTTCATCTACAACAACGACGAGAGGGCATACACGAGCAAGATCTGGCACCTGCAGCTCAACAGCTCGGCTGAACATCAGCAAGCACATGATCGTAGACTTCAACTGGCAGGAGCAGAGAAACAAACGTTACCAGCTCAACAGCAGCGAAACGCCGGTGGAGAGGGAGGAAAGCTTCAGATATCTTGGGATCATCTCTGAGTATCTGACATGGTCTAAACTAGGGGTCACCAATGCAGTACACCATGTGCCCGCGGGGGACCACTCAAGGCACCTCCACAGCATGCTCTAAAAATAACACTGGTCACAATAGAAATGAATATAATTTTTTAAAGGTGCATTAATTTTTTGAACAAATGCTTACATTAATGCAGATTTTTAAACAATGTTCTATAATGTTAAAATAAAACATAAAAAAAATTCATATAGGCTATAATGAAGTCGTCTCATTTGAAGTCAAAGGTCATTAGTGCGCAGTCAGCACACCTTTTTCCAGACACAGCGAAGCGATGATGAGGATTTAGACTGCTTGTAGTTTAGCCCCAAAAATCATGACAGAAAAGCAAAAAAGGACATACTATTTCCACAGTGATTGGGAGAAAGAGTTCTTTTTTACATTGTTCAAAGAAAAATGTTTGCGTCTCATTTGCGGGAAGACAGTTGCTGTATTAAAGCGACACAACATAGAGAGACACTACAGAACCTGTCACGAAAACTTCTATGTGGACTACCCACTTGCCAGCGCATTAAGGACATAAAAGGCCTGCGAGTGAAAGGCAGCTTTAGACAAGCAACAGACTTTTTTCATGAGACCTGTGAAAAAAATCCCAAAACGCAACCGAAGCATCGTTTAGAGCTGCACATTTTTTTTAAAAAGAACAAGAAGGCCTTTTCAGATGGTGCGGTTTTTAAAGAAGCTATGGTGCTTGTCGCTAACACAGTCTTCAAAGATGAGAAACATTGTCCAGAAGTCATCTCTGCGCTCTCCAATGTCTAACTTAGAGTAGGTACGATAGCTAGATGAGTGTCATCTATGTCTGAGAATTTAACAGAGCAACTGAACCGTGATCTCGCAAAGTGCAGGTGGTTTAGCATCCAGTGTGATGAGTCGGTAGACAGCGCCAGCACAGCTCAGCTAATGATATTTATCTGAATGGTGTTTGATGACTTTTTTTACAAAAGAAGAACTGCTGACACTTCTGCCATTAAAGGCAACTTAGAGTAGAGTTGATAACTATAATGCCGTAAAAAACTTTAAAAAAATTTGAAAAAATTCAATGAAAAAAAATGCTACAGAAGTTAGCGGCAGTAACAACGAATGGGGCTTCCAGCCATGACAGGCCAGCATACAGGATTCATTACACAATGAAGAAATGATCCAGACTTCCCAAAATTTCTACAATACCACTGCATCATTCATCAGCAGGCGATATGCGTGAAAATGACTTTGATCATCTGATGACCCTGTCGTCAAGATCATAAATAGGATCTGCTATTGGATGAGATGCTATTGGATGAGCTATCTGCTAAATATAATGACCTTTTATTACACACAGAAATCCGATGGCTCAGTAGGGGATGTATTCTGCAGCTTTTTTAGTCACTTCACTTCGGGTAACATTGAAAAGTTCATGCAGTCAAAGGGGGAAGACGCATCGGTGCAAACTTCTACACCTGCACAGTAGAGAGTATCCTTTTGGGCTGTATCAGCTTTAACCTTGACTTACTGGCCATCAGGTGCATAATTTGCTCAGTTGAGAGTATCATCAGAACTACCCTCCCCAACGAACAGGACAAAGTAACAATTGTCATCTAGTCCCATGGTGATGCACAAATTTGCGTGATCAAATGATGTGAAATGTTTTCAAAATGATGGCTCCCCTTCAATAATCAGACATCCCATCAATCAGTCATAGTATATTGACCTCCAGGGGACAATGTGAGACAGAGATGGTAAAAAATACAGTCAGATACTCCAGTGTTACCCCCCAAGTCATAAATCTTGCAATAAATCTTTTATTTTATAATCACAGGTTACATTTAGTATGAATTATATCTAACTGGTACATAATCTAATGGTGCATAGAAATATCAATAATATGTGTTGAATATGGAATGTAGCAATGTGTAAATTGAAGCATTTTTATTTTTAAAAAAGTATGCACATCTCATTTTAAAGTCAAAACATTGTTGGCTGCAGTTATTACAACAATAATACTGAGAGCTTTGGAGTTAACAGTTGCATCCAGGGTCAGGAGTGGAAACCTAAAATGACAAAAATACATGCGTGCATTGATATTTCTTTGTAATCTGAATCCTAATCTAACATGCTGGGACATAATCACACATTGTCCCTGTAAATGAGTCAATTCAAGAATTCTGAAGGATTGTGTGGATACATTTTAAACCCTGTAATAAGAAGTAACTGTCATACAGTTTGAAATAATAACACTCCTTTTTTCCTGTAAATAACCCCCCTTTCCTCAATGTTAACAAGATTCTTACCATTTACAGCAGCAAGCACGACTTTTTCTTGACCTTTGTGGGCTGTGGGCAGAGGACTGCCCGAATGGCTTCATCAAACACAGTCTTCAGACCCCGCTGGGTCAAGGCCGAGCACTCCAGGTATTTCACTGCATCTGTACAGAATGTGCAAGAAAGGGAGTAACACACTGCAGGAAAATTACCACAGAAACAGTCCAGCTGTTGCTGCAAAGACACAAAATCTATAAAAAAACAAAAAAACAGCAGAGTAACAGTCACCAAATCCCATGAATTTGTGCCAATAAGTGGAAATGTGTGTTCAACTGCAGTTTTATTATCAGTTAATTGTCAAAAGAAAGACGTTTTTCAGTATTTAGACTTGTCAACCTCTGTACATACATGTCCATACTTTCTTACTCCATAGGAAAGTCAGGCCTTTAGTTCCTTCTGTCTGCAGGAATTTTTATGCCCTACCACACCTTTGAGTCTTACCTATCTCCTTGGCCAGAGCCAGGCCCTGAGGATAGGTGATCGGAGCCAGCTTCTTTTCTTTCAGCTTCTCAATTGTTTCTTTCTCATCCCTTAGATCCAGCTTTGTGCCTACCAGGATGATGGGTGTGGAGGGGCAGTGGTGGCGGACCTCAGGGTACCACTGAGAGGACACAGGTACAATCAGACACAAATTACACCGATTGATTGTGAGTGAACAGGTTAGCAGGGCTTTAATTGGCAAGTCAGCCTAAAAGCCAGATCAACATATGGATATTAATTTATTTGCATAAAATAGATTATTTGTATTAAATGTTATTAACATTTGGAGCTCCCATGTTTTCTGTCTGTAATCCATAGATAGGTAAGACTTTGCTGTTAATGGTCTGTGAACAATTGATTTGATTTAACATTGCTGAGGGTTTAAACTCTTTACCAAATGTAACTGTCCAGGTTTATCTAAGATAATTTGCAGGAAATGGCACAACAAATACACAGACACCAACTCTCTGCTAAGTCTACTTAAATTTAGTCTTATTGTCCTTCTTTACAATGCGCTAATATTACACTAATTATAGGATGAAAATCTTTAACCCACACAACTTATTCCAGTCATAGCACATGAGATTTAAAAAAAAGTGTTCTTTATGTGCAATGTAAGGCAGTATTTTTTTATTTCTGCATTCACTGTAACAGCCTTTGTGTTATACATGAAATGGAGTATAAAAAAAGATTCTGGCCATGATTTCAGTGACATTAGGTCATGCAAGTTCTTAGACTTCTTCAGAGAAAAAGATGTATATAATTAGAGACCTTTTAACCTGTTCTCTCTCGCACTAATGTGCTTTTATTAGATTGTAAGACCAGCGGTAAATAAAAAGCAAGGTGATTGCATCCCAAGGTACAAAATGGCGTTTCCACTGTATGTTATCGCTGCCCAACCACTTTGCCAAAGTCCTACTTTAAGTGGAATTGGCTTTAAACCCAGCAAAAGTCTGACAACAGCTGAAATAAATTAAATGTGTTGTTTGTGTGGCCACATAGCGTTTTTTCTCCTTTTTACAATGAAATTTCTCCTCTTGAGTATCGTCTTTTGGACCTGAACCCTGCTTCTCTTTAAAATTTGCCCTGGCATACCAATTAATTTCAGCTTTTGTTAGAAGGATGAGTCACGCAGCATTCAGACGAACCGAGGGGGTTCGGATGGATTAAAATAAAGAAACCGACCCAATCAATATTTCCGATGTTATCTTCTGATGTATTGGTGTTCGGGATTTGAAGAGCGGAGGTCGTTTTTAGAGAGCCTACATTTGCTTTGAAAGTAGTTTTCTGTGCGTCATCGTTGTTGTGGAGACTGAATGAAAGGCTCTCACAGTTCAACATATGCAATTTGGTGCTTCATTGAGTGAAGGGGTGGGGGGGGAATTACCCTCATGACCCAGAAAGGACACAAGCAGGACCAGAAGGAAATGAAAACCTGAAAGAATTTCATTTTCCTAATTATGTAAATGGCAGGACAAGTACTAATCACTTCCTCAGAGACATCAACACAAACTCGAGCTGGTCTCCACTCATGACTATTTGATATTTGAAGGTGGAGGATAAAGGTGGAGGATATTGAGCTAACACAAAACAAATATATTAAAACACAAATAACCAATAAAGCTGTGTTGTGATGATAGGTGTGAAATGCCACTCACCTTAGCTCTGACGTTTTCATAGGATGCTGGACTCACGAGGGAGAAACAGATCAAAAAAACATCCTAAATGGACAAAAGCATATTTTTCTCAAAATTACATCTATGGTCATGAAAAGATTCAGGGTTAAAGGGTAAATATATAATAACCGGGTAAATACAAAAGATTGCATTTTTTTTCTTTCATTTCTTACTTTTAGATTTAAAACTCACTGAATTTGGATGAGTTAAGCACAGACTGTTATGCATAAATGGAAATGTAGGTTTCTCTCTAGATGAAGACATATACCTGTTTTTTTTTTCCAAATATGTGTATGTGTGTTCTCATATACATTAGATAGTGAGGACCATGTACTTGCTACATACTGAATACGAAAATACTCTTCTACTAATACTTCTACTAGCAAAGTAAGGAACTTTTTGGCTGATCCTCACAACTTCAAAGAACTGGTGGAGGGTTAAGACTCAGGGGTGGCATTAGAAGGTTAGGTATGATGGTTAGGCTAAGGAGTTGGTTAATGCTTTATGTGTATGAAAGTCCTTACAAAGATGTGTGTGCGTGTGATATACCGTCTGTGGGTAGGAGAGTGGGCGGAGCCTGTCATAGTCTTCCTGCCCAGCTGTATCCCAGAGGCCCAGGTTAACTGGTTTGCTGTCTACCATCACATTAGCTGAGTAGTTGTCAAATCTGTGGAAGAACGTGTGGAAATCAATCAGTTTGTCAGGGAAATGGTCCTTCATTTCAATTAACTGATTAAAAGAACCCCAATCAATTTAATTTATGAACGCAACGGAAATCCCAGAGGGTTATAAAAATTAGACACATTTCACCAGAGATGTGAATGCAGGTTATTAACTACCGAGCACATTTGAAGGTCTTCATGAAAATACAAAATCCCCAAATACAATAAAATAAAAATACGTAATGACACACAATCTAAATAAGTAAATGCGCACTCTAATAATTTTATTACTAATACTTGTCTGGATAATTCTTTGCTAGAAATGGTGCACTGTTATTTGTGTAAGAAATTCCAATAACTTCAGTACATCAAAAATATTTAATTTCAGTTTTATGGTTATTTTGTGGTCAGTGAAACAGCTCTTCTCTGCCACCATGTGGTTAATAAAAACTCTGTGTTCACCTCTGAAAACAGCATTTGAGGGGGAAAAAAATTACTTTTATTCATTAAAAATAAGATAATCAGATCAAAACCAAGAACATATTCCAGACAAGGACTGTGATGTTTTAATACAAATCTGACAACATCACTGGAAAGCTGCAGTTCTTATTCACACTCTTTTCCCTTCTTATGTTCACTCCAGCATCCATATTCTTAATATGACTCTTTGGTGTGAGAATTTTTTTGGTGCGGAATTTTTCTAAACATTTCCTCATCAGACATCTCAGGGCCCTTGTAAAGTATGAACAAAGGCAACGCAGGACTGTTCTGGAATTAAACTACATGTGTAAATACCGGCCTTTCTTGGCTGATTAAATATGTGTATGTGTGTGTGTGTGTGTGTGTGTAGCATGTACTTACACAGTGGGGATGTACTCCCCAGGGAAGGCATTGGTTGTGTAGCTGATGAGTAAGCATGTTTTTCCCACGGCTCTAAATAACAAAAAACAAATCAAGTCAGACAAAATGTGATATTGATCTACAAAGGTAAGGGGACTAATATTGGAATTAGATTTTTTGCCTCCATTTATTTTTGACTTAGGCACTGCATTATCAGAAGTGCCAGTAAAACTCAAGGAAGATACTGCAAAGCTCGAAAGTAGCTGAAAATCACCAATAACACTCTTTCCTTGCAGACGTTATTTACTTCAAGACAAAAATATTTCTGGAAATTGTAAATTAAAATAGAAATGTAACAGAACTTTTGATTCCAGTGCATTGTAACACGAATAACGCTCAAATCAGACCTGCTTTTAATCTAGCTTGTAAATCTGCCTTAATGACATGTGAAGTATTAGAATTTTGAAACTAATATGACCAATAAGACTGGGTTTTATGCTGGTTTTAACCGTACAGATTGTTTCAACACCCGCTGTGAGGACAGCTTCTGCATGCGTGTAACAACTAGCCACATTTGACACTTTTGTCTGGGGTGGAAGGTCTCATCCTGCCATCAGTCCAAGTACAAAGCAGAAAACTTGTTGTGGTTTAAACGCCTTTTCAAAGATAAGTTTAACAATATAGTTGCGGCTCTTGTGTCTGAAAATAAGGGCTATGTTGGAACGGTGTCATCCAATTTAGGTCTCCTGTCTTTTCTGACTGTGTGTGCTTCAGGGGGAACTGAGATGTTAACAAGCTTCAGTTAACAGTGAAAACAGGAACTTCATAAACTTCAACCTCTGATCTTGCTCCATTTCTATCTTCTTTATCTGGAATTCCATCAGTGTTTCTGTCCCCCGTGTAAACAAAATGCAGTCTTGTTCAAACAAATGCACTTTCTTATCCTCTTCTCTTTGGTTACTTCAAACTCTTCATGCTGTTCCTCCACTTTCCATAATTGGATTTTAAAGTTTTAGTACCCACAGGGAAACGACCCAGCAGTAAGCTGCAGTTCGCATGTTGCACCTGTAGTAATGGTGAGAGACGGCAACACAAACCTTGTCACAGTTCTGTGGTTTCCTGCTCTGTCAGCTAACACATCAGTTCCTCATCACGCAACAAAAGAAAAGTTAATAATTTTCTTTTCTTGCTTTCCTGCTGATGTGTATTTTAATTTGAATGCCAAAATTATTGCCAATATCGAACAAAAAACATCCAAGTAAATCATATTATACCATGTTAGCAGCAGGTGAGAAAGAACACAGGCCTTCCAGATATTTCAGCATATTTTTTAATCTACTAAACTCATATAAATATACACATTTGTATTCTCTCATTGTGACAACTCCTCTCTCCAAAATTTGGCCTGAACCCTGTAAAGGTATGAGGACCGGATAAATCGGTCGATGCTCATAGTCGGGTCCTCACTACGTATGGAACATACAGTATATGAGAACACACACACACATATGCACAAAACACAAAACATTAAATATTGAGTTTAATCCAGTTTCAAAAACCTACTCGGATAAGATAACATGTGAAAGTTACATTATTTGGAGATTTTTAAAAAATGATGTTTGATGGCGATAAAAGTGATGTTTAAAATGTTTAAAGCTGGTAATGTGAATGTATCTCATTTTCTTTCAAACGAAGTTCCATACGCATTATTCATTCAATGAGCAATATATCGACATGTTTCCCTGTCTTCATTTGTCTTCATCTAAATGTTTGGAGGCTTAATTTGGTACAAATCTAAGGATCTGTCTTCAGTTTTCTTTCTATTGTGTTTCCCCAAATTGTAAAACTGTTGATCCCTCAGCATCACACCACACGGTAAAACCTTCCATAACTGACTTCCTCTTCTCTGTCTCTGCCTGGAAGCTCCATTTTTGATGTATCACTCTAGTCACATGGCAGACGTGTTTGTGCATCACACTGCTGCTGCTGCGTGGGGCTGCTGCTGTATGGGTGCAGGTCTCCACCTGCGCACAGTTGGTTTGTTTTTTACCTGTGTAATCAGAAACTGATTCACGGGAAATATCGCATTCTGAGCTGTTGATATGTTCGTGAAAACGTTTCTAGTTCCAGATTCATGTTTTACCACACTTTTCTGAATATAATGAACATTTGATCTGTGTTCAGTGTGATTATATTAAAACAATAATATAATGTTGGTCAATCTCACAATAGTATGTTTCTTTGATATCAGCTCGACGCTAAATGAGATAAATCAAAGCTCACTTTATTATCAACAAACCAATATAAATATATTGTTTACTGAATTTTCAGTCCCATGTTTTCAGCCTTCAAACCTGAATCACTTCTCTGATCCATCACAGACAAAAAGAGCGACAGAGACTTTTAGCTGCTCTTCGATGGAACCACAACACTTCCGCTTCAGTTGCTCCATCTGAACAAGCAGCCATTTTTGCCCAAGCTTCATCTGAAAGAACCTGCCAGATGTGCCTGATGTGACACGCAGCGTTATGCCAGTGGTCCCATAAACTCAGCAATGACCCTGGATTTCTTCGGTCTCTTTTCTCCTCTGATTTTGTGCATATTAGCGTTATTCCTGCCTTGTATTCAGTCCTGACTTTTCTCCTGTTAAAAATGTTCCTGCATGTTGTGGCCTGCTCAATCCAACACGCTTCCTCTGAATCACAGCTGTCAAAAACACACCTAAACGTGTGCTCACCTAATGCCAGAAAGACTAGCTGTAGCCTCGGGGGGGGAGAAGACATACCTCTGTAAAAACTATAACTGCATATCTTTAGGCACTCTGACTGCATTTGGTTGCTATATGACACTTATTACCATCTAAACTCGGACACCAGACGCAGTTTTTCTCACAGCCATCAGCTGAACATGTCCTGACACTATTTGAAGGCAGGTAAATGTATTAATAGGCATAGGTAAGGTAAAATAATGGCATACCCATCTCCCACGACCACACATTTGATAGCCTGCATCCTGTTCCGCTCTGCTTCGTCGCTGCTCTCTGCTCTGACAGAAACACACTTGAAGAGGATGCATGCAACTACAGGAAATTATTGCACACCTCCCTCGCTGCCCTCGCCCAGCGCCCTCCCTCGACTGCCTTTTTCTCTTTCTTTTTGTCCTTATGTCATAAATCTACCAATTTATCATTTCAGGTCTGTTCCTCAAACCAAAAAAAAGAGTTATTCTGACTGTAAAAATGGAACTTAATGAAATGATTGATAAGTGAACACGGTTGCAACAGAAGTCAAATGTGAAATGGCTCAAAGTTTTCTGAAAGGAGGAATTAGCAGAATGACTAAAATAAATCACCCACTTCCTCATTGGTTTACAGGAGGAGCGATAGTCACATTTGCATACTTTTCTGAATCCAACCAGAACTACTGGTGCAGTAAGTTCCTCTGAATAACCCTTCAGACAGGTATTGGATATCAAAGTGCCTGCTACCAGGAAAAAACCTAGTTGATCAAAGCCTGACAGCAAACACAATAGAGGTTAAAGGGAGTAGTTTGAGTCTAAAGAAGAGCAGGTCTGAAGGAGTGAACAGTAGATTATTTCAGAAAGGCTTGAAGGTTAATTTTATGGTTCCACAGAATTTTTACAGGTAACACCTTTTGCTTTCACCAAGTAACACTATAATTGCCTTTGGGGTCCTTTTCACATTAGACTTCAGTTATTTTTGACCTTCTTCACCTCCTCTCATACCCTCTTGGGAGTGAATTTACATGCCCAAAACATGGAAGAAAAAACAGGAACAAACATTTTTATTTTCCAAGTGATCATTTGGATTGATTATTAGAGGAAATTTCCATCTGCCGATACACAGTTCTGCGTACATCCACTTGAGGGCGCTAATGTATAATTCTTTTTCGTGTCAGACGGAACGCTTATACAGATGCTACACCTCTACATTTTATATTTCATTTATTTCAGTTGTTCATAAGCAATTTTAATAATATGCTTTCAGTGGGAGGTCAGTTAAACTTTGATATTCTATCCATCTGTCCACTGCTCTCCTTTAATCATTCTGTAAGTTCTGTAAAAATTGCACAACCTAAAGAATACTTCAGAAGTTTCAAAGATATTATATTCAGTATCCTCAATTTCTGTTGAAGTCAAAACATTTCAAGATGCTGTTTTGTTCATGCATTGCATAATTGCAGCTAATATAAAGATGTTTGTGACAGCTGCATGTCGTAAACCAGAAAAAAAAAGAAAAAAAAACCATTTGGATGATCAATTCAAATGTTGGCAACAATTTCACCCCCCTGTACAAAACGCTAGATATGGATTCTAAAACCTTTGCCGTTCTACCTGCTTCCTGCCTGTTTCATGTTTTTTTTTTATTTCGAACAACCTATTTTTCATCCTTCCTGTTTTTACGCCTTAACTTTGTAATGGTTTTATGAAAGAGGTGGGGCCCACGGCAACATCTGATTCTTTCGTGTTGCACCAGTATGTGTTCTGGTGGTCTGGGGAGCTTCACATATTACATATCTGGTATTCAGACGGTTGCTGTTTTTACCTTCTTGGTGGATTTTAAATGACCGACTGCCAAATGGGTAAGATCACTTTCAACTTATCAAGTCAGGCTTCTCCCGGCAATGATAATTGTCACATCAGGTGTGATTTGAATTGAATAGTAGAGAGTTCTGTGACAGATTTTACGATGTGATTACATGTTGTGCCAGATATTTTGGTTCTTCGCCATTTGAATGACTTGCATTGTGGCTCAGCTTAAAAGGGGAAGAACAAGTCAGGAAAAAAACAACAACAGCTCACAAGACAAGACAGAGATGGTAAAATAAAAACAGGATTTCTAAAGTCACGGCACAAAACTAAATCTATTGATCCCACTCAAGATGATACGCTTATAATGTATATATTCACGCTCATTATATAAATAGGGTTTTTTTTAATATAAATTTGTGACAGTGATTGAGTGATTGTTGTCTGACTGCTGTGCAGCCAGAGCAGCATTAGGGAAGAAATGTGTTTCCCTGCTGAGGGAGTGTCTGCAGAGCTCAGCAACTGAGGTCAAGGTCAAACATGCTGACCCTCGTCCTCATCCCAGCCTCTTCATATTGTTGGTGAAAGGCTCCCAATCAGGGCCTGATGGGGCCCGGGACCCTCACAGACCCTCTGCTCCCCCCTGCTACTGTACTTTTGATATCCAGTCCAGGTTTGGAGGCACACACAAAAAAAACTTTTCATTTTGTTGGATTTTAATGCAAGAAAAGGTTTCTCCAGTTGTATGAAGAGATGAACGGGGGAGGAACTGCTTGTGGTTGACCTCAATAATTACCAAGTGAATAATGCATCTTTTTGATGCTCATGTTTCTGAAAAGAAAAAAAAAAAACCCGAAGCAAACGCCATAATTGTTTGGTTTGTGGTCACATTGTCTGTCACAAAAACCACAACGCCGGGATGGTGCAGCTCCCAGAGTTACCTCTCTTTCTCCACTGCGGTTAAATGCTAATACTGAATAAAAGAAATGTTGCAGGCAACATTTGTCAAGTCATCTGATGTCGTTCCCCCACAGTTTCCGCAGATTTTTCGGCAGATGAAAAAATGGAAATGGAAAACATCAAGATGTATAAGAAAGACCTTCTGGATGATATTCAGGTAAACACCTGCAGGCCAAAAAAGCTCAATAAAACACCTGAAATGGTGATTTAAGAATTGATGCTGAGGGGGAAAAAAACCTCTACTGAAATCTTTCTCTTGACCTCCAGAAGTTAAAGCTGGAGATAGACAAGGTGATGGCAGAAATAAGGATCTTTGAGTCTGCAGAGGAGACGTAAGTTTCACACGTACACACACACACACACGCACACGCACCCACACACACATTCACATACACATACACATACACGTACAGATGAAAAGGAAAAGACCACTTTTTATTGTTGTTTTGAAATTTTTGGTGCTTCTTCTGCAGCAGGGTGACAGAGAAGAGCAAACTCTTCTCAAATGGGAAGAAGAAGTTCAACATGGACCCAAAGAAGGTTGGCTCAGCCCCTCTCAACCCCTCTTTCAAACGGAACTCTTGTTTAACTTCAGAAGTGGTGCACGTCCATAGCATTAACCTGTGGTTTGACATTAGAATCTTCAGTGCTGTTGTTTACTGGAATAAGTCATCTCTGAGCGCAACATGCTCTATCTGGTTTCATATGCTCAGAGTTTCGGAGGGTATCTCTTTTAGGCCCCTTTGACACTTCCTCTGTTTGCATATGAGTTGAAACAGAAGGTTCAACCTCTGAGCGCTTGTCTTATGTGCCCTCTCTATTTTTTTTAAGAGTTACAGGTGGAGTTCTGTTGATTTATTTATGTTTTAGAGAGAGTGCCACCTTTTGGGATTTTTTTAGCCATCTTTTTCTGAGTTGGAAGAAAAAGAGGAAGAGAAATCAGGTTTAAGGAATTAGAAAGCCTGAGACCATGATGAGACCATGATCATACTTGCTAAAACATGTCACAGTATGAGTCTAAAGCATCGCAGTCATGTCACATTTAAGAGGGTCAGGAACCAGACATATCTGAGATATTCGCATTGCTAGTTTGAACGATCGATTACCACTGAAAAGGATGATGAGATGTTGACTGGAGGAATTTGTGTGTTCTGATAGGGCATCAGTTACCTGGTGGAGAACAAGCTGTTGGATGGAAGAGCTCAGTCCATTGCTGAGTTCCTTTACAAGGAGGAGGGGCTCAACAAGACGGCCATCGGAGAATTTCTGGGAGAGAGGTGAGGAGGAACGGGAGAGTGCCTAAAGGGGATGAGGAGGGATGGAATCATGTTAAGAGAATTGATGGGGACCGTGAGGAAAATTAGAGGTGTCAATGAAAATTGGAATAATTTCATTTTATTGATTTTACTGTGGCTTCTAAAGGTGAACATCCAGCAAAGAACTCTTCTGGTTTCATTTGATTTTCCTCCAGGGAGGAGCTCCACCTCCAGACCCTGAAGGCCTTCGTGGACCTCCACGAGTTCTCTGACCTCAACCTGGTCCAGGCTCTCAGGTCAGTGCTCCCCCATCTTCATGCTCCAGCACAGCAGCATTCAGCTAACGCCCAGAAATACAGCAGCCAGGAAGTCCACATGCGCTCCTGTCTCTTATTGAACCAAATTTTAAAACTTAAAACTACCTAAATACTCCTGTCGGACTCGAGTGGAGCAGCCAGTATAGGGAAATACTGAAGCTATACAGCGAGTGTGCCTGTTAAGGTGTGGGTTGAGGGTAGGTTGCCATGAGTACTTCTGTTGCGTGACAGAAAACAGGAAGTAGCTCTCGCTGCTCCTGCCTGATATGTGAATGATGCTCATGTTTATGAACAAAAGAGCAATGATGCTGCAGGTGTGCTCCACCTAAGGCGCAGCAGCTCCTCTCATCAAAGATGAACCTGTCACACAGAGGTGTGCGTGTGTGTCACTGTGTGGACAGACAGTTCCTGTGGAGTTTCCGGCTGCCTGGTGAAGCCCAGAAGATCGACCGTATGATGGAGGCCTTTGCGACGCGCTACTGTGACTGCAATGCTAACGTCTTCCAGTCGACCGGTGAGCTCCGATCACTAAGAACACGTCAATCGGCTTCCTGTCTGAACCATCATTTTGGCGTGTGAACGTGTAGAGGGCTTTGATGCTTAACTGATGTCTCTGTCCCCACCTCTTGACCTACCCGTCCCTGTGATGCCAGATACGTGCTACATCCTGTCATTCGCCATCATCATGCTCAACACTAGCCTCCACAACCCCTGTGTGAAGGACAAGACCACGCTGGACCGCTTCATCTCCATGAACAGAGGCATCAACAATGGAGGGAATCTGGAGGACGACCTTCTGTCGGTGAGGACAACCAGATTCCTCAACTTATATGACAGGGCGGTTAATGCTTATCATCACGACCACATTCCAGATGGTTCTCTTTAAATACTTGTGAAAAGTCCACATCTGCAAACGCAGCTGATTCAGTTGCGGGTTGCTGTACTTCCTCTTCAAAATTTTGCACGTTTGGAAACTCTGCAGAGGCCATTTTATCCTCGACGGCCTGCATCTGTCATCAGCAGTTGTTTCATCCAGTTTTTGCAGTGTGACCCGCGTGTCTGGACAGCTGAATTTTAGCCGATACTACATGTCTCGGTGACAGTGGCGCCACACCCACCGCCCACCACCACTGACCACCGGAAACCTTGAGAGTTTGTTCTACCTCGTTTGATCGTTGAACTCCTTCTTTTCAGAAACTCTACGAGAGCATTCACAGCGAGCCTTTTAAAATCCCAGAGGATGACGGGAATGATCTGACACACACCTTCTTCAACCCCGACAGAGAAGGCTGGCTTCTTAAACTGGGTAACCGGTTCTATCTTTCAGGCCCCACCTTGTGCCCAAACCAGACCATGTTGTGGGTTAATTTACTCATTAATGGAGGTTCCCGGTTGTCTTTCAGGGGGTCGGGTAAAAACATGGAAGAGACGATGGTTCATCTTGACAGACAACTGCCTATATTACTTTGAGTTCACCACGGTGAGACTCCCATCTTCTTGCATTAATCAGCGTGTCCTTAATAAGAAATCATGTGTTCATGACCAGCTGGCGGCTCCTAAACAGCAGCTATATCTGGAACAGAAACATTTTAAACTTGAAAAAGAAAAAAGAAAATGTGAGCTTTTCAGTGAGCTGTACCAACGCTTCACTGTGTCGTCTATCAATGTGTTGGGTGGTCCAAAAGTTCAGATAGTACCAGGTCAAAAGGTCGGGAGGAGATGTTCAGTCCCACCAAAATTCATCTCCTGACTCATTTAATCTCTTTATAACATGCAGGATAAAGAGCCCAGAGGTATCATCCCCCTGGAGAACCTTTGTGTGCGAGAGATTCCGTACCCACGTAAACCGGTGAGATTTTCAGTCATGAGCTAAAGTCCAGTTGATCTGGTGTGTGTAATGTGGTGTTTAACTGTGGGTCCCTCAGTTCTGCCTGGAGCTGTACAACCCCAACTGTCCCAGACAGAAAATCAAAGCCTGCAAGACAGAGACTGACGGTAGAGTGGTGGAAGGGAAACACCAGTCATACACCATCAGTGCCTCCAGCGCAGAAGAGAGAGACTCCTGGATCGATGCCATCAGGTCAGAGCACGTGCAGGCACACACACACACATACACACTTGTGTGCCTCTCTAAGGCTGGTCTTTAAATCCATCAGGGCGAGCGTCACCAAGGATCCCTTCTACGACCTGGTCTCTGTCCGCAAGAAGAAGGTGATAAATCACACCCCTGAAGACTGATCTGCGTACCTGCTTGATGTTCCATACCCCCCCCCCCCCACTTTCCCAGAGAGGTGTTGAAACAGCTGGGGAGGGTGTCTAGGGTGAGGGTCCACCGGAAAGGCAGACCTCTTGTTCCAATCTGGCTTTTACAGACCGGACCGGGATCAGAGAGGGAACTGTCACTGACTTAGTCACAGCAGAACTGAGTCACAGCAGAACTGAGACGCCGTAAAAGACAAGTGGATCTTTGTGGTTCTTGTGTTTACATAATTCCCAAAATGGTGGCCGTGTGTGTCCAAGCACACTTTTTGTCTCCCACACTGAGGTGATGCTTTTATTTGTAAATATCCACGCATGTTTTTAGTTGAATTAGCGTAATGGACTTTATAGAGACTTAGGGAAGTTTTTACCTGTTGACTTTGGCCTCTGAGTGGAAACTTCACACCATTCTGCCTCCTGCTCACAGGAAATTGTTTTTAGTGGTCAGGAGTCACATTTTTAAAACGTGTTTTCAGCTGAATCTCTCAGAAAACTTCAGCCATGTCTTACTTATTTATTATCCCTGGTTGTTACATCTGACAAACTCTCACCGATCTCTGTTCATGTGCTTTATAGTGAATAGTATGTTAGTGTAATTAAATCAGATTAAGTATTACAGTACATTTGCGTGTGAATTCAGTTCAGTTTGTCTCCAAGTGTTTTACAGAAACCCAGAGACTGACCTTTAAACACACAACAGTGTTGTAGTAAAAGTTCCATTTTAATAGAGAGAGCAGGACCAGGCTCATATGAGGGGAAGCTAACCTGTGATGGAATGAGTGAAGAAGATCAGAGTTTATTATAAGATTTGAGTCTATAAATGATTCTGCTGTCATAGCTGCCGAGAAGGTGATTTTCCAGTTAAATTTGACTTGGATGACATGTTGCCATGGCTGCGGTGGGCAAACAAATTTCTTGAGGATTTTACTTGATTTCAACGATTTAGTTACTCAAAATCATTTTGAACTACACACTTCCCTTCCAGCTACATTCTGTCATTAGCTACTGAAAGAAGGTTGGAAGAAAATCAAGTGTAGGTGTTATTGTCACAGTGTTCCTACGTCTTTAATGCATGTTTATTTCCTGTTTCATTCTCCATTAAATATATTATTTTGCTTTTTTCATTGAAAAACTGGTAGAACTATGATAGTATTTGAGCTATATGTGTCTCTTTTTGTGTGGCCATCTGTGAAATAAGTCAAGAAAAGAGTGAGATGATCTCATGTCTGTAAAAAGAAGCATCATAAAGCAACACAGATGAGGAAGTAGATATTTGATGTAGCCTGTAAAATGAGATGACGAGAGCAATACTGCAGAATTAGCAAGAAAACAAACACATGTGGATTGATTCTGAAAATACTTTAAAATTCAAGTCTTACAGGAAGCAAGGCAACCAGCGTGGGCACGCCTCTTCCTGCTGCAGCTCTAACTTCCTGTTTCAATGTTGCACCACTTCCCCTATCTTAACTCCCTGGGTGTCATCTCAACAGGCTCTTTTTTCTGTGGTCTGTACCAGTGAAAACAGACAAACATGACATCTGGCTGTGGGCTCCTGCAGCATCAACCGCAATATAACCTACACTACCAGATACCACCGCTAGATGGGGTAAAGACTTATAGAAACCCAACTTCCGGGTCAGAATTATACAGCTAATGTGATATACTTTTATAGACTATTGCTACGTTTGTTTGGTCTTTGCCCTTTATTAAAGTCCACAGCTTGAGAGTGACACTATTAAATAGTTTTATGACCATTTTAAAGATAAATAATACAAAACATTTTGAAGCCCCAACCTCTTTACCTGATTACAAAAGGAATTAAACTACTTATTTTATTTAAAAAAAAAAAACATAATCAATACCTGAGGGGTCATACATTCACGTCATCTCTCAGTAAGGCAACGGATGAAGAACTGGTGGTGTCTCAAAGTCCCGCGTGTTGTTCAATGTTGAAAAGAATGAAAATATACTGTTTGTTTAAGAGACTTTACAGACAGCTTTCCTCCGATGACGACTCTTGAGACCTGGAAGGAAGACATCATTATTTATTTAAAAAAAATAAACTATCATTTTAAATAATTCATTGGTGAGAATAAAAACTGTTCAAGTGCCAGAATAAAAACATTAAATGAATTATCTGATGTGCCGTGAAGAAAGACATTTCCAGACTAAACTTAATTTAGCAATCAAGACCCCAAATATCAACCACATTAGGACCCTCTGGATTATCCTCACTGGGTTCAGGGTGAACTGTCTTCTATTTTGACTTACTCTCATTTTCCTGACTGGCGCTGATGGTCTGCTTAGATTCTGTCCTCCGGCCTGCTGCGGACAGCTTCTTGCCTCTTGATTTGGATGGAGACAGGACCAAAACCTCAAAACTGTCCTCTTCCTCATCTGTCTTCGCTGGTGCTGGCACGGGACACGCGCTTCCCACTATGCTGTTGAGGGAATTCTTACTGGCAGATTTCTTCTTCGAGAACTTCTTCTTCCATGTGGCCCACCCCTTCTTATCAGGGGTGTCTTTGTTAGGTGTGCTGTTGGGCTCAGTTGGGACCTCTGAGAGGTACTGGGGGGAGAGACTCTCTGCTGGGTCATCTGAGAGGAATGCATTAAGCCGGTCCATCTTGTCACTGCTGGTTTGTTGTGGCGCCGCTGCCGCCATGTCCCCCCGGACTGACTTTCTCTTCGATCCAAGCTCCTGGAGGGATCCAGCTGGACGTGGGATGTCTCCGACCACGAGGGAGTATATGGGATTGTAAAACTTGTGTGCAGGCACCTGAATGCCAGGGCGTAGTGTGTCCCCGAGGCTGACCTGGAAGCGGGATGTGGTCGCTGGCATGGACGGCCGCTTGGGCCCCACTTTGGAGCGTAGCGTCGCGGTCAAGTTAGCAGCGGGCGGGCTGACATGGAACTCCTTGTAAAGGTCGAGCTTCTCAGAGATGGCGTAGAGCTCACGGAAGTCTCGGTCAAAGAAATCCACCACCTGACCCGTCATCACAGTGATCATGTTCCGATCCATTCGGAAAGTGGCCCAGCAGAAACTGGAACAGGAAGTTTGGTGAGTTATTGTCAGACCTGTTTAGATGCTTGGTTTTTTGATGCTCACCCACCTGTACGAGCCAAACATGACCTTGTCTCCATCCACCAGCATGTATTTATAACAGAGCGACCCGGGCAGCCTGCCGAAGGACAAATTGAAGCCGACCCCCTGAAGAGTCCTTGTTCGTATGTTCTGTAGGCCCCGAGGATGAGTCAGCATAAAGACAGACAGCAGTCAGGATCTAACTCTTTTACATTCCTCCCAGCAAACTCAAACCCTTCCTCTTGTAAGAGGCCACTGTCCTACCCGGAGGTGCTGAGAGCCGATCTGGAGCCTGGAGCACATGTCCAGGAAGTGCGGCACGCCTTGTTCGTCCAACAAAATGTAAACGGGCACCAAGCGGCGGGAAGCCGCATCCAGTAAATCCTGCAGGATCTGAGGGTCTGTGATCATGTCCATCACTATGGCGATCACCTGCAAGGAAAGACAAGAGTGGATGCTGAAGCGTGCAATACAGGAACAGATCCTTTTACCTTTAAGACTGCAAACACAACAGAAGAAGAGCCGTCTGAGTTTTACTGCATGTGGCAAATTCATCACCTGGATGCCATTAAATGAAGTGAACATGGAGGCACTGGTATGCGCTAAACCCTGGAATCTACCTCCGTGTTGTGTGTAGATAAACTCTGTTTGTGGTTAGCATGCCTAGTCACCCCCCCCCCTCCCAACTTCAGGCTCATGTGCCACAGCTGTAACCCAGAAATGCCAACTGTGTCTCCATCAGGTTCCGCTGAATGAAAGAAAAACTGAAGTAAAACAGCCCCTCATGTTCTGACATTTGAAAAAAATGTTGATCAACAGGATAAAAAGGAGGACATTGTCCTAGGATTAGCAAGAAAAATAATTTATTTGGGTGGGAGGCCGTGTTCCTGACATTTCACAGCGTGGGCTGCTGCATGTCCCCACACGGGGGCGCTCTTCTCTTAAACTGAAGTGATGTTATTTGCTAACCCCATCACAGACTTACTGGAAAGAACTCGTGTTTTGATCGCGTCAGATCATCAGATGTCCTGTATTTCTCACCCCTAAAGACTGCTTTGGTCCTTCCAAACATGTCCGGGCACATCCAGTTCAAGCGAAGGATGACGCTGTGGAAATTTCTACTGTTCAAATGTTCCACTGTCCCCTGTAAAGAACCTCTTTACATCTGGAACAAGTGGTTCTCTGTGAGGAAGAAAAGCCTGTTGTTCCCACTAGAAACGCTGAGTGGACCAGTGACGCTTCCGGACGCACGCTGGGACAGTGAGAACAGCACCGACTCCAAAGAATTCCAAGTCACCAGCCTTTGTTTCTTTTCTGGAGAACTGGTTGCTCAGCCTGAGCTATTTGGTTTTTGTTTTTGTTTTTTTAATCACATGCACACGTTCACCCGGGACAGACGGGACTAATTCAGACAACCGGTCTGAGCAGTTATCCCCAAAAGAAAGACTAATGGGTCAATTACAGACCATTCCAACAGACCTCCAAAGAGGAAATGAGGCAGTAAATGCGTTGATCAGCTGACATGTTGGAGAATACCAAGGTAGTGAGCCTGTACAGCCAGGCAGAAGGGCGGACACACTCATCCTGATGTGTGCACAGTGGTTTAACAAATCAAACGAACAGAGTCGAAGCACCACTTTAAATCAGCTGCAGCTTCAGACGGGAGTGAAACAGAGAACAAGAAGAGGTGGTAGGAGAGGAAGCTACAGCTTCAGTGGTTCTGGGTGTGACGTGAACCTCCTTGGCCTGGTTTGAACGTGCCTGAATGAGGCAAACGGGTCAGTCGGAGTCTTTGACTCAGCTGAGCTCCAGTAAACACAACCAAGGCGGGCTTGTAGATAACCTTCAAATGGGCGCTGCTACAGGCAGGAGGGTTTTAACCCCCCCCCCCCCAAAAAAAGGCTCAGTGGCAGATTTACCACCTTTGAAAGGCAGAGAGCAGCTGGACTGACTGTAAACTCATCCCTCCCTGGGTGAGGCATCAGCAGTTTCCCCCTTTTCCACTGTTGCTTAATCTCTCGGTAAATTCCAACAGGTTATTTAAATATGAACATGAATTGGGATGTCTATTACACATCCCTGGACCTCGCCCTTCCTCACCTTGGAGGCCTCCTGGATGAGCCGCCGAACCACCTCCCTGATGTGGGGTCCATTGTCTTTGGGGGGGTGCGTGTGCACGGACACCCGGGTCACCCCCCTGAAGAAGCCCACACTGGGCCAGCCGATGTCCAGCGGCGGCACCTCGGTGTCCGACATCTGGGGCCAGTAGGTGGAATGGACCCCGGAATCCGCGTCGGAGCCCCGTTGCTGGGACTTTGACGGTGAAGCCGGCCTGATTGGGTCCCCCCCATCCTCCCCAGAATCGTACTTCTTGAAAGTGTTTAAAACATGTTTGACTTCTCTGGCTGATAAGAAATCCTTCATGTTGTCCTTCTGGAGGCGCGTTTTAAAGGCGCCGTCGCCGTTTTTGAGCAGCTCCTCGACGGCGGCGCGCTGCTCCTCGCTGTAGAAGAACTCCGGTTTGGTGTCCGGGATCCTTGTTCCGATGCGGCCGTCCTCCATACACACAAGCTGGGACTCGGCCATAGCAGCGGTGGCGGTGACACCTCCGGCAGCAGAGAGCCTCTCCCCCCCGGGTACCCGACCGTGCGGAAGAGCAGAACAGGTGAGCCCAAAGCGGGGAAGTTTTCTTACCTGTCCCGGAGCGTTTAGGGGCGGAGCCACGGTCGCGCGGAGGCACGTCATCGAAAACCGAATTCTCAGGATATACTACTTATCTCCACCTGCAATCAAATTAAACATACATACAAATGCTCATGTTTGTTTATTTTCTTATGTATCATTTTGAGGGGGAAATAATTATTCTACCTTTAATGTGTCCTGTAGACAACTTGATTAAGCAGTCTAATCTGAATAGTTTTTTTCAGTTAGCTATATTCCCTTGTATACTGTATTTACCATAGTTTCTTGTGCAACTGTTGACATATGATACAAGAATGTAGAAAATATTTGACAACAGATAATGTCGCCTCTGCCCAGGGCTGGTCCGGTTTAATATATTAGTTTATAATTTCGGGGATTATCGCTTTCGCTTTATTTTGGAGCACATGAATTACAACAATTCGTTTGTTTAAACCACGTCAACTCCTAAGAGAGCTGGGTAACGATTTATATTTTGTCCAATCTTTCTGCACCGCTCAAGTACACTCAAGTTTTATATTTCCGAAGTTTTAAACTTTAAGCCCTCTCTCTATACCTTTAAAAAGAGACTGAGTCATAGATTAAAGCATTACGACATCTTGCGACACAAAAGCTATAAAGGCGCTAATGTGCTCTTTTGGTTTCATTTCTGTACTGTATCTTTCTTTCCCCCGGTGATATTTGCCCTGCCAAGTCCAGATACCTGCTCAGGTGTGTCAGATGAAACCATTCTGGCTGCTTTAATGCTTTATATACCAGCTCATCAATAATTGTCAGCTCAAACCAAAAACGCGCTGCTATAAATCCTTGCTAACAATGCTTTTGCCACATGGGGGCAGTATGTCACGCTGAAGAAGAAAAAAAGGTTATCAATTTCAACAATTACGGCCTTCCTTTTTTACTAAATTGGAATTGCCTGTTTTATTAACCGTTGTTAATAAATGGAGATGCTACAATTTAACAAATATGAACCCTAAAATTTCTCTCCATCCCTCCATCTATCCATGGTGATCCATCCCTCATGTTTCTGGGTGGGTTTATTATTAAACGTGAAAGTCCTCAGTGTCAGAGGAGAGAAGGCCAGAAATGGCATGAAGGGTGAAAGGATGGAAGTGCGCCATTGGCTGCCACTGATATCAGCAGTCAAGGTTCTGCGGTTGGCATGAAGTGAACGTTCAGGTCCATTTTTGAGTTGGATTTGATCCTGTGGTAGTGCCGGAAAGCAAATATGCCCTCCCCCAACACTGAGAAGTGATGGATGGACGTGGTGCACTCGTAGGTGTTTCTCTGCATACTGACAGTGTGACCAGAATCATCTGCTTTGTGAGAGCTTTTGCAAGGTGACCTGCAGATGCAGCCGTGCAGATATTAATATGCTAATGATGGAGCCGGTCTAAAGACTGCAGCTACAGAAGCTGCTGGTCATCATCATCTGTTCAAGAGACAGATTGTGTGTTTTCTTGCAAAATCTGCCTTCTACTACCAAAGTGAGGACATTTTTGGAAGCTGATTGGCTCACTGGAATTCATTGAATGATGTATGAATCTGGGCTTCACACGCATCCCTGTGGTGCTCTAGCATTGATGGGGAAATCAGTGCACTTTGACATCGGGTTGGGGTTGAAAGGCATATATGTGAGGGTTAGTAAGACCTAGGCTATATAGCATCAACACAGTGATCTGTAAATAATGGTGACCACATTTTTCAGGGGAGAATCCAGGTAAAAACAGTCAGCAGCTTCAGCTTGACCACAAACGCTTTACTCTGGTTTTATAATATCTTCACCATCCGTCTTGTTCTATCAATTCTGTCTCATTCTGTTTACTCCAACCTTTTTCCCCCCTCTTTCTCCTAAATGCTGACGCATCAGGGACAGGCAGGAAGAAAGAAATGACTCAGAGGAAAGACAAAACGGAAGTAAGAAAGCCATGAAAAAGTCATTCTGTCAGGATGTGAACGAAGCGGAGGCGGCGGCTGAATGTTGATACAGCAGCGTCGCTCAGGACGTGCTGCATGTTTGCAATGAGCTGATCTTCAAAGGGGGAAGTCTGTGGGATAGAGAGTCTGTGGGATAGCTTTGAGACTGAAACATTCTACATTCAACACCTCCACATTGAGTTGATCGTTGGTTTAAGAGTCTTTGGATGCCCTTAAACCTGGATTCCCTCCTTGTCCACAGTGGGTAACCTTGAGCTTACAGCGAAACTGTCAATAAAACCACAGCATCGATGCACATCTGGAGCTCAGAAGAGTCTTTGAACCTCTAGAATCACAGGACTGAGTTTCACAGCAAGAGGTTTCAACAAAGTTTCTCCCAGTGGAACAAAACAGTTATGATACCGATGGAACAAGTATCTGTTCATTTTGGATTTTTAATTAAAGGTAACTAAAAAAACACCAAAAAAACAAACAAACCTAAAAACAGTTCTTTCACTTACATATGAATTCAGTAACACAAGAGTAGACAAACAGATATACTGCTCTGCCCTGTTCCCTTTTTGTCAGCAACCCAATTTATTCAATCTTCTGCCAACAAAGGAAAATCTTCCCGTGAGCACGGAGAGGTTTAAAACGCTCCCTTCTTGTATAAATTACCGTCCATAAATAATATACTTTAATAAATTTCTGATTGTGGTGATAATTAGAAATGCAACTAAAAGAATCATTTTCAAAACACCGAATAAGAGTTTAATAAAAACGCAAGGTTGCTGCAATACTAATATCAGCTAGTAGGTGTCAGTAAAGCACCATTATATGGTCGCAAAATAACGCTCAATAATTTGTTCAGCGCTGAAAAAAAAAAAAAATCCAGGCTATTAAATAATCACTTCTTTTCTGTATCTGTTTTTTGGTTGCAATCAGCAGTTAGTGAATATTTGAAGAATAGACACTTCACATCGTCCCTCCACGGTCATTAATTAAACCCCCCTTTACTCATCACGCTTCCCTCTTAGGGACCTTGTTGGTCTGTCCAGTCCAGGTCATTACGTTGCCCTTGTTTTCGAGAAGAGACAGATGGTGCTTCTACAACAACCTACCGACGGGGCCTCTGTCTCCCACCAAGCAGACCGACACAGTTAAAATGACTCCAGGAGCACATAGAGAGGCACGCTGATCGCTAACATCAACCAAAACCATCATCTTGGTTTTTGCACACAATGCTCAGATCTAATTATGATGTTCATAATATTCCCACTGACATTCTGAGCATCTGTGAGATCACAGAGGAGCACAGCTGTCTGGTTGTTATGCAGAGTCTCATTATGAACATTTAACTCCGTCGAGGTTCCATTTATGACCCCTGCGTCACGTGAATGTGCCTGTAAACATCACACTCAGCCCACCATCCTTAACCTCTCACACAGCTGGATTATCTGAGATGAGGAGAAATTATAGAGCAGATGAGAGCCGACCCTTAAATGTCAGGAGAAGAGGATAAATATGAGAGGTGTGTGTTTGGAGTAAGAAGTGGCTGACATTTGAGCTGGCGTTCAGTCCCTTCGCTTTAGGCTCTCTGTCAACTAAATCACAGGACCGAGAGTCCAGAGATGGAAGCTGCAGGACAGGAAGACTCAAAGGGTGGAAGCAGAATTCAGGGGCGTCCAGCCCCGGTCCAGCCAGGTTTTCTGTCCTACTAGGCAGAAAATGCTTTCATCAAGCAAAGTGGGATCCCAGGTGAAAGCTGTCCAGGAATCGGATTGAAATCCCATCTGGATTGCGGCCCCCAAGGACTGGGTCTGGACATCCCTGAAGTAGATACAAGGATTTCTCATTTTTGCTCATTTTTCCACAAATGAGTAAACATATCAGCACAAGAGAGGAGCCTCTGAACCTTAAAATAACAATTTTCCCCAAAAAGGAGGAGAATTCTGGATGGACAAAATAATTCTGGATGGACAAAGGCCACTGGGAAACAAATGCAACCAAAGAGTCATGGAATTTTAAGTCCAACTGCTTCCCCAACTGCTTTTGGTCCTGAAAGCCCATTTAAAAGGACAAGTGGCAGAGAACAAACTCTTGTAGCCGACTGACGGCAATGAATCAGACTGAGGCTTCCGCTTCCCTGGGTGATGAGGTAGTGGTGGTGGCCATTAGCCCAGTCAGGGAGCCTCTAATCTGGCTCAGACAGGTGGGGAACCTCCTCAGGAACCGCACCTGCCACAGTGGACAGAGATGAACTGTGTGAGGATCTGAGGGATGCTGTGATTGTACAGGCAGAGAAGGACAACAAACATCCACTCATTCTCTCTCTCTTGCTGTCCCTGTTTTAACTGCTGCACCACCATGTGGTTCAAACTGTGCCAGATGAATAAAGGACCATCTTAACGTGCACACTTGCTTTCATGATGTGCGTTGTCTGTGCATGACTTATGACAATGGACATGGCTTCATCACTTCCTGGTGCTTCTTCCTGTCTGGACTCTCCTCCATGCCCTGATTGGCTTCACCTGATGTTCCTTAACCTTTTCTGTCCAGGCTGCAGCTTCCACTGGTTCTCATGGTGGAGATGGTGTTTCATCCTCTTTACTGCCGTGTGGATACATCTTCTTCTCCTGGGCATTTGCACACAGGCCAGGGATGAGTAAAAATTCATGAACACACTTCTCAGAGTGTGAATACGGAAGTAAACTACAACAAATTCCCCTCAGCTGAGACCTTTTAGTTCTGTGAAGCTGTTGTTGGCTTTCTGAGTTGTTAGTGCTGGTGTTGCTATGTTACAATGCTAGTTTGTATAAAACAATTTGCTCAGTAATGAACAATAAACTTGTGGAGCACAAAGGCAGAACAAATGTAAGGCTGTGGCACCGACCATGCATCCAGGGACCGTCTACAAAGTGTCATCGTGAATGGAAACAAAAATCGCCTCAAAGCTGCATCTTTAGAACTCATTTGAAAAATGTTTGTCGACTTTGGATACATTTATATTCATGGTATCCTCCAGTATAGAAAGAAACCTTTAGTTTTCCTTCACCGCAGCAAAGGTTTGACCACATATATATTGTATTTACATATAAATGCGTTTTCTGTGCTGTTGCAAATCCAAAATTTCTAATTTCCGTCCTATATTCCATGTCTGTCTCGGAGGAAACACTAAAGGTCAGAAACACACAGCGGAGGGGAAGATGGAGGGAGACGCTCAGGTGTTTCACATAAAAACTCTCAAGTTTTGAATGAAACAGAAGTTTGATGCCATTTTCACTTGTTTCTGCCTCATATAGTTCGCTTTTGAAGACAATTGCTCACCGAGGTCAGATGAAGCGTAACAGAGCGCTTCTGCTTCGGTCACAGTTTATTGAATCCCTCAGATGACCCACAGCTCCTCTGTGCTGTCACCTGTTGCAGGAGGAATTCCTTTTTCTGCATTATCTACAGGTGCAGTGTTGAGTTTCTCTGTCCGCCTGATCACTGACTTTCAAGGCACTGAGGATGTTAAGGAACTTTCTGATACGTTGATATTGGCGCTCCTCGTCTCTTTTGCATTTCACCTTCGAAAGGTTGCGATATTTGGACATACGTGAAGATCTACCTGCTGCAATTAAGATGTCAAAATACGGCTCCGTTTATTATGCAGGAATTTCCGCATGTCCCCTTAAATTTAGCTGCTTGTGCACCCTTTAATCTGTAGGGTGAGAGAGCAAAGGGAGGCTAAAATTTGGTATTTACTTCTGAAAATGTATCTTTTTTGGCAGGAAATACAAAACAGGTTGCACCTACATTTCTAAAAAATAATCAATAAGTGATTGTGAGTGTTAGAAAACTGATTTACTTTAAAGATAGAGTCTAAACGATTTGGTGCCCTGAGCATAAACAGGAGCAACTGGCTTTAAAATTGAATGAAACAGGTCTCCTGGTAGCATTTTATAAACTCTGATAAACACCATTTGCTTAGCAACCATGCTGCTGTTTCCTTAGACGGGATGACTGTAAAACCTTAATCTCAACATGACACCATGCAGATGTTGATGCGTATGAAACAGATAGGACACTCTTGTCGTGCACAGATTATGTGTTTGCACGGTCACTCGGAGGAGAACATGTAGAAAAACTAATGATCCGGAGATTTGACAAGCTAATGCCCCTGAGCACGAGCACACACTCGACGACTGGAGTGGAACAGATTTATTTTGATCTACCTTCTGTTCTCTAACAATTATGGCCTGGCCGATTCTGCTGATCACCGAGTGTGACCCAGTGATGGTAAAGCCGACCACCATCTCACCTGCGCTGACACGGCTGAGCGCCTTTCAATCAGAGCAATTTCTGCACATTTATGTGGAATCAATGTTCACAATAACTGCACACAGTTCATAGAGTGTCTTCATCTCTGGCTGTGAAGCTGTGGACAGCTCCCCATGTGGACAGCATCTCTTCCTAGATTCTTTCAGCTTTAACTTTAAGATCTCCTTTGCTTTAAGCTCATCTTCGTCTTCTCCAGCGTCACTCTGCTCAGAATACTCCAGAGCTTTTTGTCCTCCATCCCCCGGCGCTCCAGCATTGCCGAGGACCTGAAACAGTCAAGTGGACATTGAGCGGACAGCTGCAACGTGACCAAGCTGCACAAGGAGCGCTCTGCCCCCATGGGTGGGATTTCTGACCAGCGTCACAGACCGCTTGACCTTCAGTGCTCTGCTTGTGGTGGAGGTGGTGAGAGGCTGGGGGAGGTGGTGGTGAGGGGGCAAGGTGAAATACAATCCAATAAGAGTTTGATAAACTGTGCTGTCACTACTGTGTCTCCCTGCATGTGTTTGACCTGCCTGAGATAAAGAAGAGTGTGAGGATGTGTGTGCTTTTCCCCATAAGACCAGTGCAGCTTTTGAGTTTCATCTTGTTTATTAGGACAAACATGGAGACGCCCCGCGTCCACCGTCCACCACCAGCTGATGGCTGTCTGACGCAGCAGCCTTGAGAATAAAACCCCAGAGGTTGAGGGTGGATGATGGAAGCGGCTGGATTTATGACCTTCATGACCTTCAGACTGCTGCCAGCAGAACCTTAAACATTTCTCTTTAGGGGAGGTTTCCATTGGGGCTGTTTCCAAGTATTCCTTTGCATGGTCCTCAGGTCTGATTACCCTAAAAAGATTTTCATCCTTTGGTGCATCTTAGCTCACCTTGGTGCCATTTAGGTGCTTGAAAGGCAGCAGGAGGGTGCTGAGGTACGCTGGTGCTGGTGGCTCCACTTTCTAACCAAAAGAAGTAAGAAAAATCAACCTGTCACCCAGAAACATGAAAATATGATCAATTATTACCCCATTAGTACAACCCCCCCAAACCCCACTTCAACCTAATGTGGGGGACATCTGTTTCAGACACCTTAAGTGTGATAAAAATCTGCACATCACCTCCAGATATCAGAACCAGTACATTTTGGCCCTGAGTTGCACAATGTGGGGGTCACTGTGCAGTGGAGGCCCATGACTAGTCGTCTTCTGTTGAGGGGTCTTTTTAAAAAAACTCTCTCTCTCCCTCCCTTCTTTCTCTCTCCATCCCTCCCCTACTGAATTATTCATTTCCCACCCCTTAGAGGCCCTCTCGCCTCCCACCTCTCCATGTGCTGACGGAGACTCGTGTTTTAGATTCAAACACAGTAGCTGACTTTAAACGTCATCATATCACCAAGTGGTCGCGAGTTTCGGAGAAACGACCGGTGCCCCCGAGGTTCTCTATCCCGCATCACTTCTTTTATTCATTGGGTTTTACACCCCTGTGGAGCAGACCGAGGTTTGCGCGGACATCTGAGACGCGACACCAAACTGTTGATGCGCAGCTCCATCCAGCCGAACTGGAAATACGCGGCGGAGCCATAATCCACTGCACCAGGCAAGTGTAGTTTGAGGCTTGTGGGGGTTCATCTTCACTGAACTTGATCCATAAATCATATTTGCGCTGCAGAAATTCCCTGAGTTTGGAGAGATGAGGCGCGCGGGGGCGGTGGACGTCGAAACCCACTTTATCTGATTTCCTGAATTTCACCGGGAGAAGGAGGTTCAACCACCTGGAGAGGGTGCGTGGGTGCGCGGCAACAGGGGCTGACCAGGAGAGCGTCTTCACCGTCCCCCATTCTTCTGAGAGGTTCAACCACACCGGCTGACATGCGGAAGCCTTCAGCCACCGGGGCGCAGCGCGTCGGTCTCCTGTCACACCTGACGGCGTTAATGAGCTCAGAATTGTGATTGCAACTCTACTGGTGAACACAAGAGGGAAAAAAAAAGGTCGGGAGGACGGAACACACACGTGGATTTCCGAGACGCGCCGTCGGTGTTCGGTCCATCTGTTCTTTCTCTTGGCACGACCTTTCCTGATTTACAGCGGTGCGTAAAAGCGAGCGCGTTAATAGGGAAGATGCAGACCAGGAGCGCGCTGAACCCCGGATTGCTGCTTTGGCTTTAAAATCTGTTGGATATCAGACCTCCCCGCTGGAGACCCCGCAGAGGCTGGGGAGTTACAGGAAAGAATCCTAAAACTAGGTCTCCGAAATACGGATTAACGTACTTTCTTCTCCTGAACACCCGCGGACGCGCTCTCCGTGGATGCATGAAAAGGTAAAGGCAGCAATATCTCCCCTGTTTCCTGTTGCTCTTATTCTGCTGAGGACAAACGTTGGTTAATTACAACCCGAGTGTGTTCTGTGAATTGCTTTTTTACTGAAAAGGGTAAATATTCTCTGGGAGTTTCTGTACAGACCCGCCTCGGCCACCATGCACCATGACCAGAAATGGAATAAGGTGAAGGATCAATCAGGTGATAATCAATCGTCAATCACGTGATGAATCAAATTTATGACGCACAAAATCAAACGAAGCAAAACTGTATGTGATAATATCCGCTTGTTATTACTTTGAGGGAGGAGACAGGGCCGCTTAATACCTTGTTTTTTTGAGGCGTTGTTGGGGCATAAAGGTGCATTTCAATTACGTGACGCACACGAGTCCGGACGCAGCTGGTAATGAATTTCCATTTTTGTAATGGCTTTGGGTCAACAGGTATTAAGGTCTATGTGTGTGTCTCTCTCCCTTCCTCCCTCCTCCTCTCTTTTAGAGAGATATTCGCTTGCATTTTTCCTCTTTTGATGTTACAGGTAGGGGGCGCTCTTTTCAACTGATTTCGAGTAACCTGCTGCTTTTTCTAAAAACAACCGGGTTCTTTGCTGCAGGTCAGACCTCAGGACACGTATTTTATTATCTGTTGCATATAAAATCAGGTCTGCTGCCACCATTAGATGGGTGGAGAATCTTGGGTACTTTACATTAAAGTACCTAAGATGTGATTAAAGAGGGGGTGAAGGCGTTCAGACTCCCAGGTGGTAACTTTTCATCTCAGTGTTATAACTATCAAAAGAAGGGTTATAATTGGCTCAATACTGGCTAACCAGCACATGCTTGACCCATCAAGCAATGCGAACATACTGTATCTGACAATAATAATTGCATTTATCTGGTTTTGGCCTTTTCCCATGACAGTTTGTGGTCTTGTATCGCATGTGCTTGGTTAGTTTTCAAGCCTTCAGGTCGAGAGTAACCTCAGGGCCACACGGCTGACAGGGCACCCCCCCCCCCCCCCCCCCCAGGCTGCTGATCATGAAAGCTAATGTGTTTATCTTGGTGGCAGCTTCAAGGAAGAACTCAAATCTCAGCTGCTGGGGAAGTTACCACCCCCCACCCCCCCAACCACCCCAATGTGAATGTTGAGTATTAGTGGAACAATGGCAGGCACCAACAATCAACTGCCTCCAGAAGATTAGGACTTTGTTTTACCCGCAGCGGTACAACGGCAGCCTAATCAACAGCGGCACGCGCCATTGTTCAAGACAAATGAGCTCATAAGTATTTAACAGCACGCTGAATGTGGAGCTCTGCATCAGAGCCAAAAAAGTAACCCGACACTGGAACTGAAATGTGTTTAATTGCAGCAGAACAGCTTGTGCCATCTAACACGGTCACTTTGGCCGGAGTGCTGGCCGCCATCACGCTGGGGGCCAAATCCCAGTAGAGCAGAATAATCACAAACAAATCAGGAGCCCCATGGTTCTGAAAGACACATATGTTCATCTAAATGGCCTTTAACCGGCTGGACACATCGGTTCAGAACCACCTGCTGTAAAATATGGTTCCAATGTTCCTTAATTGCTAAAGAGTCTTTACTGGTTCCCTACTGAAGCATTTGCACCTTCAGGCCCTCAACTCTCCATTTAAACCAACTTCTCTGGTATTAGAGCATTCTCATAAAAAGCCTGACGACTCATTCATATATGAGGATCGAGCTGTACCCACTTAGATAGGAGGCAGAACAGTCAGCACCTGAAACCAAATAGGGGTTGTTACTATAGAAACAGTCTTGTCCACGCACATCCATGTTAAAAGATTTAGTAAAAATCAAACTTTTCAGACAATTCAAAGCATCACACTTTCAGTTAAGGATGTTGAACCACCAGCCTTGTGATGCATTCAGGGTCGTGTGGAGACGGGTGTTTGCTGGCTGTCTGATGTAGGCCAGGATTCGACTTCATCATAGAAGCACTCGGTGGCCTGTTGAGAGGGTGTCAGAAGAAATGGTTGTTAATGTTTCAAATGTTCTGTTCTTCAAATGTTGTGTCTCTTGATCAAAACCACCAACTTCAGATGTTGATAGAGGGAAAAGAACAATTGGATTTCTTCTGGTGTGACACAGAGCACATGCTGAAACATATGGATGATGACTTGTGATTGATATCCTGGTGGGGAACTCTAGTTTAAAGAGTGGGCTGTTTCTATCCTGCAGCCATGACAGCAGAAGATAAAAAATCGCTCACCTTAGGACCTCTCTGCATTGTTTAATGGCCTTCTGCAAGGGCAATTCCTCCTTACCCTGTTTCTCCTATCCTGGTACCTTTGAAAACATCTGGTGTGTCTTCACGGCAGGAACCTGGACATTTACAGGAACCTTTACGGGGCCTAACTGGGTCCCTGTTGTAGGGAAAGTTCTTAGCCTGGCTCAAAGATCTCCTGGGTGCAGCTTGAGGTTAAGTTGTTGTCGATTGACTAAACACAGAACCCTGGTCTGTGCAGTTTACAAGTATCTTGACACATTTGCTGTTTAATATTTATTACCACACCGATGCGTACACAGACACAGCTTGCAGTAAAAGATCGGAACTAGAAAAATGTTGGGAAAAACTCTGTAACTGCACATTTCAAGGAGCTGTAGAAATAATATTCTCTTTAGAATATTACACATCTCGGTTTTTGCGTTGGGCGGCTTGCCCTGGTGATTTGACATCGTCGAGGGGTTCTCCTCCACAGGAGCAACACAACCATCCAGAAGGAAGGTTCCCTAGTATTTTCCTGAATCTCCTGCAGTGGAAACGCACCTTTTGGAAACCTCCCTTAACAGTTGTGTCGATTCTGTTCTCACATGTGTAAAAACCTTTTTTTTTTCCTGCTGAAACTCCATCTGTTTCCTTCAGTGCATCTTTGACTCTTTCCTCTGTGTCTCACACAGTTTATGTCTCTGAATATTAAACAGCTTCTTGCAGACACTGTTTCAGACTGCAAAGGCTGACATGTACCACCCGACTGCATTGAACTTAAACATTTAGCATTTTTAGCCTGTGCAAAACTCTGCAGCTCCAAAATGGTGTTACCCTTGAAGACCATCCCGCTACACTGGATGCACTGGGAGATGATGGAGCGTTCCACATCAGCTGTAGATGATGTCATGTGGGAGTTATCTCCCCTCCTTGGTTCCACACTGTAGTTCCTGGAGCTCAGTGATGGAACAACAATCAAGGCAGGGCTCAAGCAAATCAATATCGTCTCATAACTTAAGGCCTCTGACCCCGATCACAGATCATAACTGCCCCCCCCCCCCCCCCCATACACACACACCCACACCCAAACACACACAGGGGCGGTGAACTGGTGCAGGGACGATTGAGCCCAGTGGGGCTTTGATGGTAGAGGTGATGCCGTTCTGGACCAGAGGAGACGGATTCGCTCATGAACATTATTTCCTTATTCCTTCCTGTCGTTACCATCATTAGTCTGCCATGTTGAACATACACTCTTGGGAGTTAACAATAAAGCTGATAGAATAAAACTGGGCTATGCATGGCTAAAGTGTTAACAGATGTTACTGACTGATCCATGTCACAGGTGCGGGCAATCATGCCCATGAGCCACCTCACCCCGCACACCTGTTGTGCATCAGGACTCTAATGAGCACTCGTCTTAATCCCCGGAGGCACACCTGCTCCCTGCCAGATCGTTATTCGTTCCCGATGACTTTCCAGCGTATTCCTGTTTGCCTGCCTGCCCGGTTCCGACCTTGCCTGTCCCCGACTATTCTGTTCTGCTCGCGCCCCGGTGAATCCTGTCTGTTGTCTGTTTCCGACAATAAAGCGGTGTTCAGCCAATCTCGTGTGTCGCATTTAGGTTCTCATCTGGTGCCTGACAGATCTGCTGATGATCAGTCGATCAATCACCTGTGCTGAGCTCTTCCGGTCCTGCCTCTGACCCAGCCGTGAGTGGGTTCGTGCTGCCCTCACCAGTGTTTCTATACGGAGGCTTCTGTCTGCTTCATGTATGGAAGCGCTGCTCTTTGGACACAAATCGGTAACGATTGGACCACGGCGGCGGTTTCCACAGAAAAGGAAGCTACATTCATTATAGATTCATTTCCTTTATTTTATGGGTGGAAGAATCCAAATTAATAAGAGCACAAAAACTAGATGCCAGGAACTTTGGAGCAGTTTTAATTACAAAGAGAGTTTGGAGGGTTTTTTTTGCTGCTCTTCAGCAAAACTGTGTGAGAGCTTTTATTATTGGAATCCAGGATGTGGGTATATGTGAGAACCTCGCAGATCTTAGAGTGACACAGAACTGATCACTCTGCACATCATCCCATGAAATTAAGCATTATATCTGTCCGTCTGTCTGCGTGACGAAAACTGAAGCTTGTTGGTCATCGAGATAAAGCTTGTTTAATGTCATAACATCGTCATGCTTAAAAAAAAAAAAAATCCTTTGTGTTCTCTCTCACATGCACTTGTACTTCTATCTTTGTGAAGACTTTGTGTATCACAACTGATGCCCTGACCCCTGACCTTAACTCTGACCTCTGGCCCCTGACCTAAACCCAATTCTAACCTCAACCTTAAAACCAAGTCTTAACCTTTAAACAGGTATTTAATGTTGTGTGGACCAGCCAAAATGTCCTTACTTTTGCTAGTAGAATGAATAATTTAGTACTCAGTATGTATCAAGTACAAGAACACACACACGTGACCTGACGCTGGAGGGTGTGTGGATATAATACTGTGCATGGAAAGAGATAAAAAAAGACAACCATGCATGCAAAAGCAATTAAACTAAGAGAAAAGCTTGACATTTCTTATGCTAGAACACAACACACACACACACACACACACACACACACAACACACACACACACACACACACGGTAGTGGCCCCTGTACAGCAGTGTGTACCTCTGAAGGATTTCTGTAGGCTAATTGATAAAATTCCAGAGCAACAAGGGATTATGGGATACCCGACTGCATGCACATCAGTTTCTCTTAACTTCTACATTTCTTCCTTCTCTTTTTCACTGCTTCCCTTTTTCCGCCCGCTCATTACTTGATGTTTCATTTTGCCACCCATCTGTAAAATCCGAGGATGTTGCTGCTGTTGCTGTACCCTGCAAACGCTCCCACATTTGCTGATCAGACAGGCCGCATTTGTAGAGTTCATCTGCAGACATTTCTGCAGTATTTGATGTTTGTGTTTACATCTCTACAGCCGGTCGCTCCTGCCTTCCCAGTGGTCGGTCTATTTGCTTTCCACGATGATTAAAATCATCGGCACTCTTCTGTCTCAGAAGGTTGCTGGTTTCTCTGGAGGTTAGGTTGTGGAGAGCAGCAGGTAAAAGCATCGGCTCGTCCTCATCAGGCCTGAAGCTTCTGCATCAGAAACTTCTTCTAAACTTTCAGCACTTTCCAAACTCCGCTCTGACAAAAGAGCCTGCATGTAGCCGAGGTGGCATTTGGTTCCTGGTCATCCTTTTTCCACCCATCATTAGCAGGATGAACTTTCATGCTCATTATCTTGATATGGAGTACTTGTGGAAATCCGCCTGATGCAAGGCCCAGAGAATGCCACGCAACACGTCCGGGGCTGGGAGCAGAGATTTAGACCTCGCCAGCCTCGGTGCGCCACAAACATGCAGCACTGATGGTTTAACTGGGCAACGGTGATGCTGCATCTCTAAACAGCTTTTCTCTTTCTTCTCTCTGAAGTTGGTTCATGAAGATGTCGTTAAATCTGTTTGTGTAACACAGGAAAGAACTAGAAGGATCTCAACCTCAATTTGATGACAAATGTTCCTGTCGGCTCTGCAGACGTGAGTCGTCCTATTTTGTGTTGTCTCGGTCCCTGAGACGACTCTGCTGCTGCGTAGTTGGTAGATATCGTTTTTATCAAAAGTAATATCAAGCATCTGTGTCCCTTTATTTTGCAAATGAAGCAGATTGTGTTTTTATTCTGGCGTCTGCGTTCCTGCTTGACTCCGCCTGAATGGCAGCGACTGCCAGGCTTCCTCTGAAGCACTGAATTTAAACTCCCCCAGAACTTCTCTTCACTCCTGCATCAGGTGCATTTCTCACCTAATGGGGAAGAATTCTTCTATTTTGAAGGAATCCCATTCTACCCTACATTCCTCCTATTCAACATAAACTCCTTGTTCTTTACACTTCCTGTCTCTCAGCTCCATGTTCTCAGCCTCTTCTGTGTTTCCTCTGCACCTGTAATTAAGCCTCACTCTCATCCACTGTCATTTCCAGCCAGCCTGAGATCTGTACGTGTGTGTGTGTGTGTGTGTGTGTGTGTGTGTGTGTGTCTGCGCGTGCAGGCAGGCGAGCGTGTGTTTGTGTGCATGCAGTTGTCTGTGAGAGGCAGGGAGTGTGTTGTTGAAATCTGGTGGATCTTCCATTGTTTATGTACATTATGTATACACATAATGTATGAATGGTGTGTGTGTGTGTGTGTGTGTGTGTGTGTGTGTGTGTGTGTGTGTGTGTGTTTCCTATCATTACACATGTCTGTCAGCAAACAGCTGATAATTGAAGCGAAACTGAGCTCAGGAAGAAGCACAGATGAGAAACGAGAGGAAACGAGGGATCAATGAAGCAAAAGAGAAACAGCCTTTACAATCAGGATAGTGTGTGTGTGTATGTGTGTGTGTTGGCTCATGCTTGGATTTTAATTGCATTGTAAGTGTAATTTTCAATGTCTGCTGAAACCGTGTCATTTCTCTTCTTCCATCTCCCCACCTCCCCTCTCTCAACCCCCTACCCTCTCTCCCTCTCTTTCTTCATCCCACTCTCCCTCTCATCCTCCCCCCTCTTGCCCCCTCTCCCCATCCCCTGTTGCTCTTCCACCCTCTCCTCTCCCCTCCTCTCTCTCCCCCTCCTCTCTCTCCCTCTATTTCCCTCTCTCCCTCCCTCCCTCCCTCTCTCTCCTCCCCCCTCTCTCTCTTCCTCTCTGCAGCTTCTCCCTCCTTTGCAACCAAACCAAATCCACCCACCTTCTCTGGCACAGCTTCTCCTGTTATTTTTGCTTCTGCTTCTGAACCATCTGCAGAGCCGTTGCTTCACTTCACCTGCATGCTGCCGACAACCTTGTTAGTTTAAGTTTTTGTGATTCTGTTTTGGAGTGAATTTTCTCTTCTCGAGGCGGATTCCTGGTGGAGTTTGATGGTTGCCGCAATTCTTCCTCTCCTGGAGGGGAAAAACAGATTAAAATGCAGTTAGCTTACCTGACGTGTGTAAAACATGTACCGGTACTCTTTCTAGGTCCGTATGTCCTCGATGCTGACAACAGTACAACAGTAGGGGGCAGTAGAGTTCACATCAGATCACGGTTGGGATTCAGAAATACCCCGCTGACCTGTTGCCCTGCATGGTCGGTGGTCCATGCAGCAGTATGCCTGATAGCACAGTTTTTATCTGTTGCAAATCAATAATTCTGGTAGTGATGGTGTGACGTCTGACTTATTCCTACAGGTCTATAAAAAGAAAGCACCATATTTTGGTTATTTTTTTTGTGGCTTGAAGTTGCAGTGAGCCCAATATTGCAGGGACAGGCTTGTTTCCCTGTCCTCTGTCTGAGGAAGAACTAAAAAAGCAGCTAAAACTCTGTCCAAATTAGAAGCTGTCTCACTGTGACGATGGTGTTGAGACGACAGGGGAACAAAGATCAAACAACTGCCAACAGTCCTGTGCTGCCAAAGTTTTCTGAGGCAGAAGGGACAAAAGCTGAAAAGAGAGAGGCTGTGGATGTTAGGATAAAAAGAGGAGGGACGGAGCGCAGGAGGGGTATCTCGCTCAATGATGATGATCTTCTGGATGAGGGTCCAGAAACTGAAGGAAGACCCACCTGTGCAGCCTGGTCTTTCTCAAACTAGCTTATCCTCCTGCAGACAAACACACACAAGTGAGGATAAATTAGTGTTTCGCTGCTGGTGTTGGGCATGTCTCTTCTAAAGCTGGGCTCAGACTACAGGAGTTTTGGGACAGTTCATCCCAGATTCAGCTCCCTTAACGGTGGCTGGAACCTGCTGTGGAACCTTGGATGTTTCAGAGCAGATTATCCAGTCATGTGGGGGCTTTCTACATCCAGGGCCCCCTAAAGATACTTCAGGCTGCTTGTGGTGGTTGTTTTAAGGGCTGGAATCACTTTCTGTCTCAGCTGTTGGATGTTTGGCTGTAATGAACTGATCATTTTACCAACATTGTCATGTTGGCTCAGTTCCTGCTTGAGAACTCTGACCCCCATCTCCTCTCATTTCTCACCTTATTAAAGATCAATAAATGAAGCACTGCCATTTTCAAAGCATTTCACGTTTCCAATTTCACAATAAGATTGAAAATAAAATAACAATAACAATGTGGACAATGTGCTAGTCCACATATGTCCTTGTATAGGACAACACAACTACTGGAGTGAAGACATTTACATCATACATGTGCTCAGATCCTATTGTTGGGCTTCCTGGCTTCTCCATCATGTTGCTACATCATAATTACTCAAATCTTTATTTAGTTTGCTTTGTCACTTCCTCTTTTGCCAGTTAACGTGTTTGTTGGACATCTCCCAGAATTCTTCCCGTTAATTGATTTATTTGCGGTTCTTTTTAAGATGGAATGAAACTGCTGTGTGGTCCGGCCGCCACTCTGGTTCTGCCGGACATTGTTCTGATCCGTTTCCCCAGGAGTGCAGTTATAAAAGGCTCGCCACTGGTTTGATAGGAAAGTGGAAGGCAGAAATTGGCTGCCGAGAGTCCCATGGTCAGGCGTTGGGTGCTCACTTCAACTCGTTGTGGCTGAAAGGATCCAGCATTCATCATGCTTTTGTCCTAAAGGAGGTGGAGAAGAGCATTTTCTCTCCTTTTCAATGCTGGACAGTGTGGAGGATCATAATTAGAGCTGCTGTAATTGCTGCTGTTTGCAATTCTGTTTATTGTTGCTATTTTTGTTTGGCTCATCCTGTTGTTGCTGCTATGGGTGCTATTATTAATTACTATTTATCAAAAACGGTTTGATCAAACTTGAACATGGATTAAAAGCCAGTTTCATTTTTCTTGATTCATGAAATGAAGCATCAAGATAGTGATTTAACAGATTCGAGGCGGAGAGCACTTTATAGCTAAAGCCATGTAATTAATAATGCAGCGCTCCTGAGGTGAGGAGCAGAACGGGACTCCTGCTGGGGGAGTCGCGTTCTCCATAATCCACCGCCAAGATTTACAACCGGCATCATGAAACACACCCCTGGCAGTGCAACTGATTTCCTCCAGAAGAACTTGGTGCACACATCAACCATCCTCACTCAAGAAGGATATTTATTGCTGGACAGTCGACATTTAATCTGCTTTGGTTTGTCAACAGAGAAAATTAGAGCTGAAATTTGAGCTGAAATACATCAGCAGAGCTGATGGTTTTGCAGCCTGACACAGCAAAATTACCACAGAGAACCCTCTGTGAACACCAACAGAAGGGTACAGGCTAAAGGAAAGTCACCGTTGTTATAACAACAAGCTTCAGATGTTATTTTTGAACATTTGGATCATTACACCGAGTTAGAAAAAACAAGACTGTGTAAAAGGTGTCTTGAAGGAATTGTCTGCCTCCATTTTACTTGCTCATTCATCATAAATTCAATTATAGCTAACCAGCATTGACGGTTCATTGTGTTGCTACCATGCAGGAAGACAACTGAATGTTAAACCCACTTTGTGATATTATTTTCTCAACATAAACGTGTCTGAGTAAAGGGTTAATGTTGGTTCGTACACCCACAAACATAATCAATGGCTCCTGTGTAGTTCCACTCCTACAGGCTAGAGCTTCAAGCTCCAGCAGAGGCGTCTGAAGGTCACATGGGTTGCAGGGACTCATCAGAGGACCGTGAGCTTTTTGTAATTCATCCATGCTAAATTTAGCAGCCTGATTGGATCTACAGCATGTTTTCATTGGCCACATCTGCCCTTTTTGAAAGGCCGTTTTATAAGCTGATGACTTGCAACATTCCTCCCTAATAATTCATGTGCGGCTGCAGTTTTAGCCATCTTTTTTTCTTTTTTTGACTTCAGTTGTTGAGAACAGAAGGAAGCCCCCCGAGAAGATTTGAGTTAAAAATGTAAATCAGTTGTACGCATTTTTTTTCTAATAATTAGTCATTAAACTGATTGTTTTTTCCCGCGTTTGTTCATTTCTTGTTCGGTCTTTGGAATCTCCATCTGCTCATGTTCCTCCTTTCCTGATCACTCTGGCAAATTCTACAGTTATTTATTGGCAGTACAGCCCAAAACGCCTCAAAATTAGCAGGTTTTTAAAAATACGACAGGCGTATGGACTATCGCAGATGATTCAGGTTTTAATTTGGGCGGAATGAGAACAGACTTTTACTGCCTGTTCTGAAGTGATGCTGCTGCGTAGCTTTAGATTGTAAGTGGCAGCACACAAAAGGAGAAAAACAATCTTTAGAGATGGGCTGCAGGATACGATCTGGCACACAGCGACTGTAAATGTCGTTGTTTACTAAAGTCAAAAGAGGGGGAAGAGCATCCTTGAGGAAATTAGAACATATGTGCTGCTGCTGAGGAGGAGGAGGCAATAGAAGGATATTGGAGCCATCGCTCTTCAGCTGATGGTGCTTAAGCAAGTGGCCGAGAAAATCCAACTCTCAGCAAGTTCCTCTGGAACAGAAGGACGACAGATGTGTTGGGTGAAGGAGCGCACAGCTGGAAACAGACTTTTTAAAGTCAGTAACAAAAGCTCGGAAAGAAGACGATGATGGATTGTCTAGAAGCAAAGCTGCTAGTTTCACATCTGTTACATTTAACCTTCTGGCAGGAGACATGATGGAATAATGACCAGCTCAGGAAACACACTCTTCGTGATAGAGGGCATTTAAGGTCTGTTCATACCTCAAAATAGCCTTTTTTTCCCATTTAAATTACTTTATGGGACATATCTACATTTGTATTGTGTGTTGGATTATAAAACCAGATTTTGTAGCATTACATAATAATGTAACAACCTGCCCCTCGATCTGCTCACCGGGTGTGTGTTTACCCTTGATGGAGGTCTGGACACGTCGTCAGGACAAGTTGTCTCACCTAAGAACAGAAGATGCCGAGGCACATGGTCGGCAGGCTTGGGTGCATTTTGTCTAATGAACAGGCTTCAAACGGGCGACCAGCTGCAGGGAAATAACCCGACAGAGGATAAACATCAAATAAAGGCAAATGGGGAAAACTGAAAAGACAGTAAATGGAATGAAAGGCTGCCAAACAAATTGAAAGAAGGTGGGGGGCACATTGTTCTGCCACTTCAGAGGCCAATAAACCCAAAGAGGAACAGAGATAATGGAAGGTAGAGATGGGGAAATGCTGGAATAAGGGGAGTGATGAAAGGGAGTAGGTGAATGTGGCGCGCTCTTCAATGCTGCTGCAGCGTTTTAATTAAAGAAAAAAAGATCTGCTTTCATGTTTCTCCCCTCCTGTAAACACCATCCTTCATCAGGAGCTGTTAACAGGTCTTCTATTCACATCAAGACAATCTAAAGAGGAATAAACCGTTTCTTCCTTTTATTGTCAATTTAACCTCAGAACGTCCAGAGTTCAGAGGACTTGAGCCTCAGATCCAGGACGTCCTGCACTTTTGCTCTCCAATGAGCAGAAATCAATCAGTGGTGGTTAACGATTTGTAGTTTTCACTCAAATAAAATGTCTTTTATCATATGAGCAGGGTCAGTCGGGGTGAACTGGCTCGTAGCCAGAGTCCTCTGTGTTATGATTCTGAGCCATTGCAGTTTGATGACATTACAGGTTACAAAGGTTGGCCTTAACATCTTAATCAAGCACATCTGGGAGATAACCTAAACTTGATAGATGGTGACAGTGATGATGGAGCCCACTGTCATCCCAGATAATGCTGTCCACGTGTAAGTTCTTTTTAATGGCATCCTGGTTCCCTTGGTAACAAGCAGCCCTTCTCAGCGCATTCATCAAATGTTGAAGATGATCCGTTTTTGACGTCTTGATGATGCGTAGATGTCCCAACACGACGCTTTGGTGGCATCAGATGGCAGCGTTCCAAATAGCCGCTGACGAAGATGCCATGGAAATGTGACCTGACCCGGCCTGATGCACTGGGATGCTGGATGAAGGCAGGAGTCCGATTTTAGTGGGTCATGGATTAGCAGACTATCAGGCTGGACTTGAATAAAAGCTCTGAAGGGTTTTTAAATAAGCCAAATGCTGATTTCTTCTGATATCTGACACACCCCAGTTCCCACAGCCCAGTTCAATTCAGCTTAAAAAGTCTAATATTTGACTAGGAGCAGGTGGAGAGCAGTTCGACGCCCTGCTCAGCGAAGGAAGGGATGATGCAAATGCTTTTAATTGGTTGCCGCATGCAGCTGAAGGGCAGCATTAGAACGTTCCCCCGGTGATGGATCGCTGCAAGTGGGATCTGTTTTACGTAGCGTGAGAGACTCAACCGCAGACAAATGTTACACAATTGCCCAAAGGCCTTTGAAAGTCTCCAGACAAAGAGGAAGAACAGAAGTAAACCAGGAAAGAGGCTAAAGATACAGCCAGGGTAAGAAGACGCCTCCTGCAGTGAGGCAGTACACTGACTTAAACCCAGCAGAAGCTGTCAGAAGGCTTTGAGCTAATGAGCAGCAGGGTTAAAGGTCAGCAGTTCTCGGTAACAGGCCCAGAACCCTTTCGGACTGTTTCATTATACCGGTTCTGGGTGAGAATCCTGCCTGGTGTCTTTTCCTCGGCGTCTCCCAGGGAGTGGGTGTGTGACACTTACATAAAACAGGCATGTTACACAATTGCTGTGTGCTCAGAAGCCGTGCGCCTGTTTGCATGTAGCCTGCATGTGGGTCGACTCCAGCGGCGCGTGAGTGGGATTGTGCTCTGTCTTTGGTGTACATACATGTGAGCTGACACACAGTCCTACAATAAACGTGCACAGGGTGTCAGCTTTCTTCTGTCTAGCACCAGTTTTCCTGACTTACTGACTTTCCCGTCACATCACGTCGATCCTTTCCTCTCCTGTCTGTCCTTTTGACCTCCTTTCGCACTTTTCTTTCTTCCTAATGAAGGACCAGCTGTTCACCAGCCAACTTTCCTTTTAGTCTTCCTATCCGTCATCCCTTTCTGACTTTTCAGTGCTTATTCACCCACATCCTCCCTCGATAATTCTCTTATCTCTCCTTCCCTTCTTGACCTCTTTGTCTGTTGCCAAAATATGAAAATACTTTTTTTTTTTTTTAAATGGCGAAGCCTAGAAATGATTGCTGCTCCATTGGAAGTGTCAGAGGGTGAAGGGTCCAAGATTGACAGAAAGTGAAGGTTGGGGAGTTTGAGGTTGTCCCGCTGCAGCTAACTAGTCTAACTAGTTCAGCAAGGCTATCAGCTAGCGTAGCAAATTTGTACCTGATCAGAGAGGAAGAGAGCTTAAAAACTGGAACATCATTTTCTTGCTTCATCCCGCTTCAATTTGGCTCTGATGCTGTTCACATCATATATCTGAAGCAGAATATGGGATGTGATCAGAAAAAGCTTCAAACTGGGCTCTAGGGGATGTAGCTGGCTCAGTCTTAGCTACGTGGTGAATCTATCGCTTTAACCGCCTGATGCAGGGAGACCCGGCGAGCGGAGCAGATCCGTGCTCGATTAACTGTGAACGTGCACCATATTGGACATGTGGTCGCTGGCCTGTTCCTGAGTTATTCTTTTTCTGGAGCCAGCTGTGGGCGATTTCAGAGGAGCGGGTAGCAGCCATGAGCGGGGGAGTGATGCGATGATCAGTTTCCAGTGTGAGGAGTTTAAATTATAATTCGGCTTCAGCCTGTAATATCGATTATTAATACTGCTGAATTTGACTTGAGTAATTGGGCCCTTGTTGACCAAACTTCTCCGTTTCCTTGTGTTCCTGTGTGGCGTTGCTGCTCCTCCTCCCACCACCACCTCCCTCTCCATGCAGTGACATCAGGTGCCCCCTGAGTGTGTCTGAACAGGTTGGGTGGTGAAACCCATCTGGATACACACATCAGGAGTGCAGAATGAGTCTTCCATTCTATTGCTTGCTAACCTACCACAGCCTCGTGACACCTTCTGACATCTTGTATTTGCCCCCCCCCCCCCCACTACTGTGAGCCTCAATAATTGATAAAGATAACGGAAAGGAACTGTATCCTGAGGTTGGGGGCACCTTCAACCCCAGGGCTCCCCTGTGCTCCTCGGCAGCTCCTCAGTGTTGCCGTTGATGATATGCGTGTTTACATAACCGCCAATCAATAACTGAACTGTAAAATGTGAAAAACTGGCCTTGAAATGTGAAACTATTTTGAATAATTCTTTCTCAGCCTGTGGCCTCCTTGTATCTTTTTAAATCCCAAAACCCCAACAAATGTATCTTGTTGCGCATCATTTTAATGAAAAAAGCTGGCTGTGGCCACCTATTTTAAGGGATCTTGCAATCACGTTCAGAGGAACTTTTCATTGTGGGCCAGCTTATTCCAACTTGAAGGTTAATCAAATGTTGCATCCTGATCTTCAGATTTTTGTGAGAAAAGCAAGGAAAGAAATCTCAATAAAATGTCGACTCATAGAAACAACAGAAACAACAAAAGCAACAGATTTCAGTTCAAGAGATTTCAGTTCAAATACCCAATTCATATCTATTGCGTCCTCAATCAAACTGAAGCCTAAGATTCGTTTATGTGTCGCTTGTTTCCCCCTAATTAACGACATCCAGTCTTTCTATTTCCACACATTGTCTGGAGGGACAGAAACTGCTCCTCCGGGATAAAACCTGCGCATATCTCAGTGGAACCTTTTTATAGTGTGGAGCTGTTTACTGATGCAGCGTCATCCTCTCAGCTTCGTCGTGTTCCTCTGCTCGGTGACCATCCTTGTGGCAGTGATGGCACCATCAATGTTCTGCTCCACATGGTCAATGTAAGCTGCTGACCAACAGCAGATAAAGCTCCATCTGGACCTCCGTCCTACCTAAGATGCGCCGCTCTCGGCGCCGCTGAGGTATCCTTCATGCTAACTAGGCTGTGTCTACGTAACAGCTCTGTTTTACAGTAAAGACTTGATTTATGGACATGGTTTCCCATGTCCCTCAGCACCGCAAAGCGATACGACTGAACACGGATCGCATTGGCGCAGATGCCCTATTTTCTTTTACCGGCCATCGATCCTGGCGCTCTGGTACTGTCATAAACTTGCTAATGGAGGATGTGCTGTGGTGATCACCAGTATCAGATATTTACCTCAATCGTAAGTGAGCGTGAATCTGCTGACCATCACCAGGCGCCCTGATGAAGCTGTGCTTGGGTTTAACGTTTTGAGGATGACGCCAATCGTGGCCTTTAACCTTGTTTTTGTTCTCTCAGCCAGCTTCATGGACTCTTGGTTGATACGGACCAGCAAAGTTAAATTCATTTTAAAGTCTAAAAGCTTATTTATATCCAGCTCTCACGTTCGCCCACGTTACTCCAAACCATCTGAGAAATTCTTCTGCTTAATGGACCTTTGTTGAAAGTGCTGCTCCTGGTGAAGTCAAAATAGGAAATAATTGTTCTCTCTGTACATCTGTTTGACTGTGGCCGTTCAGTTTCTACGCGAGGGTCACTCAGCTTCAGTCAGCCGGCTGGACTTCTGTTCTCTTGTTAGATGTCTCACCTCTCATCCACGAGGCCTCTTCAGCTCTTTTATTGAGGAGCGAATGAGGTGGTAGAATGTTGGTGGTTGGTTGCTCCAGGTTAACATAAATGCCGTCCTTTGCTCCTTTCTCCACTCATCTCTCTGCCTTGTAAATGCACTCATGTCCTCCAAGTTTTGTCTGTGGAGAGATGGTCTGGTGGACATGTCGGAGCACCACTGCTCAGCTTGGTCTTAGGTCTTTTGTGGTTTGGTTCTGGGATGTTTCTCTGGGTGAGGCCTAGATCTGCTGTCTTCTGTTACTTGCTAGTTTATTCTTAGGAAGGCTTCCAGGTTCAGCCACTTCTGCTCCCTTTAGCAACTATTATTAATGAACCAGTTGATGTTTACTGTACAGCAATGCTGGATGGCTGTGATTGATTTCCATGGTGGAGAACCTTCCTTCATCGGTGCTGTGCAGCCCCTTTTTTCCCTGCTGTTCTAATGTGTTGCCCCTTTTGTCTTTGTTGGTCTCAGAAACTTCAACTGTGTTTTCTCTGACCTGCATGAAATAACAGAATCAGTATGCCTGCAGCGCAGATGAGCCCTGAGGGTGCCTCGGGCGCTGGGCAGAACACCTAAACAGAGCTGGACCGGGTCCAGGACAGAAAATCAAACTGCACTTTTGCTGACTCTCACAGGCCCTCTTCTCAGCGTCCTGCCAGGCTGGAGCCGTTCAGGTGACGGGAAGACACAGAGGCTAAGGTGGCGGTGAGGAGAAAATGAACCAGGAGGCAGATTATTCGGTTGTCTTGGAAATAACTCCACTGCAGCTCTCCTCCTGTGGCCATTTACCCTGTTCACTCTCTGTGGGAGCCCCGCTGGGTACACAACGTTCTTCTGTCAGCGCCCAGTCATGTTTGCCTTTGTCAGAGCACCCCCGCTTTGACAAGACATCTTCTTCTGTCCCCTCTCACGCTGTTGCTCTTCAGCTCTGGCTTTCTCGCGTCGTTTTCTTTATTACTTTGATTCTACCTTTTTTTCCCTTCCTCCTGACCTTTAAATGCTTCGGTCTTCTCCGTTACTATCTGAGCAATTAGATCAGCCTGACGCACATGCCAAACGATCTGAGTGGAAGCTAAGTGACCCCCAGGGTGAAGCTAATTAGATGCAGCGAATCAGCCACAACATTAAATCCACTGAAGTAAGAGAACAGCGGAGTTTATCAGATAAGAGTTCAGGAATGGATCCAGTGTGGGCAGCATTCCTGGCATTCCCAGTGTAGGTATTCCAGTACAAGCATGGCTCTGGTCTCTCCTGTAGCCAATGTACTTTTCAGTTTTGGAAGAAAAAACTCTGGCCATCGCCTAATCATTTCACCATAAACCAGCAGGTTTGCCTCCCAACACACTTAAAAAAGTGAAAATATTATTCATAATATTTCTGTTGGTTTTGCCCGACCTCGCAGGCTAGAAAGGAGTGTTTTTTTAATCTGAATATTTGAATTTGTCATTTCAGCATCCATTCTATTGCAGTCAAAGGGGTCAAAATCTAGTAATCCAGACTTCTGCCTAAGGTACCAGTCTGTTCACATGTGCCCACTCATACAGAAATGGGAGAAGGGATGGAGTTGATGGAGAGTGTGAGAGTGCAGAAGGAAGCGTGACAAAATGGGCGGTGTGTGTTTCTTTGAGGTGTCCACAGTTGTGCTGTCAGGGTTACGAAGGCTGAAACGGCCTCATTGTGCTGCAGAGTAACAGTTTACAGCTGCCGAAAGGGTGAAATTAAAATTAAATATGAGAAACTGTGGCGATGGGCTGTCTGTGCTGCTCAGTGATGCAGAAACATTAATAAGATGGTTGTTTTTGCGGCATTTCCAGCTTCGCGTGATGATTTTAGTGGTAAAAGGTTCTGTAGATGAGAGACTTTCAGCACTGATGTAGCTGATGTTGCTCAGGCACTCACATTCCTGCATTAGCAGGGAAATTGGAGAGCAAACACGCCAAGGCACAGTAATCACATTTACTGCTGCACATTATTAAAGAGAGAGGCTTGAAGTTGAAATGATGCACAAACACTTCTGTGGCCTTTGTTCTGTGTATGAGGATTATGAAGAGGAGGAGCAATGAGGAAAATACTTTCTGTATTTATTCAACTGTTTAGCTGGAGAGTCACAGTGGTCCTCCCTCACCTGCGCTTGGCAGCAGGAAAAAATTGACATTTTTTACAGTGGAATTAAATTTGTTACGTAACAACCAAATAAAATTGTTTTGGATTAACTAGCTGAGGTTTTTCTGAGCTGCTAAGACACTTTAATGCTTTGTAAGTCTCTGTCTCTGTCTCTCTCTCTCTCTCTCATCCCTTCATCTCTTCCCCTCCAGTCATTTCCACCTCTTCATACGATGGCAGTAAATAACATCAACTTCACAAATTAATTCCCCCTCAACCCTCATTGGCCTCCTTCATTGTCTCTACTAGGTTTATGGGCGAGCTCCTCTATCAATTACAGGCTAATTCTGTTAGCTGTCATGTGGGGAGTGTTAGTTTATGAAAACGCCAGCTCATTTTAGAGAAACGTCTTTGCAGCGACGCCTAAGTGGTACGGCTTTTGAATAAGAATCCATTAAATCACTATGTGTATATATAAATGGGTGTTTTGGCATGATGTAGATCCAATAACAAAATAACGAACCATTGTTTATTTGTTCTGTTTCGATGCTGGAAATAAGTTTAATTGCTAATTAACAGAGTGGACGTGGAAATCCATCAGGTTTTTTTGTCATTTGCCCCATTATAATTTATAATATAATAAAATAAATTAAAATATAATTTCAGTGCTTCGTCAAGGTAACGGCACAGTATGATTTCTGTCATTTGGATTCATATTCAAAGGCAGAAGTAGAGTTGCACCTCACGCTCTTGACTGATGAGTTAAATCGCTTTGTGTGAATAATACAGGACTTTTGAGTCATGACCTTACTTTACAGTGTTTCCATAGAAGCCACAAAAACTACAGCGCTGATATTTGCATCTGATTTCATTTACAACAAACAAGTGAGAAATCCAAATCTCCTAATACACCAAAGACTCTTTCTCCTTTTCTGCTCCCCCGCTGCTGATACCCGATCAGATTCTGGCCGTGATTTCAGGAGAAGCTAAGTGAGCAGGTGCAGGTTTGGTTGCGATGTTGTGACGAAGCTGAAGCTGACACAAAGATGCAGATGAACAATCGCTGGCCAAAGGCCAGCGTGCGGAGGAGGAAATGGTCTGCATTGCACCAAAATGGAGTTGCTGCCTCTGGGCTGCCCATCTGGATGAACCAGCCATGGAGGTGCTGGAAAAACACTCACACGTGCTTCTGATCTGACGTGTTTGGACACTACAGCAACATTTTCCACCGTCGCCAAACTTTGGTCTGAATCTGAGAGGAAAAGTGCATGTTCAGAGGCAGCTGGTGAAGACGAGTGCAGCTTTTTCACTATCAATGAACCCGATCGAAGGTTATCAGCCGTGGAAAACTTTGCAGGAGGTTTCATCATCCTGTGTCACTGCTTTTGATGTTTCCTTTGTTAGAAGAACGTGAATAATAATAACTCAAACCTCTGATCTTTACGTTCGTGATGTTTATGATGCGACAAAGCAGCAAAATACCGTCATAAATCAAAGCATCTTCTATAAAATGCATTTTTGATAACTTTAGAAACAGTACAGACATCTGCGTAGCCATGGTAACAATGTCACAGAACAAAACAGTGATTTTATTCATGCATTTCTTCTGTAATGGATACAGCAGATACTGACAAGGTGTCAGGGTGCCGGAATCAGCAATCAGACTTTTCCCTGGAGATTTTCTACAAACTGCATTGTGGAGAGGTTTAATGGGAACCAGTATGTGCTTCTTTTACCATATCATCCAACAGGTGCATCACAATCTTATGCAGGGACCTGGATCTTTGTTCTCTGTATAAGGAGACCACTGCAAATGTTAGGTGGAAGAAAATGTCCCTGGGTTATAGTGGGAGCAGCGCTGGGCTCTGTCAGGCCGCTAAAGGCTTTTATCTGGGGTTGCCACTATCATGACTGCTTTCTTTTGTTTTTTTCTGGCATCTTCAGTTGGATTAGTGGGTCTGTTGAGGTGCAGTTTATTAGCCTATTTTAGGTCACTCTTATCTCTGTACTTGTGTATGTCTGAGACAGACAGAGAGAGAGAGAGGCCATTAGCCTTCTTCATGGTCTGGAGTTGCACTAATGAGGATCTGCAACACATCAAACCACATCACCGTCATGTCATCTAGCAGTTTCCTGTAGATAAAACACGTGTGACTACATATTTGAGTGTGTGCTTCTTTGGACAGTGGCTTGGATTTTCCTTTGATGTTTATTAGGTGCTTTGGAACTGAATAGCAGGAGCGCTGCGTGCACGTTTTTGACTCTATCTTCACTGTCTCTACCTTTTGCTTTGGCTCTTTGCTGTGTCAGACAGTCGTATCCTGACAGAAGTAGCCAGCAATGATGCAAAGTTTTCCTTTATTGGTAATTAAATCTAGGCTGCATTGCTCTTCCCCCATGTTTCACAACTACAGAAGTATTGGGAAATCACCATGATGCCAAAAGATTTGTTTTTGATGTGGATCTTTAATCTCATTGAAAAACACATGGCATGAGATTACCATAAAATCAGGTCCTGTTTGTTCCCATCATCATACTTTTCCCCATTTAGAAGCATCAATCCTTTAAATTCTTTAGGTCATTGCCAGTAAGCGATGCAGAGCAGCATAGTTCTGCATTAGCCTGATTAGTCCTTAGAGTAAAATATATATGTGCAAAGGAGAGCTCCATCAGCTTTAATTCACCCAGGAATAATTCACCGTGTGCAGACGCTGCTGCCTCTCCTCTCTCCTGCTGTTATGGCATGTTGTTATGGCGTACACTTTGACCCCTGGCTTACACAGCGCAGTGATGTATGAGGCAGCTGCTGGCAGGTGATGAGTAGAGATCAATTTATGTCTGACACATCACATTAATCACAAGTAAACACTCAGAACCAACAACGGCACCCAGGAAATGGCTGCGATTTTTACGGCTTTGATCTGAGACCGCTGAGCGCACCCATAAACGTTCTTCTTCTGCTGGAACGAATTGCTTTATTTGTTCCGATCAATTATTTGTGTTGATGTATGTTTTTAAAGTTCAGCTTCGTTTTGCTTCTTCAACAAAAAAACTACAATTATTTTCATCCCTTTTAAGGTTGGAATTCTTAAAAGTTCTGTTGAGATTTTGTGATGACCAGAATTTCAGTGTTGGTCATTGTCGGTTTGAAAAATTTCCAAATTTATAGTTATGGAAAAATGGAAGATGACCTAATAACCCTTTTGAAATGCACTTTCCCGTAGCTGTTGTCAGATTGGCCAAGTGGTCGAAGTCGCCAGACTCAAGATCTTCTTCTGATTGTACTGAGAATTCTGGTCCTCCCAAAGGAGGCTTGGGTTCAAATCACACGCCTGACAGGAGTTTTTCATAATTCCATTGTAGGCAGTGACAAAAAGCTTATGCTAACTTCCTATTAACTTTAAACTAATTTATTGCTACAAAAAGAGACAGGACAAAAGCTAGAATGTCTTGTCTGCGCATCGCAGGCTCTCAAAAGTCATGGAGCTCTATTAGTTGTACTTCAGGTCGTGCAGATGTTACAGAGGAACATGTACCAGCAGCATCATCTGCCTTGAGAAGCACAGAAGAGTCAGAGCAGCTGTTCCCTAAAAAACTCTCTGGCTGCTTCACATTTACCAGCTGCACCCGCAGCCGCTCAGTGGGCTGTTGACCAGAAACAGCAGCCTGTCTGGAGTGTCACATCTACGGAGCGAATGTGTCAAAAAAGAAGATTCCTCAGCCATTTTGATGCTTGTTGATGAATCTTTGAGGCTCCAATGTGACCTGCCTGCATCACTAATGTGTCAGGATTGTTAGTGTTTTCTTGCCAGAATTTAGGAGTTGTGCCCAAATTGGCCTCGGTGGGTATTGGTAGAAATTCCATCCTTTTAAAGGGATATCCTTGAGTCAATGCTTTCACCTGGGGTTCCTCTTCCGTTGGTGCAAGAAGTTCCCGCCTGGTAGGAGACAAAACCTGGTTTAAACTCCGCCTTCAAGAACTGCCATCAGAGTTAGTTTTTTCCTTTACCTCATGAGTTGTGCCTAAAGTGGTATTATGACGAATTCCATCCTCTAAAGTGTCAGTTGCCACTCAATCTCCTCAGGACACCCACTGCTCCCCATCTAGCTCTGCAGTATTGATCCCTCTCCACAATAACCTCTAAATAACCCAGCAGCTCCAACAATTTCTTTCATTAGTTCCTCATTTTCCTCCCAAAGCTTTCAGCAGCTGATGCTCACTGTCCTTCCTCTCCCGTTTGTGGCTGCTGGTCTCTGCCGTCTTGCAGAAATATATTGGAAAAGAAAAATCACCGTCTGCTTTGATTGGATTTAAGACCAGTTTAATCAATCTGGAGATTGGAGTGTATTTACAGTTGATGCTGTAATCCAGTCTGGTGGCTGATGTCTGAGAATAATTTATCTGTTTGTTCCACAGAAGATATATCCCCCATTAATCTGATTAAATTAGTAAACAAATCTTGAACCGCTCACATTAAGACCCCTGTTTACGGTTGGATTGTTCTGTGTTTCTTTAAGAAAAACACTTAAATCTAATCCAAGGATTTATGCAAATGTGTCGTTTAATGCTGATGGGAGCATCCACCTCCAGCGAGTATTTGCGGAATCAGTCTGCTTAAAGCTTTTAACTGCGGCGTTCACTGATGTTCAATGACAGCAGGAAGTTCAAAGTCTCCACTGACCTCTGAAACTCGCTGTGGCCTCAGCACGCTTGAGATGTGACACACAATGACTCAGTTGATTAAAAGTTGGCCAATGTTTTCTCTTCTCAGATTGCTCCGTTGCCATGACGAGCGAGGAGGAGGAGGGGGCCGGCATTGCAGCATCGACACCATCAAGAGCGGCAGCGGCCACCTTCGAGGGAGCAACAGCAACTGCAGGGGGCGACGGCGAGGATGCTGCCGCTTCCTCCTCCCCTCGGAGGACCTCCACTCATCACCTCCTCTGTCCTGAGCAAAAGGAGGAGAAAAGTAAAGGAATAGAGGAAGAGGAGGAGGAGGAGGGGAGGATCGTGCATGAAGAGAGGATTGAGAAGGAAGAGGATGAGGAGATAGTGGAGGCAGAGGAAGGTGACGACGACGACGATGACGATGATGATGATGATGATGATGGCAGCAGTAACACCAGTATGCTGGTGGTTCCCTACCCTGAGCTGGTACCGGTGGTCTTCTTCTGCCTGAAACAGACGACCTGCCCCCGCAGCTTGTGCATCCGCATGGTCTCCAACCCATATCCTTTCATTACTGTCGAAGATCCATCCATCACATCACTCATTCGCGGGTTTTATTTCATTTTCAGCAAATATGTTGGATTTTTCAGCGGCAAAGTCATACAAGTGGGGACTTTTTGCATGTTTCTGCTCAGGATGTAAAGCCAGTCGGAGGTCTTTGGTTTCTCATCTGCATGAGAAAGCATCGATCAGAAGACAATGAACAGGTGTGTTGCTATAGCACCTTCATAAATGAGGAGTAATGCTGGGAAATCCAACCAGGGGATTTACGGCATTGGGGGAAAACCTGTGACCTTTACTTAAAGAGTTGAAAATCAAGGTCAACTTGAAAATGCACCAGCTTCAACTGTGGCTGCGGTGGGAAAGGGCGGGGGGGCCGAGTTGATGCTCAGGCAGCGAGTCTTCTGAGTGAGGGACGTGTGGCCCTGCAGAGCTTTTCTGCCTGGCAGCATCTCGCTTCCATGCCCTGCTGCAGTCAGTCACAAAGGGCCGAAAATACATTTAGATTTCAGGACAATCCACCTGCGTTGGTAGCTGACGCCAGCCGGGGACGGGACGGCGGTGACAGGGCAGACGTTTCTGAGGTGCAGAGGTCGAGGTGACGATCAGGCAAACCTCACGGTGAATTTGGGATTCATGGATAGAAAGTTCACGAGCTGGATCTGTGAGCAGAGGCTGAGGGTGCAGAGTGTGCACGTGAGACACTGGATATGCATAAAACGCCCGAGCCAAAACAAGATGAGCATAATCGGCTCTTTCTGATAAACTAGTCTTGATCCCTGCCTAACTATAAAGAGATGGAGATAGGAATGTTTACAGAGGCACAGCATTCCATTACACAGGCTTCCCGTCCATGTCTGGATGGATCTGACATTAATTCCTGACCCCCCAAAAAGGAGGAAAGAAGCAAAAATCATTATCTGATGGAGCTACACACCAGCAATTATTTCTGCTCCACTTTTTCTTGTGTTCCCACATTCAAATAAGGTTAATAAGTAAACCTTCTCCAAATGAGCTGGTTTGTTGTGTCATTTAGAAACAAGTTGTGTTTTGCTGCTGCTGGTCTAATTATGCTGTTGCAAATTACATATTGGTGTCAGGAGAACATGCTGTCAGCAGAGGGTTGTTGGTCTCAATTTCTCTTCTGAGACTGAAAAGAACACGCTTTCACAGAAGACTACAGCAAAACACGAACCTAAAAGCTTCAACACCTGCATTCTCCCGCAGATTATTGTCTTCTAGCAGTAAATATGCTGATAAAATGGTTAATGCTGCACGTTATGTCTCTCAGCGGGATGCTTACCAAGGAAAATGGCCAGAAAATAGAATATTTAGATGATTTAAACCCACGTCGACTGTGTCTCACTGTATTTGCAGGGTTTGGGCAGGAAACTCAGAGCTTGCTCCACTGGGTTGTGACCTAACAGCATGCTTGATTATTAATAAATGTAACTCTCACACACTTGACACTTTCGGAGCGACTTCGTATTCAGGATTTAATGTTGCCGTGTTTGCTGCTGAGTTTGGGTAAATTCACCCTGTCTGTGGCTGCTTTTAAACAGTGAGTCAATCACATCAGCGCGTCAGAGGACATGTGAATTAGAAGTGCAGAAAATGTGCGCGTTGGTACTTTGTGTGTTCTTGTTACATCCACAAAAGGAAAAACGCTGGTATTGACCTGGACCACTTTGTCACGCGGTGAGGTCAGAGCGAGAGGCGCTGTGGATTGATCCCCATGTGAAAGCCTTTGTTTGTATCAATCCATTTGTGTGTGTGTGTGTGTGTGTGTGTGTGTGTGTGTGTGTGTGTGTGTGTGTGCGTGTGTGTGTGTGTTTAGCTTCATTTCGTTCCTATTGGCAGAATGGCGGCACAGGTTTAATTTACAAAGCCATACTGGGAAACATTCCCGTATGGATTCATAGCATATTTTCCCAAATAGCCTGGCTGCATATAGCCGCTGGGAACCTACGAGCCTCCGGGAATTGACACGCTGTGTTAACAGTGGAATGATTTTTATTTTAAGTCAATGTTTGTAATTTATTTTGGATCTCCAGATGATGGAAAATCATGAATAAATCCACAAGTAGGGCAGAACGTGTCGAAGTTTAAGGGTCGGGGTTAGGGATTATTTGTGGAAAAACACGGAGCAGAAATCCGCTACCAGAGCCTTTAACGTGAATTTATATCAAAATGTTCCGGTCCAAATCAAGTTCATTCAAAGAAAAAAAACCCAGGCAACACTTTAAAGAAAAACAATATTCTCTGACATAAGACCCAAAGCTGCTAGCTGAGAGTACTGAGACCTCATCAGACCCCTTAGAACTCCACAGAATATACACTTAATATGTTCTAACATAATTTAGTCGGATGTTTTGGTGTTGACAGTGTTCTTGCAGTGTCTATTTCTGCTCATTTCCTAGCAAATAGTAAATAATATAGTATATTTCTCATGTATCTGTGCTCTGGAAGTAATAAGTGCTATAATCCCATGCAGGTGGCGCCCTGCTAATGTTAATCTGTTAGATTTAAGGGTTTCTTTACCACCTTGTAAATTCTTTCAACAAAGCGTGTTTCACTCTTATTGCACATTGTTCTTGGTCTCAACACACTTCTCCAGGGAAAACATAACAACAAAGACTCTTTCCTGCATTACGCACTACGAAAATTTAACCCTAAATTGTGCTTGGGGGGAAACGAGTCAAGAATCGGGACAGAAGCGGTTCAGATCAACGCTGCGGTCGTAGTTTTTCAGTGTAACGCTCAGGAAACGAAGGCGCGACCACAGCGAGGCTGTTTGAAAGCGCTGTTTGTTTTTTCTAAATCACACATTTCCCCGGCCGAATCAAACGGCAACTCGCATAACAAATGAAACGTCAAGGAAAGCCCGTCATGGCCCGTGGTTTCACTGCAACACTTTAAACAAAGCAGTTTCCAGCTGGAAGAAGAGTCATTGTTTCCACATCTGCACGATTCCACCGAGGGATCGCATTAAGCAGCTGTCACGGCCCAGTTCATTTACATAGACGGGGAATAATCAGTGCAACACGGCTGACGGGAACAATACCCATCACTTCAAAGCTGCTCTCCACATCCCAACCAGTACCTGCGCCGGAGATGGGATCAGCGATACTGGCTGTGTAAAGAGAAATGGGGCACCGGGGCTGAATCTATATTGTGCTCCAAACCAAATCTGATCGCAAAGGGAAGGTCAGATTAATAGCTTCCAATTTACTTTCAATCTTGCCAGGACCAGCATATGTGGCCCGCAGTGCTAACACCATTACTGCGCGCGTGCACAATCATACACACGCAGGCGCGCGCACACACGCACACACACACTGCAAAATTGTTGAATTTGGTGGCAGAAAAGAACTAATTCTGATGCTCTTGGACCAGGCTGAATATGACACCCTTCTCCTTGCTAGCCAATCCCTGAGCAGAAATGACCGCAGCACCTGTGACAATTGCACGCACACGCCGCCGTTTGGCGTCATCGCAGCTTCTCCACGTTTTTCTCTGGACCGCTGGGATTTTGAGCAGCGTTGGATTATTTCTTTTATCTTTGCAGAACGAGCTCTGACTACATATTTTAATAATGAAGCCAACATTGTCGTGTTATTTTTATCTATTGTTGTCCATCAAGAGTCGCAGATAAAAGTGTTTTTAGTTTTGTGGAAATCTTATAATGTATAGAGGTCAGCGCTTCCACCTATAGAAAGATGATGCGGGGTGTGTGTGTGTGTGTGTGTTTGGGGGGGTGTGAAGTCAGGGGAAACAGATCTGACAGCAAGTCATACTATGGACGCTCTAACAAAATGTAGAGAAAATGCATCTGTTGCCGTCAACAACTGGGATGGATTCTGTTCATTTGTTTTCCATTTCCTCAGTTTATATTCATGTTTCGACGTTTTTTCGGCTCTCTCTCTCCTCCTTTCCTGGCTGGATTCTTATGGTAATATCAGGGTTCATTATGCTAATGTAGCTGCTAATCGCTATGCTAATGTTAATATATCTACCTGTCAGTGGTGGGAGAGGCTGCAGACAATGACCCATCTTCTCACCGTTTCTGACTTCTTCTTTCGTCCTGTATTGCTCCAATTTCCTCATTTGTTTCTCCATTCAACCATTCAACGTCTTTTACAGATTTGAGCAAACGTTTCTTATCACGATTCTAAACTTACACCCAAACATTTCCCAAGCCATGTCCTGAATATTCTTGAGGCTACGTGCCTACTGAAGACTTTACAAAAATGTCTAATATTCCCCCGTGCTAACTGACACTTTTCGGCTTAATCGACCAAATGAGGCTAATTGATAAAATTCCATCTTTTCCTCAGTTTAAATTTCCAGTCACGCCCAGAAATCAATTATGCCCTGGTTTCGCTTTGGTCTGGTTTTAAATGCCGTCTTTGTTTTTAAAAAAATAAATAAAATAAGTCAATGCATGTTGACTACATCATATGTTGGAGGGTATTGACCCTGGACAGTTTGGCTGGATCTTTTGGTCTAATCGTCTTTGTATCATTGATCATTTTGTGGTAAAACACTTTTGTAATGACCTCACAATGCTTTTTACCTGATTTCTCCTCTCTTGCTGGGATTCAGCAAACAATAGTGGTGAAAGATGATATATCTGGTTCACACAGAAACACTCGGAACATTCCAGGAACAACAACTATAGAGCATATGAAACACGGAGAACTGTTGAACCTCAAATAACCAGTCCTGCTGCTCTGACCTGGGAACTTTACTGCAGCACAGATAAATGATAAATGAATCCAGGAATTTAGGGATGAACAACTGACAAACAGAACTTTGAAAAAAGTAGCGAGCTCACATCTGAGTCTCATCCTCCGATCACCAACTCTCTTCTGCTCCAGGTGACCCACGCTGTAAATATCCTACTGTACCGCTGCTCCGCTCTCACGCTGGCAGCTGCCAATACGTATTAATGCCAGTGTGGCATCGCCTACTGGGCCCGCGGCAGCTGAAATAAAAGACTGGCAGCCTGCAGAGAGGCTGTTGTGGATGTGTGTCATAAGGTAACGATTCAGAGGGGATGCTGAGATGTGTGTGCATGTGTGTGTGCGTGTGGGAGAGAGATCCCTGGCTTTTGCTTACCCACAGCTCACAGTCATCTGTGTCACCATAGTGATGTATTGGAGTCAGGTGGTCTGACCCCGAGCGGCTCATGAGTTCCCTCGGTCCGGTGTGCAAACTGTGTTATTTATAGTTCGTGCAGCAAACCTCTGGGGACCAAACAATGACACCAGTTTTCTTTGAGGAATTTTGAGTGCTTTTTTTAAATAGATTTTTTTCTTTTTACAGTTTCTACCAGAAATCCTGCGATAATCAAACCTGCTGAATGATCTTTTTTTGAGTCCAAAACCTCCAACACGTGTCAAAGTTTCATTTGTTAGCCCAGATGCTAACCTGCCCCTGTGGAAACATCTGACCAAACACCTGATGTCCTTCCAGGAAAGAAAAAAAAACACTGCACACACCTACAAAACCTTTAAACACATGTAGGGTCCAGCCGGTGGTCAACCTTGTCCTTCCCACCAAGGAAGCTTCACACCTTCAGGCCGTGAGCATATAAACCAAAGTCCTGGAGGTCAAGTCTCCCTCACTCTCTAGCTTCAGCTTGTTGTCTGTGACTCTCCAACACTCAATAATGAATTCCACCAAAATAGAGTTTAGAAGTTTTAGGTAAATCTAATTTTCTGTGGCATTTTTAATGAAGTAGCTTTGGGGGAACTCAGTCAGATGAAGATGTTTGGTGAATGACAGTCATTAGTCGGTTCCATTAACACTTGCCTGCGATGATGGCCGCCTGCGTGTTGCTGTCTGGGGAAGTGTTGACTGTTAATGCCTTTGGTGCGTCTGTGTTCACCCCTGTGCGTTACCGTTTGTTCTGTGAGCAGAAATGAGCATCTCAGTTTAGAAAGGAGGGCGTCCCTGCTGAAAGTGCTGCCCCCTGCAGACACCAGGCTTGATGTTTGGTGGAATCGGGACACTGCCAGATAATAATGACATCAACAGAAAAACGGGGAGGACAGAGCGTTTTTCGAAATAACACTGCAACTAGCTGAGGCTAATTGAGCGCCAGAGAATATCAATGTCGTGACGTAAAGGTTGTGTTGACAGGATTACAGCCATTGTTCCGTTCCCTTGCCCCCACTTTCTTTGATTTTGTTTACACCAGCCTGATTCAGCCTGAGTCCAGCTGTTCGTCCTGCATGTGTTGTTGTAAATTTCTTCTGATGGTAGTCGAGAGGTGCTGATGAGAAGGGAATCTCCGCAGACGCTGACTTGGTTATAAGAGATGTTTATTGGAGAGAACAGCCAGGTATCTATTGGACGCTGCAGTTTGCTCAAGGGAGGTTTCGTGGTCCAGATGGTGAAGATCTCCGAAGTGCTTACTTGGATAGCCCCTTCTTATACAGTCAAGTAAACACATTCTTCTCTGATGACCTCATAACACAATATAGCAAACCGAATGGCATAGAGTTCAGTTAGTACTGGGAGTAGTAGAAAGGCCTCATGATGCACATCCTCATATGGAGAACATCCAGCAGCCTACGGCCCCCAGCATTACCTCTTAGCAGCTCCTCTTAGCAAAAACAAGACTCCTATTATGAGCTTAAAGAAAGGCAGAAGTCACAGGACACATGTGGAACATATCCTAATATGGCACCTGGCTGGCTGAGAAACGAGTTGTGGCCTTACAGAAGTAAAGGCCTGCAGAGAATAGGTACACAGGCTTCAGATACTACAGTGTGGACAGGTGTTATTTCCCATTGGAGTTTAGAGTTTTGTTGTTTCAGTGAAGTGGGATCACTCATCGGGTCCGAACCTGGTTTAAGTACGGCGCGCTAAAGGATTCACTGCTGTTGGAGCACTCGGAGAGAAGCGTGTCAACAAACCCCTTTTAAACTCACTTTGGTCTGCTAATTATATCACATTAGTAGGTGTGGAGGTTAGCACGCTGGTGGAGTGTTAGCACAATGAACACGGTCCAAAGCATGCACATCAGCTGGATTAGAGGCTCTGAACACTGTAGATGGTTGTGTAATTTAGAGTCGTCTTTCTCTTTGGATTTTGCGCTGGCTGACATGAGCTGGGCATCCTCGGATGATGGAAATAGTCCAACAATAGTCGTGGGCAGGACAAGAAACCTTTACGGGCATAACAAAGGCATGTTTGCCGCTGTAGTACAGAAACGAGGGAGAGGAAGAGGAAAAATGGAAAAAGTAAAGCCCACCAGATGGTCTCATGGAAGCCTGAATGTGTGAAACAGACATCGATCTGTAACCACAGACTGAAGGATTACGCCGCCTTTGCAACTGCTTTATCAGCATGAAGAAGACAAAATGCAACCATGACATCCTTGCTCTGTGCAGAATGGGTCCCTAATTGCAAAAGCTGTCAAGAAAATTGAGTCTTCAGGCTCTGGCGCCATGAAGATGAAGACATCATTTCACCACCAAGTTGCCCTTTCGCATCAAAGATGCTTTGATGCAGAAGCGTGTAAATAAACGCACGGCACAAATGGGTGTGTGTTCATGAATCCAGAACCTTGGGATTTACCCCTTAAAGTACTTTCACAATTGACATTAACCTGCCATTTGCTCCAGTAAAACCCCTCAATAAAAGAAATCTGCTTCAATTTCCGAGCCCTTCTGCTCTTGTATCCCATCGTCTGACTTTTACTCCTAAAACTTACTATCAGCCAGTGTTTATCTGCTCTCATATGTGTGGATGAGCGGCATTATTAAAGTCTTTGATGCTATCTTGCCATTATTTATTCTTAGCACTTTTAGAAGGTGTGCAGTCCCTGTTATCTGCTGGATCACACCGTTCTTCCTGCTCCTCTATTTCCTTCTCTCATATCTCACCATCGCTCCAGCCTAAGTTGGCAGATGTAAACCAGTAGAACTTAATCTGCCCAGTCCAGGCCCTCCGTTCTCCTTACTGCTGGAGGTTATCTGGTCTATTTTCAGCTGCTGATAGACTGCTGACTTCATTCCGCACTGATAATGTGTCCATAACGATTGATACCTCCTTTTCGATGTGCATGTGTGGGAATGTGGGATCCAGTGAACTCCGCCATGAATATGATTTCTTTATTTCCTGTTCTGGTCAGTGGTTGACTTGAGTCAATAAACTGGACATAATTACAAGTGCAACATGCCAAGATGCACAAGAGGGAAGCTCCCAAATGCTTTTGTCAGTTTTGGTTGCCATAGGAACAGGGCAAGGTTCTCCTGACAGCTGAGTAGTCACCATCTGGGAGAGACGGTCAGGACATTTTAGGAATTTGTGTCAATGCAAATGATTTAGAGGCTGGACATTTGCGCGTCGGTTCTACTTTATTCTGGGGTGTCGACGTCTGTTGTGTGGTGAGAACCAGAATTTGACCTGCAAAGCGAAGAGAGTTTAGCTGGTCCTCAAACCTTCAGGGGTCTGCTTGAGGGTTTGGACCTGGTTTTAACCTCCTGGTTGGGATGTTAGGGGCTGGGAATGCCTGTGTGTGTGTGTGTGTGTGTGTCTGTGTGTGTGTGTGTGTGTGTGTGTTAGAGAGAGAGCGAGAACATATACTGTCCTGGCAGTTTAGCGGAAGGGGAACTGACATGAGAAGCTGTGAAGCATTACCGTGTGATGTCCCCTGACATTTACTGCTGTCGAACACACAGAAACACACACACCCGCGCACGCACACACACACTCCTTTCCCCAATTATCCTCTCAGCTGTACTGGATCGAAGAACACCTGATAGAAAATTCCTGGAAAGAGAAAGATCTGCCAGTGAACATTATTCCACGATGGAATCAATAGTTTGAGGAATTCTGCTCCCAGCGGAGTCTCACATCAGGACAAAATGTGAGAATGACTCCTGAGGCTGTCAGGTAACGGGTCAGGCGAGCTTTTTAAAGAGTTAGGGTTGGGTTTCCTCTTTTTTATCTACTGTAGGTGATGAAGAATAGGCAGCATAGATTTGGGTTCATCCAGGCTTTTCCCTGTTTCTAGACTTTTTGTGTGCACGTGGTCCCGTAGGTAAAGCTGCTCGGGGAGGTTTGAGGTGGTCACGCTCTTGTGCACGTGTGGAGACTTGCTTCCTGTCTGCCGACGAAGGTAACGGGGATGCCCCAGCATCAGCGCGTCCTCGGCTGTGTTCCTTCTCACTTGGAGCAGCTACAGTTTAGATCATTGTTCTGTAGAACCGCGTCCAGGCAGAACCCCTATTTAACTCTTCTAGAACTGTTATTATCCTGAAGCAGCTGCTCATCCTCTCAGCGCAGAGTCTATTGTCCTAAATTGCAAATTGGCTCTTCTTCAGCAGTTTCCCGATACACACCTCTCCATTCTTCCTCCTTAACTTCTATCTCCCGCTGTCGTTGTTCGGACTATTTATTACAGTTGATCGTCGATTGGTTCCCATGGAAACCGGGGGTCATTTGCCTCCAGCGTGTGTCTTTGGACACAAAAAAACCAAGAGCAGGACGGAGGGGGTGGAGGCAGAGAAACGGGGAAAGGGTGAGAAAGAGCGACACCATGTAGTGAAGTATTAAGAATTCATTTAGCCCCCGCTGCCACACTTTCATCCTCGCAGCTCCTCCAGTTCCGTCAGGCTGTTGCGTTCGGCACATCCACATCTTCTGGGTAATGTGCTCGGAGCCACAGACTTCATAGCTGACCTGTTACATCGTGGTGCTTCCTGTCGATGGTGCGATGTTCCTCCATCTGCTCCTGGAGCTCCAGGTCAAACGCTGCTCGTCTGATGTCATTTACTAGACAACACGTTTTATGTCAAATAGGAGGGTTCAGTCACAATGAGAATGCAGAGAACTTTCCATCAAAGCCTTCTGCATCTGGCATGAACCCAATATCAATCTGCCAGGACGGCTAATGGAAAATTAGGACTAATTTTCAGCTTTCCAACGTGAAGTTGTACTCTAATATTTAATAGAAGCCATTAATCTAAAATATTGAAACTGTCCAATAAATCCTTCCAAAATGGATCGCAGGGAAGCTGCCGCTTATCCCACAGTTGAAACATCTTCCTGATTAATTCCAGTAAGGAAGTTAACGTATATTTAGCCACTTTCAAAGCAGAAAGACTCATTCAGGTTGGTAAAAGCGACGTGTGTGAGAAGTGGCTGTCATCACTCTACAGAGGAAAGAAGACAGCCATGACCTGTGGTTTTATCCATCCTCGCTCTGTCGTCAGATGTTCTTTTGGGGATTCTCTTCCCCGGCTCACTGACATCTTTGGAGGATCTCGACCTTCATTAGGAAGGTCGGGCTGTGCAAGAAACGCTGAAGCGGCAGAATGTCCTGGTCCCTGCCTGAAGACTCTCGGCCTCATTTGGATGTTCATTTAAATCCATTGTTGGACTGGGACACCGATGAGAGACGTGGAAGAATCGGTTAACAGAACTGGTGTGTCTGCAGGAGGCAGCTGGAGAGTAAACCCTCACCGAGAGGGGGAAGCGAAGGGAATCTCACACAGAACGCTGCTCAAAGCCACTGTTTACCTTCCCAGCAGGTAAACGGTGACTTTGATTACTGGCCTTTATGCCCCCTGCAGTTGATTTAAGTATTTCCTCATTCAGGAATGTGTGTTTACCTATAAATACGACTTTATTTCTGATCTGTAATGGTTGCAGTTAACAGTGACCCAAATGAACGATTCGTCATATATCAGTCATTTTCAACCGCTAAATGATAAAAGCTAATTTTTCTCTGTTCCAGATAGCTTCAGTAATGTCTGCTGCCTCAGCAGAAATCCCGATGCTGCTTTTCATTTCATACAACTGTAGCTTCTGCTCACCATTGTACAAACTTTATTTTCTCATATCTTCTCTGCTCACTTTCTGCGTTTAACAGGAGCAGGAAAACCAATTAGAAACCAGTTCTTCCTGTATATACCAGTAAATGAAGGCCATCATCTAGGCTATATTGGTCTTAATGTGTGTTTTAATAAGCGTGTGACTGCGCTTGTGTGGGCGGCCGAGCGTGAGCTTTTAGGGTTTTGGTGCCATGTTTGTTTGTTTGCACGTGCGTATCTGTGGATCTCTTCATGCCTGTTGATGAGTGGGCGTTTATGCGTGTGCCTCAGTCTGGTTTTTCCGTGCACGTATGTGTTTTGCCCACTCACGGGCTATCTTTATCCACGCGGTGATAGCTACAGCACCGTCCGTGTCTTTCTCGCATGGTTCAGGCCGTGCTAAAAGAAACGCTACTGAAAAAAGGATGGTTTGTTTCTTATTTCTGGGGAGACGGAGCAGTTTAGGGTCTTGGATTTCCTGCTGAAATCGCTCTCCTGTCTCCAAGGGAGAATTCCAGGATCCAGAGCTGGGCAGCTTCAGGGAGGGATTGAACCTCACGGGCTATTACAGCACATCCTCTTTCGCACGCCTGTTAGCCAAGAGGCGCTTGGTCCTTCCACACACAGAAAAGATGCATATTGAATCACTCTGTCACACTCTGCTGCTCTGCTCTCACCCTTTTTCTTTCTGGCATCCATCTCGCTCTAGCATGTTTTGCTCGCACCATTAACCTTTTCTGCAAACAAGCGTGGTTCATTTTGTCGTACTCGCAGAACGTTTGGCAACGCTGCCGATAACATCTGGCTTTTGTTCTGCAGCGTTGATCTAAGCATTTATTTAAGATGATTTTTTTCACTAGAATCAATAAACCAACCCTTTAAGTGGCTCAATACACTGAAATGTGACTAAATGCCATAGTTAACTGGGAATTTCCTGTTTGATGGTGCATGTAACATTAATGTAACATTACAGACGTTCGGTCCTCCATCATAACCGTCCTCCTCTTCAACTCGCAGTCACTCTGAGGTTTGTGTCAGACTGGAGAGACTTTGCCGCGTGTCTTCTGTTCTGTTGTGCTTCTCTCTGAGGTGTTGTCCTTAACACTGCTGCTTCCACGTGGTTTGAGCGCGTCAGCATCATGGTCATCCTGTTGAACTGCGTGACCCTGGGAATGTATCAGCCCTGTGAGAACATCGACTGCTCCTCAGACCGATGTCAAATACTGCAGGTACTCACCACACACACAGAAGATGAAGGAAACTGTCTTGGGGTTGCTGACATTCAGAGGTCTTCTCCCACCCTCCTCATGCTGCAGCCTGTAATTCCTGGCAGTGACTTAGGCTAGCATGGTTTTCTCACACACACCACCTAAGCAGCTTTCTCCGTCCTCTGGCACAGCACCGAAATCCCTTCTCACCCGTGTCCGAGTGGGTGTAACACCTGCGCACGTGCACGTGTCTCCGGGCTGGTCTGGTGTTCGTTGAATCACTGCGGAGCCCCGTCGTTCACATGCTCACCGGACACACAGGCGGCATCACACTCGTCTAAGAACACACAGCAGATTGATTCAGCTCCCTGATGTGGCCGTTGAGTTGGACTTAATGGAATTTCTCCAGCAAGTATCTATAGACCCATTCAATAGCAGCATGGATTTAGGGGGCTACAATGCCACAGTCAATGTGCTTCTCTTTGAAAATCCGTTTATCAATACCACGATTTCACTTGTGCCTCACAAGCAAAAAAAAAAATCTATTAGCACTAACAGGAAGGTGCCTGTTGAAGGCTTCAACATACAGGATATTCCCTCCGTTAGATGATGGGAGATGAGATATAAACAGGTGCTGTCTTCAATTATTCCTCCTAATCCCTGAAAAATAACACATTCCTGCACATTTTCCCATTTAAAGCTGAGCAGGACTCATTTCAGAGGGGGAAAATTAGGCAAAAACACTGATTATTGTTAGATTCTGTTGAGTTAACTGTGATGAATGGTTAATAAAGGAAAAACAGACATAAAACAGTAAAGTAAAGGGAAAAGTGCAAGCTATGGGTATAAATGTCAGAGGAGTTTTTTTCCCCTTATTGGATCAGGAAACTCAAGAGTTAATCCATCTTCCTGGTTTAACGAAGGTCAAGGTCAGAATCTCAGCCCTTCTCATCAGCAGGTGCTGCATCTTCCAGGACTGCTGAGTAAAAGGCTTCTTCTTCTTCTTCTTTAGAGGCCAAATAGTGACAAAACAAAGAGCCGCATCAGTGATTCAGCTTCAGAGCAACATGCCTTCAGCACTTCACCGACCAGATTACACGTCAGCATCCCAATCGGCTCATCTTTAATCTCCCAAAATAAACCAGCTAATCTGTGCTGCTGCTCACTGCAGCAATAACCTGCATTAGCACTTCATCGATTTGATTTATCTGGATTTTTCCCTCTTTTCTTTTAATTACATGTGTAATTAAAGCTGCAGGCCTGGTGAGAAGGGGGGGTCGATTCAGGGCTTATTACTGATTAGCGCTCCAACAACTTATTTCCATTCCCCAATTACTCTGAACAAAACACTCATCTGGGAAGTTGGGGGTGGGAACGATAGGAAACTGTAAGAAAGAACAGCATAAAACAACAGTTGTATATCCCGTGGCCAGCCTGATTAAAGACTTAAAATAGCCAACCACAACTTACTTACCTAGTTACTTGCTTACTTTATTTATTTAGCCGTTCACTGTGCAGTGTAGCTCTCCAACATTTGTACCAATATCTCTGTGTGTCTTTCAGGCTTTTGATGCGTTCATCTACATTTTCTTCGCTCTGGAGATGGTTGTAAAGATGGTGGCCCTGGGAATCTTTGGCCGCAGATGTTACCTGGGGGACACGTGGAATCGACTGGACTTCTTCATCGTCATGGCAGGGTGAGCACCTCCTTCTGTGAGAGAGCAGCTTCAAACACAACAGTGTAAAAAACCAGACCGTACCTTTGATAATTAGGGAATATTTGAGGTATGAGTGAAAGATCAACATGGGCACTAATGAAACTGGATTTAAAGATGTTTCTCTTGTTGACTCCTGCATTTTGTCTGGGTTAAAGTGATTGATGTAATCAGAATCATCAGCTAAACAATATGTAAGCAGAGCTGCTAATCCAGCTGTTGAGTGAAAAGTTTACTATAATTTATGTGCTAACAGAAATGATCAAAAATGTGAAGCTGGTGTTGCCTTCACTGTCACCATAGTGCTGGATTGCTTTATTGCGGAGGGTGTCAGACGCGTTTATGGTTTTTATCTGCTTTATTTCCACCTTTTAAGGTTTTCAGAATACGTTATCTAGCCTGTATTTTCTGTCTTTCCCTCCTCCATTTGTCATTTCCCCCCAGGAAAGGTGCATGTTTCACTCTCGTTTCCTGTGGAATTTCCATTATTAATTTCAGGTTTATTCTTTAAGCCTTCAGGCCAGAGAAGCCACTGCTGACACCTTCTTGCTTTCTCTAAGCATTTTTTCCCCCTCTCATCCGCTTCCTCATCTTCGTTATGGCTTCCCTCGACCCTCTTCCGCTTGTCTTTCCTCTCGTTGCCATCTTCTTTGCCGTACGCCAAATCCCAAAGCTCTCTAGGCACGTTCCACGGAGATATACGGCCACCACCACCAATTATTCTCCACCAGATGTGGTGCACGCATAGCTGCGATGAGGGGGGGGATAAAACGTCGCACCCCTGGGAACTAGTGTGCTGCAAACACAGGCAGTAGGAAAGCTGCAGGGAAGGGATTAGAAGCAGCATGAGTTCAATCCACGGCTCTGCTTAGACTGTGTGTTCAGCACTGGAGCGCAGCGCTCAGTAGGATTGTGCACAGTAATGTGTCAATATGCTGTTTTTGTATTTAAAAATGGGACTTTTCTTTTTTTATGCAACAAAAGCCTGTTGGTTTGTTGGTTTTCATGTCTACTGATAAACCGCTTTCATATTTTTACCTTTTTGTGTCCACAAAACAGATACATGCATCCATACATGCATCTATAGATATATTCACCAAATTCAAAGCAAAGCCAACAACTGAAATGTTGCCTTAGATTAGTAAGAGTGCTTCTATTATGCTCTTGCAAATAAACATAAAAAAAATCACTTTAAACAAATGTTTCTGATTGGTGGAAAATTAGAAATGTAGAAAGTCGTCCAGGTAGATTGAGATGTTCATGGGGACACTAAATGTGTGGTGAGCCCAGGAGAGGATGAGTACGATCAATGTAAAGTGGCTCAGAGCAGCAAAAGTTCTTGTGGAGACGCAGACCTGTTTGTGTAGCTAAGGCATAGGAACACCAGCCCTCAGCTATGAGTGCTGCAAATCCTAAATGGGTCTTTTGGATGTACCATCTTCCTCTTTATCTTTATCAGTCGTCACTAAAACTGCAACAGGCGGTTGAGATCGGTGACGTGGTGGCTGTTGTGCAGCAGTTGCGGCTCACAGTAGCAACCCTGATGCTAATGTGCTGGAGTGCTGCGCTGCTGTATCCCCGCAGCGGAGCCAGCAGCAGGAAACTGGTCGCAGCATTGAGGGAGACCTATGAGGTTACAGCTGCTGACAGGTAGACGGAGGAACCGTGTCGGCCCAGATCATCGGGAAATTTGAAGGATGAGAGCGGCAGCCATCTGAGATGAGAGAGGCCTCAGTTTCAAACAGGAAGCGGCTCCCTGCAGTGTCTGTGGAAGACAGTGAGCCTCAGGGACTGCGCTTCTACAGAAAATACCAGACTTTTAAACCAATAAGCTGGGCCCAAACTTACACACGATTCCATTTCTTAACTGTCTCGCTAAGATATGCAACACACGCTCCAAATAGACTGCATGAATGCACGTCTGCGGGGTGTGTGTGAGCCTGCGTGTGCATCCCTTTGTGAACATCTGTCATCTGGGGGTAGTGTTGATGGGGCTATCTGCTGGAGCAGACCTGCCTCTCCACCTTCTCTCCCAGGATGGACTCATTCTTTCTGCTCTACCTCTCTTGGTTTACGCCCTCTATCTGTCTCCAGCACTCTGCTGAGGAGGAGGCAAAGGTCTGCCGATGCACCGGGGAGGGTGACACGCATGTGATGGCCGGGCGAGGGCATTAATGAGGGGCTGCCAGGGCACGTACTCGATTACACCACAGCAGCGTAGTCTCTGGGTATGTAGGCAAAGGTGTGGATCGCCCTCTTGTGGTAGGCTACAGTAATGGCTGCTGTGGGTCGGTGTGGCCGTTGGTTGCTTCTGTTTGGACTCGGATTGAAATCCACAATGGATGCATCTACACCTCAGATAGTTTTTGGCTTCCTTTTTCCACAATGGAAGGAGGCGCTGACACATCCACCATTGTTATTTCTTATGAATGCTCAGAGTGGAACGCCACCCACATACCCGGACAATGGGCCCTTGCAGAACACCGCTTCCATTCAGGCGTGACTGCAGGAACATGACAAAGAGTTTGGCCCCCTAAAAGTCCCCAGATCTCAATGAACCTTCGTGGGCCGTTTCAGAGTCGAGGCTACAAATCCTGCGGAGCTGAGTGAATTTTCAGGATCTGTATTTTTAGACATATGAGCGTAATTCCATTCTATTTTCATGCCATCATGTATGTGAATACAGGCTGAAGATAAGGCCTCCAGTTATGAATCCCCCATTTTTCATAAATGTAGTTAATTGCATCGTCCGGATGGCTAATGGAGCTTATCATTGGACACCACCTGTCTAGACAGATGTGCACATTTTCTGCTGATTATTCACTGATAAATTTGTTCTGTCAATAACGTTAAAACGAGGCCATTTTTACTGCCTCCTTTATTCTTCTGTGCAAATCTAAATCCAATTTAAGACGGTATAATAAAATCATTAACAGTGATTTGTATGGAAATGACGGTGAATAATCTTTATTTAAATTAAATAACTTGAAGAGTAACGAACCAGAGCTTCAGCGACTTGAGTCCCTGCCTTCTAAAAGTACTGGATAAATTATTCCCTGAATGTCAGACATTGAATATAATCTATGCACCCAGTATTTGCATAGAAAGAATGCAGATCTAATTTGTGGAGGTACAGATATTGATTCCATGCATTATTAAGAATCTCTGCAGCAGAGCAGGACTTTAATGTGGCAGCAAAGGTGTAATCATTATCAACAGAGCTGCAGCTGCCCAATCTGGGACTCTCCATCATGATAATTTGGTTTGGTGTAAAAATTAGAAAAGAGAGTGATTTTTATATCAGCTTTAACACAGTGAAGGAGACAAGAAGGTGACACACTGGTGCAAAGGCTAGATCTTCTCTGGAAGGAGCTGCTTCAAAAAGGCAGCTCAGAGGCTTCTCTTGTATCCAGGAAACTGATCTGATTGGATGGAGATGAGTTGCACAACCAAGCTTTACTTTAAAGAGTGCAGGCACACCCCACATGTTATCATAGCTGATGAGCCTGTTTGACAGAGTTTACAGATCTGGGATCTGTCTATCAACTGTGTGACATACAGAGGAATAGATCAAGGTTATCGCGCCAGGAAGCAGACAGCTGGCCTTCATCGCTGACAGGATATTCTCATGTCTCCCTCACACTCGCACACACTCATAATGAGACATGTGCATGAGCATCTGTACTCAGCTGGAAGTGTAACACTATCTCATTAGTGCTCTGACGTGTGACAACACACTGCAGGAATGTGAGAACAGAAGATAATATACAAACAGAAAATGCATACATGGAGGAAAAGACAACTTGAAAGGATGGATTGATGGATGGATGGGTGGATGGGTCGGTGAATGGATGGGTGAATGGGTAGGTGGATGGATGGATGGATGGATGGATGGATGGATGGAGGATGGATGGATGGATGGATGGGTGAATGGGTGGGTGGATGAATGGGTGAATGATAGATGGATGGGTGGGTAGGTGAATGAATGGATAGATGTATGGATGGATGGGTGGGTGGGTAGGTGACTGGATGGATGGATGGATGGATGGATGGATGGATGGGTAGAAGGATGGATGGATGGAGATGGATGGATGGGTAGAGGATGGGTGGAGGATGGGTGATGAATGGGTGATGATGGATGGGTGAATGGGTAAGGTAGGTGATGGATTGTGGAGGATGGATGGATGGTGGGTGAATGGGTGGGTGGATGAATGGGTGAATGATAGATGGATGGGTGGGTAGGTGAATGAAGGATAGATGTATGGATGTATGGATGGATGGATGGATGGGTAGAAGGATGGGTGGATGGATGGGTGAATGGGTAGGTGAATAGATGGTTGGGTAGCTGGTTGGGTGGATGGATGGAGAATGGATGGCGATGGAGGAAGGATGGTGGAATGGGGGATGGGTGAATGGTGGGGTGGTGAATGGGTGAATGAAGATGGATGGGTGGGTAGGTGTGAAGGATAGATGTATGGATGGATGGGTGGGTGGGTAGGTGACTGGATGGATGGATGATGGATGGAGGATGGATGGATGGATGGATGGATGGATGGTGCATTAAAGCAGGACTGTATTTCAGTGGAAGGTTACAGTTAAAAGGGTGGAGAGACTGTTGTGTTGTTAATGCTCATGTGTGACTTTAAGCCTCTGTTGGGACTGAAGATCTTCTGCATCCATTAAACTCATTTTAATAATTGATGCCATCTTCTCCACAGAGGGACGGAGATGGACTGTAGGCAAAAAAACGAGACATTCCGTGCTCTCATCTAATTGCCATATTAGATTATTCTCCCCTCCAAGGCCGGCCTGCTCTTTGTCCACTGGTGTGAATGTGTAAAATCTTTTAATGTTTTTCCATTTGTGTGTTTAAGGTAATTGCCTTTACTGATTTTATGTGCATGCGTGTGTTTGTAAGGCGGGGGTCGGGGGAGGGGATGGGGGTTATAATTGAATAGTGGATTTGTGTCTCTGCCATTGCAGCAGATTTATTCTAAATCATCGTTTAAGGCCCGTGTCCTCGATCCAGGCAGTAAAAATCTGCCCTCCAGGCCGACAGCCAGCTTCTCCTGGCTGAAGGTCTGAAGGTGACCGCAGTTTTTTTCTTCATTAAGTTTCTCTAAGCACAACCATTTCACTCGGGGGACCCTTCTAACCCTCGCAAGATTTCCGAGAGTTGTTGAAGGATTTACATCACTCAGGTCCTCCACCTTGTTGATGTGGCCACACAGGGAATTGTTCAAGGTTTCTCTTCGTTATTGGTTTCTCTCCACCCCTCAAAACACACAAGCAAAGCCGTTGGTGTAGCATTCCAAACTGACCTCATCCACCTTCTGGAGGAGGATGACTGGTGGTTTAGGAGAAGCACAAAGGAAGTCATCCATGTCAAGGAGTAAGAGGCATCATTAATCTAGACTAAGAGGACAGTGTAACAGTCTGTTCCCAGACTGCTGATCCTCCTTTTAGAGCCAGTCAGTGATGGTCCATCTCCCCCTGTGGGGTGTTGACCCAATGCTTCAGTTTAAGTGTGTCTCTGTGTGTAAGAACGCAGGTGGCTTCTATCTAAAGTTCTGAGGTGGCTTTTTGAGTGTGCCCCGAGCACTTACAGTGCTGTGTGTGTGTTAAAACTGCTGATATCTATCTGTCCAGTCCCCCCAACCTTTTGTATTTACTGCTGGAGAGGAAAATAGAACAAAGGAGATGAGGACTTTCAGCATGGACAGATAACCTGTGAATCTGTGTGATACTGGTTCAGACTGTTTTCTGGTTTTGACTGATTCCAATTAAAAATTAGTCTTGCTAGCATGAAATGACACATTTTTCAGCCTGGATCAGGTCGCAGACACAGACATTATAATTATTATTTTTTTAACCATTTTGTCTGTAACCTGGAATGCTACTTTGCTCGCTAACTATGCAATTAGCTATTCAATTAGCTCTGCAAGCAAATGTATGCTAATATACAGTATTAGACTCAAATGTTACCTGAGGCTCTCCTGAAACGCAATCAGCACTCTTTCTGTCTAAGAAGAACCTTAAATGTTTCCTCCCCGACCTGTTCAACACTCGTGTGTCCTTAGTCAACATACTGCCCCTGAATGCATCTTTTCTATCAATATCATCAGTCTATGCATGTTCTGTAGGTGAAAATGATCATCAACGTCTCAACATTTTACATTTCACAGCAGCTTCCGTGTTTATGTGGAGTTATTTTGTATTTTGTGGTTCTGATTGGTGATCTGTCCAGCGCCAGATTGTGTTCTGGGGCTGCTGTTGCAGCTCCTCCAGTCAGAGCCAAGGTCATGCTCAGCTGGTTCTCATCTTCCCCAGGTCACTGAGTTAAATACATTCGTTGGTGATGTTTTGAATCGTGTTTGGCTGCTGTGCTGCAGAAGACAATAAAGCAAGACGTGTGTGGCGGGGGAATATTGGAACATTGACCCAGTTAACTTGAGATGTCTTTGACATATTTTTTTAACGTGAAAATGTTTTATCTTAGAACTCTTCTGTAGTTTCCAGCCTACAGGATTCCAGACAAAACTTGTTTCTGAACAGCAGGAAATTGGAGCTTTCTAAGCATCTGTCTGTCCCGCTGATGAGTAGGCTGGAAGGTGAAAGCAAATAATTGGCCAGAGTCTTTTTTATTCCTTAACTGGAGCAAACTCTATTTAATATCCACTCTTCTTTGGAATACTTTAGCTGAGAATGTTGCTGGTGTTTCACCTCTTTGCTCCTGTATCCTGACACCTCCCTACTCTCACTGGAAGCAGAGTCCTTCTGATCGCTCTGATATATGCATATTGCTCTCTCTGCCTGTCTCTCTTCTTAACATAATTATCTCCAACACCAGATAACACCCTCCAGGCTCCTTCCTACCACCTCTCTCAATTGTGCTTTATTGCCATGGTTATATTGCACTTAATCATCCCTTGGTGCTTTACTCTTGATTCATCAGCTCTGAACTCTTCTTTTTCCCTTATTTTTCCTTCCTTCCTGTCATCTTTGCCTTCACACCAACTTTTGCTGTTGTCATTCTTCATTCCAACTTGATTTATATTTTCCAGAAATAAAACCCTCATAAAATAGGTCAAGTAGCAGAGTTTATTCTCCTCTCCTCCATTATTGCGCACCTAGTTTAACTCCAGGCATGTTTACTTTCTCCACCTCTGATTCCTGCTGCTTCATGAAGCTTTACTTTCATCTCAGATAGTTGCAGGTTTAATCTCACGCCTGTCATGCTCATGTATATCCAGCAGGAAGCGGGACACACTTTGATGCTATAGGGTCCACTGCATCACCGCATTCACATCAGTGTTAAGATGATGGAGGAACCACTTCCATTGATGGAGAGAAACATACTCCACATTCAGGCGTAAACGACACTTTTTTTTGTCGCCCTGCCTGTTTTTTTCAGTGTTTGCAGCAAAACAAAGCCCACCACCTGTGTCTTTAAATGTCTCGCTGTACTAGGTACACAGATCTTTGCTCATTAATTCAAATTATTGGTTACACAGCAGGCCTCCGACTTTGTGCGACTGTGTGCTTCTGCAACAGAATGAAGGGAGGGGCCCCACTGAACCAGAGCATCCAGATGCAGCCGCAGCAGGAGCTTAAAGGACAAATGAGAACAAAATTGTGGAACGTTTAAGCAGGCAGCCAGGAAAGCACAGTTTGATAAAGCGTAGGCCTTTTCTAGTCTTCAGCTTGTTAATGAACTTGTGTGCATGTTTCCGCAGGATGGTTGAATATTCGCTGGACCTGCAGAATATCAATTTGACGGCCATCAGAACAGTCCGAGTACTACGGCCGCTCAAAGCAATCAACAGAGTGCCCAGTAAGTTCCGTGGTGGTTCATTCTTTCATTCATACATACACTTAAACGCCTGGATGTAATGCATCATAATGGACTTTGCTTTCTTTTTGGCTGTTTTAAATGTAAAAATGCACAACCCATCTTTCTATGTGCCTTAAAAAGGACATAAAAACTATAGGAGATAAAGAAACTATCTATCAGTTGAGGGATGACCATTTGAAATGACCTCTGATAATGTGGAGTTGATATTTGAGCATATCCAGCATGGTCCCTTCCACAGTGGCCTTGTTTTCTTAAAGATGGTGAAATGCAGTTTTGTGGAGTATAACACAGAGTTTTAAGATATAAATACAAATTTGCAACTACAGTATTTGTTGTTGCAAGGGAGGATCATCAAGATTAGCGTTTTCAAAACGTGGATCACAATTCTACATTTTTCACAACCCAGTTATGCTTTTCCTCCCCGTCGCCAGTCACGGCTGATAATGACTATTTTGCTGGGACATCTTCTGTTGCACCAGACACGACAACTCCTTGGAGAATTAGATAGAATAAGTAGACGAGTGTGGCTGTGTTGTTATTTTGTTTTAGAGATGAGATCAGACTGTGTTGAATGATAATAAAAATAATAAGAGCAGTTCTGAAGAAAAACTAATAAGAAAATAACACAGCAAAGGGAAAAGATGGCCTGTAGAGTCTGTAGGAGCTCTTTCACTGGTAGGTAGTACATTATAGGATAAATGAGATTGTAAAGATTAAATAAAAGAGTCCAGCCTCAGTATCCCAGTACTTGTGGTTGAAAATGTGGGGGAATTATGCTGGCAACACACAGCTACACCTTGAGATCAGAACCCAAATTTCAACAGGCAAAACCTGATCACAGGCCTATTAAAACCCAAGGCAGCAAGAGGAAGGGAACAAAGTTCAAAATCATTCGCAGGCCATGTTGGATTGCAATGCTCTCAAGTGTGTCACTGCCAATCCGCATGTTCTCTCACTGAAGACTTTAAGGAGAAAAATCCCAATTTCAAAATGTATTAAGAAATAGAATCAATTCAATATACAAATATTACGGAGCTCCAGGCCAGTTCAGAACCCTACAATAACAAAGTCAATTGTCAGGGCATGAAGTCTGACAACCTAACTATCCCTTGACCCAGTCTTTTATAGAAACAAATAGGCAAATCATTGATGCTAATCCAGTCCGATGTTGTCCTCTGATTGGATGACCTCGTCTTCTCCTTCCAGTTCCATTGGATGCTGGCACAGTCCTCGTTCTCTGTTGTTTTTTAACGCCAACCCAGCAAGAAGGCATTTTTGAAGAAAAGAGCCAACTGTTGCGCATGTAGCCAGATCAAAGTTCACATTCTTGTAGATGAACTATCAACACCACTAAACTATGCTGTCCAGTTTAACGATGGGTGTTTAACACTTTCAGCCTGACCGTCTCCCCTGATTACCGTTATCTAAACAACAGTCATGTCAAGGAAGGATCAACTGACTGCTTATCTTTATTACACTTGCTAATGATTATATTATCCCTAACTTCTAAACTAATTCTAACATAGAACAGAAACATATACAAAAAAAACCCAGAAAATTCTCTTCAGCCATAAGTTCAGGGATCATTAATAGAATAGAAAATAGCCCCAATATTCAGCAGGGAAAAAATCACTCATGAGCTCGAATGAATAAATGATTTTTATAAACTTCTTCTAAATTCACCGCAGCCTGACCACTTGGCCGACCCCAAGTATTTTGTAAATCAGAGATGTTGAAGTTTGTTCAGCACCATGAGCCTTCTCTCAGGTCCACCTCTTCTCAGAGGCCTGGCTCCCCCAGCCCCTCCCACTTCCTATTAAAACTCCGCCCCATCTTAGAGCTCTACCTGCTCTGGTCTCTGTCCAAGGTCCTGAATGTCAAAAGAGCAGTTTCATACGGGAAACAACCAATTTATTCACGATTCGGATGGAAATAACCTTAGTAGTTTATAGAATTCACTAGAAATTCTAATTTCTACCAATGAATATTTAATTTCATCCTGATAATAAAGCTAAGGCAATCAACAGTGCTATAAAAACAAAAATAAATTGCAAAGTGGCACTAAAGAAGGTGATAAAATGGAGGACAAAATCAAACCTGACGAAGAGGAGTTAATGGACACAGCAGACTTTAAAAAAAAGCATTTCTGGAACAGTTTAAATGGCCACTTCAGATTTAATGGGCCATTGACCCTTCAGTTGTCTTTTTCAATCCATGTTTTTTAAATTCAGCCACATTTTTTGGTGCACTTGTGATTGTAAACAAACTGATGATGTCTCAAAACTTTTGAGGCACTTTGATTTCTTTCCAATCGCTGCAGAATTATCGGAAGCATTCGGGGTGAATAAATTTCCCCCTGAGAAAATTGGATTTGCCCCGAAAATTTGTAATTGAGAGAGAATCTCTCGACAAATAAGCCTTTTGGTATTTCAGGAGCCTGGGGGTGTCAATATGAGCCCGACAGAGCCATTTTGCTGTTTGATGAGAAAAAAGTCAGCACTTTTGTGCTTCATACACGTAAACTAAACCTAGAAGGCACTCTTTTCCAGAGTTTATGCTGCTTTGCGGCCCCTTGAGGTCTAATTACTAAACATCTCCCTGCTCATAATTGTGTGACACCAGGACTCGGAACTTCTTGTTTGGTTCAGTCTGGTTGGCTGAAACAAAGGCTCAGCGACATGTATATTTGGCCCATCATGTCTGAAGCATACAGCAGAGCTCAGATGAAGAGCACTCTTACCCCCGTGTCTTCACGGGGAGACTGTGGAGGACACTCCAGTTGATGCTGTGCTCATGTTCTGCCTTCCGCGTCTTACATTCTGTGTCCATCCCAGCGCCCTTGGACTTCCAGCTGCAATATTCATCCACACATTTCATTGCTTCCATTTAATGTTCACTCCACTATGTTGCTGTCCTTGGTCCTGAGTGGAGTAATGCCACAACTGTATTGAAAAAGCCTGGTTTTCCGAAACCCGTTATTTTGTTATGCTGCACAAACTGTTAATGTTTATATATCTGCACTTCAAAAGTGTGTGCTTTAAGCTTCAATTAAGGCATTTAAATGTTGAAAACAAAGCTGTTTCACAAACTTTAACTCTACACAGCTTATTTTACGCAGCAATTTCTTTGGGTACACACCATTAAAGTCATTAGCACCGTGTTTGCAGCTACACCAATGTAACTGTACGTGCACAGAAGTATTTTTAAAGCATTAAAAGTGTGAATAAAGGTTATTGACAGAATCACAGCATTATGTTGCTGCCCTGCTGTCATGCTGTCTTCGGTACAGTTTAAAAAGAAAAAATTGCCACAGGTGTTTGTTCTTCAAGTTTCCAATCCAAGTGTGCAGCCGCGTGAGGAAAGATCAATAGCAGAACCAACTTTTTTAGTGGAAAATGGATGAAAGAGAAAAATCAGGTGACAGCAGAGAAAAAAGACACCAAGAGAGATGGGTGACGGAGGGAGAGGGGATTATCCAGTTCCATGAAGGGTTGATGTGAAAATGAAGGAGATTAAGAGACGGATGGGGAGATGGGAACGCTGTTATGATGGATAGAATGACATAGAAGAGTGAAAGAGATAGAGGGGCTATCAGATGAATAGAGAGGAAACGGACACGGTGTGAGGCACCCTTTGTGTTGCAGCTCAGACAAGTTTGTTTCAACTTCTGGACTTCCTGTTTACTTTCTTCATCCTCTGAGTTTAATGAGAGTAAAAACATTTCAAATTCATACATCACTGGAACAGCAAACCGCGCACGCACGCACGCGCACACACACACACATTTGCGTGTGTTAATGGGGTGTTGACAGAAATGTTCCTCTGGTACCAGCTTAAAGTCTGGGTGTGTTTTCTGTATTTTCCCATAATCCCCTGGGAGTTGGCATTAGTGACTAAGGTAACATGTTCCAGCACTTTCCTTCAGCCTCCTCCTAATCTCTGCTTTTTTTATTTTATGGGCTGCCCGCTTTTTGCTTTATTTTTAATTCAAAATAAAATCCTTATCTGAGTTAAACGAATTCCCGTTTCCTACAGTAGATTTATTATTTATGATTTTCATTATTTAACAGGCTTTCTGAGGAATAACTTTGCTGCATCATCCTCAGTTTGTTTTGGTTTTGTTACGCTACATGAACCTCAGTTAAACATTAATTTAAAGCTGTTTAACATTAATTAAAGCTGTTGGTCTTCATCAGAATGAACAATGTAAATCCCTAGAGCATTTTTGGGTGGCCACCTCCTCAATTAGCCTTGTTTAGTCATCTAAATGCTGCATCAATCCTCTATCTACTTTATAAATAGTATTAACCCCTGGTTTAGTGTCCTGATGGAGATCAGTGCTAAAGTAATGGCCCATGGGATCACAATTATAGTGGAGATTAGTGATTAATTAGCTAATTATGCTAATATGACTGCTGTCAACATAACATCATTCCTGCAATTGTGAAAAAATGGCTGATGGAGAGAAGGTCTTTCTAAGAAAGGTTGCATAAGTGGAATAGTTTTCTACGTTTCTGCGTCTTTTTACAGCCTGTGGTAGAAGCTCGGTTTTAAGTGACATCATCAGGTCAGCTGTGTCCGGTCTGCTTGTTTGACTGGACTAATGTTCAGATGAGCTTCAATAGTGATGGATTACATATTCAAAGGTCAGGGAGAAGTGTAATTACCGCACCTCTGAGACACAGCAAATGTCATTATCATTCAATACGGATCAGAAGAATTAGCATAAGCACCCACAGCACATCCAAAATGATGAGCTGACAAAACCATCCTGTTAATCAGAAGGTATGTATCGTAACAACAAATCAAAACCTTTTTTGTTTTTTCCTCTTTTCATCAAGTTATGAATTGAGCCCTGGTTTCACTTTGCTCTTCTACTTCCTGAGGATTGTTACCTACTTCTGGAGCTGACCAGTAGGGGCAGCATTTGTGTCATGTGGGATGGAAAGGGAAGAGTGACATTTAGCACACTAATAAAGGCACTTGTGTCCTCAGGCATGCGCATCCTCGTGAACCTGCTGCTCGACACCCTGCCAATGCTGGGCAACGTCCTCCTCCTCTGCTTCTTTGTCTTCTTCATCTTTGGCATCATTGGCGTACAGCTGTGGGCGGGGCTTCTGAGGAACCGCTGCTACCCAGAGGAGAACTTCACACTGTGAGTCATGGTCTTTCACCCCTCCTGTGTGTGTGTGTGTGTGTGTGTGTGTGTGTGTGTGTGTGTGTGTGGTGTGTGTGTGTGTGTGTGTGTGTGTGTGTGTGTGTGTGAAGCTAAGTGAGCAAGTGAGAGAAACCATGTGTGAGACAATGTGATGCTCGAGGATCTCTGACACACTGTTCTGTCAGCTTGAAAAGTTCGCTGCGTGGGTGTGATCGAGCTCGCTGTTGTTGTCATCCGGCTCTCTTGTGTGGCACCTAATGACAGCGTAAATATACGTGTGATTCACACCTACATGTGGATGATCCACCATGGCTGGGAGGTTCCCTGCAGCCCGCTCCCTTTACTGAGCATCTCTCCCTTTGATTAACGACATCATTGATTTCACTCCTTAATATTCTTCCTCTCATTTATTGTTCTTGTTTTTCGAGTGCTTGTTAGATTTATAGCAAAGCAAACTTTCTTCCTTGCTCACAGAGCATGAATCAAAATGTGCACCACATTTGGCCGTTAGCAACGGATTGGAGGTTTTTCGGGAGGTTACTGTGTTTGAGAACTTTTAACGAACCCCCTAAGTATCAGATGGCTGATGGACTTTGCAAAGTAAGGAAGATCAATCTGGGGATTGATTGCAGGGTCAAACGCAGAACTTTTAACCAGGGCACCGCAGTTCGTGTCCTGTTTGCAGAGGGAAACTCCTTTGTCTGCTGTGGGTGATGAATGGAGCTGCTGTGCTTTAGGAAAGGCGGAAATCCATCAGTCAAAGCAGAGACTGGGAGGTTGGGCTGCAGGAAAAATGTTTGGCGCGACCCAGAGAGCGAAACATCTGGAAGCGTCTCTGTTGGCCCACACAGGTGTTCGGTGCAGCTCTGATGTGAGGACGACTGCAGGTTGTCCCTGCACCAGTCACCTGAGTCGGGAGGGAGGACTTTTACAAGCAGAGTTCCCAAAACCTCTCTGTTGCTGGGCAGCAGCTGTGAATCAGGTGGTCCCTGATCACCCACGAGGGGAGTTCGGCTTTAGAGTTAACCATGTTGTTTATCACATGAAGCCTCACCAGTGAAGGTTTTCATTATGAGATCTGCTATAATGCGTATAATGATGTTCTCTCAATGTTTAAGGCACCCATTTTACAGGGTTATTACACGGTGGGATTGACTGATTGGATGTGTTTTGGAGTGAGGGAGATCTGCTCTCTGTTCTGAAAAATCCTCAACAAAACTGTAATTGAATTCTGTTCCAAAGAAACCGTATAAAAACTCAGATATGGTTCACTTTTCCTGGAAATGGTCTTCACCAAGGAATACAAATGCACTAAAATAAGACTTCACTCCCAAAGAAGGAGGACAAATGACACACACAAACACACACACACACGTACGTACGCACGCATGCATGCACACACTACTGTGCGACTGTAAAGGTCATTGGTAGCGCTAACATAAAGGTGCAGCATAACTGTCTGACATTAGTCCAAATGCTGACATTTTCCAAACACCCTCCTGTTACTGTAGTTCTGGATCTGCCGCTATGAAGTCATATGTGAGATGGGAATGTTTAATTTCTATTGTGCACCAGTCAGAGTGGTCTGGTCTCACACCAGTGAAACCAGTCAGCACATCCTGTCCAATGGGCAGGATGGAGTTTATGTTTGGGGGCCTGACGGTCAGCTCTTCCTGCTGTTCATGGGACTCTGTGTCTGCAGGTTCAGCTAAATTAGCTATGAATGACATATTAGCATTTAGCCTTTAGCCTTTTACCAGCATCAGCTTGTTGTCGGATGGTTAATGGAATATTTTAAAGCAAATTCAAAAAGGAGCTTTATATAACTCTCTGGTTGAGGCCATCACTCTGAGAACCGACTTAAATGAAACAGAGTGTAATGATGGGATGTCCCAACCCCTCAAGGCTCATTACAGAATCACTCAACAGAGGTGAAATTTGCAAACAAGCAGCTATTTTTTGTCACAGAGCTGAGCCGCGTGTGCCTGCAGCTTTGACTTGTGTGAACATGTCCTCGTGTGTGACATTGGGAGGCTGCATGATGGCGTCTGCCCATAATCACCTCAGAATACAGAGACACACGGCCAACATAAAGTCTGATAATGAGTTATCTGTGATTCCTGCCGGCGCTGGATGTCGGCTTGGTCACGCACAGGTGCAGATCAGTGGGCGAGTGTGGTCGCTGATGACAAGATGAGTGCAGCCAGTGGGCGGACTGTCACGGGTTGTGAAGCATCCGTTTTGGGCAAAAGGGAAATAGAAATTACCTATTCCACAGGTATCAAAGTGGAAATCCCATTTATTCAAGCAGATGGACAGAAAAATGATGAAAGCCTTGTTTGATAGCTCAGGAAATAGTGGCGAGCAGGCGGAGACAACAAACCAACAAACTAAGGAGAAAATAGGCCCAAAAAGCCCTGCAGTAAAGAAGCTTAGGGACACCCTAAAACATTAAACCATTTTTCTCACCTGGGTTGTAATCCCAGGTGAGAAAAATGGTTTAATGGTTTAATGTTGGATAACCCTGGAAATGTGATACAAGAAGGTCTGAAGAGTTCCAGTGCATCAGTTTAAGAGTAAATTTGGCTTTTGTTAACTCCAATATGGGCAATAAGATCACGGAAAAGAGCAATCGGAGAGGAAAAGCTTTAACCTGAGGAAGATAATGAGGAAGATTTTCAGCACACATCCCAGAGAGCTCCACGGCTAACCTGGAAACTGACAGGAGATGACGACGCTAATGGCATCTATTCATGCCAGTACAATACAGACAGAGAGTGAAAGAGGGTGACAAAGAGGTGGCGAGTGAGACGCAGGGCAGCAATCACAATGATTCTGCTGCTCATCCTTCGACAAATACCAGGTCAGACGTAATTGCTAACCACTGTCTACATTCATCTGCATCTCTTTCTCTGGTTCGACCTTTCACAAGCAAACCTCTGTGGGATGAAGACGAGATCACAAAGAAGAGTGCCGCTCCGTCTCAGGCAGCCAGCGTCCTGGCACTCAGCAAACACCTTTAAAGACAATTTTTTGGCCCTCACACATTAATCTTGGCAGGAGAAATTTAGCAATAAAGCTCCATTGAAGCTACTTTAGTACCTTTTGAACACTTATAGACTAAATAAGCATCTCAGATGACTGTCTTTAGCTCGGCTGGTTATACTGAGTGTCTCTAGTCCAAATGACCCCTGAAGCAGCACGTGCACTCGCACCATCCTGTTTCATAGACACTGGAAGTGGTTCCTAACTCTCGATCCTCTCGCCAACGTGTGTGAGGTCAAGCAACACTCTGGACTTTATTTTGAAGTTATTGATTATGAGAATACAGAGGAGGGATTCTGAATTTTTGAGTCATGCATTTCCAACAAAATATGTAAATGAATTTACTGTTTACAGCCTTGGGCTGATGTTCAGCTGTAGTATTTGCTTCCTCAAAAGTTACTTTTCATTCTAACTTTCTTAATAAGTAAATATCTGTGTAGCCGCCTACAGGCCGTGGGAGAACACAGTTTTATGTTAGACGGCTTGGATTTGAGAAGTGAATAATGTCTAAATCCCACAAAGAGAGAACCAGTCTGTCCTCATCAAATACTGATGATGCCCCTTCATCTCTCCTTCAGACAGGCGCCTTCCGATTCGACATTAGACACACAAGCATGCACGCACACCTGATGTTCCTGCATCACAATGAGCAGACATTAGAAAATGAGATGGCTCATGCAGAGGGAGAGAGCACCAGGGGCGTTGAACCTGAGGAATGGAGTCACACCTTTTCAACCAGAACACTTCACAGTCAGTTTAAAAGCCTCTTCAGCAGTCTGTCCAAGACGTTTGTCTAAAATGTTGCTCCTGGACTGAATTGGGTTGATAAAGTGGTCAGAAAATGTCCTACTACAACATAAATCTACTTTAACTTGTGACTTTGGCCAAAGGTGAGGGAGGACTAAGCTGCTAGATGTTAGGTGCTGAATCTGCTGATTTTAGGTGCCAGCTCAGGGTTTTCATGTTAGCTTTTGCATCACCCTGAGTGCTGTTTTAATCCATATTTTCTTCTGCTCGTCTGCATTTCTTTGCAAATTATGCTTTTGGTTCCAGTATTTTTGCTGAAAACAAACCATGAAGGATGGAGGATTTTGCTTTGTCTTCATCTGACAAACCAGCGGGATGAATATAAAGATTTACGTTGGTGCTGCAAAGCCTTTCCCTCTTCCAGAGGTGGATGAATTCAATTTCTGAGGTTTTTTGTGCTTTGTTTCTAACTCATAACACCTCCAGGACCACAGGGATTAGTCTGCCCCGGCCGTACTACATGGCCGACGAGGACGACGAGCGGCCCTTCATCTGCTCCCTCCGTGAGGACAATGGCATCATGTCCTGCTCCGACATCCCCACTCGCCGCGAGGGTGGCCGGGTTTGTTGCTTGGACAAAGAGGACGTCCTTTACCGCCAATCTCTGGGCCTGAGCCCGGAGCCTATGACCAATGGGAGCGCCAGTGTGGGAGGGCTGTGTGTCAACTGGAACCAGTACTACACCAGGTGTCATACTGGACACAGCAACCCTCACAAAGAGGCCATCAACTTTGACAACATTGCCTATGCCTGGATCGTCATATTTCAGGTGGGACATCAGTCGCCTTTACATTTAAAGGACAGTTCAGAGCATCATTAGCATGTAGCCACTCTGGTGTCCAGTTCAGGGATTACAACTGTTAATATTCTACAGTTCTTGGGGACATTTCTTCTTGCACAATCTGAGAAGAACTCAAGAATTTGGGACTAAAGACTCAAGAGGGTGAATAAGCTTAGGGAGCATGACGACTGGACTCATTGAGTCTGGAATTAGCCTCTTACAGGCTGAGAGACCGATCGCCACCAGAGACTCTTCAGTCAGTCTGAGAGTCTTTGGGTTGGAGAGGAGTTACATTTTCATGGTTGTTGAAAGAATCTCACCATTAAATCATTCCAGAACCAAAACTAAAATGAGCACTGACTGCAGTTTACTCCATATTACCTGCATAAGAGCTGTGTAAGAGTTCTACTGGCTGCTGCTGTTTATTGATCACTGTCTTCCTGTTTTGACGGCAGGTCATCACCCTGGAGGGGTGGGTGGAGATCATGTACTATGTAATGGACGCACACTCCTTCTACAACTTCATCTACTTCATTCTGCTGATTATTGTAAGTCCTGTCAGCACACACGCACACCATAGGAGTAAACAAGCATGTTAGGCTGAGAGCTCTCAAGAATCATCCTCTACACATGAACTCCACCCTTTTCCATCCATGCATAAGTGTGTGTGTGTGTGTGTGTGTGTGTGTGTGTGTGTGTGTGTGTGTGTGCGTGTGTGTGTGTGTGTGTGTGCGTGCGTGCGTGCGTGTGTGTGTGTGTGTGTGCGCGCGCACATGTGCACATTCTCTCCAGTATATTATATCTGTCCCATTAACTTCAGGAGCTGGAGTTGCCTTCTGTTGTTTTATTACCTTCAATTACTTGTAGTCAGAGTTACACGCCCAGTCTTCCTTTCCTCTCTCATCATCCCCTGTGTTTCTTTACTACTTCACTCCTTCTTCCATTTCACGCAGCTGTCAGTCACCTTTGATGGCACCAACATCATCAATAAACCCCCCTCCTGCCAACTCTTGCTTTCCCTCCTTCCCCGAGCTCTTGTGTTGCTCCTCTGGCTGCCTTCATTTACTCTTCTCTTACCTCCATTTCTTCTCCAGTTCCTGGCTGAGCATCAGTCATGTAACTGTCACTGTTCCCATTAGTCTTAGTCACAGTGCAATCACACAAGGACATTGCTATCGTGAACAGAAACACGTTGGATAAACATGCTAATGTCATGTCATTTACATAATCCATGGCTGCTTTTGCACAAGTTCCAGTTTCTCCCAGCAACCCCGTTTAAAAACAGCAAGAAATATAATCAAAAGAAAAGGAATTGTCACAGTCTGTCTTCAGGGTCAGGAATAAAAAGCAACATTTTTCACCATTTCGAACAGCTCCAGTGATGAATGGTTTCACTTTGTTTACCCAGTTTGAGCTAAATTTCACTAGCTTGTGAGTTAGATATACGGTTCCTTCTGGACAGCCAGGTGACATCATTAGCACAGTTATCACCTTTAGTGGCTCTCTCAGGAATTGACTTAATCTCATTTAGCATGTTAAGTGAATGTGTGACCTATGAGACCTTGCAGTGGGTATCAGGCTTTGCCATCATGAACCTCATGACAGCCAATGCCACTTCATTTATCTAAGCACCCCCTTTTTACACAAGAGAAGAAGAGATAGGTTTTAAAATGTCTATATGGCATGCTGGGGTTACATTCTGGGCACAAACCCTAATGACACACTCCACCAGATGTCTCATAGTAATTACAACAGTTAATAACACTGCTGTCATGTCTGCAATACAGATAAACCAGGTAGACCTTAGACATAGGGAACAAATCTGGTCCTGAAGTGGACCCCTGAGACACACCATTTGTGTTTCTTAGATCACAGGGATATAAAGAGCAGGTCAGAACGTGACACGTGGAGACCTTTCAAGCTCCAGATATGTGCACCACGTGCTCGAGAACAAGAGAATTGTGTGATCGATTGTGTGTCTGAGTGTCCCCTCTACACACACACACACACACACACACACACACACACACACACACACACACACACACACACACACACACACACACAGTTACAACCAGCAGCATCAGCTGCCTTTGACTGCCTGAACTTGGTGGCTATAAGAGTTTAACTTTGCATCCTGCAGCTCTGACATTCATTTGACTCAAACTTTAAAGGAAATAAAAGAGATGTTATGTTGCCTCTGAGCATTATCACAGTCATCTGTTGCTTTGCAGGAATAAATGTTTCATCCATCTGCATCCAGCTGCAAGCTTCATCATTTGCTAAGGTTTTTAGCTGCAGCCATAAATACAACCTTCCTTCTCTGAGACCGCAAGGCTCTTCTGGGCCGCTATGCAGCTTTAGGTGGTGTGTAGGATCAGGGTCAGGGCGAGAGGCAGAATGACATGTTCCATAGGCTGCTAGTGCCTCACCCACATGGAGGACAACAGCTGGAATCAAACCTGGAACTCTAATATTATACAGTCTCGTCCCCTCTGTTTCTGGCTTGCAACCAGTCTCACAAATCCAAAAGAATGTAGGGTTGCGATCTATTAAAAGTTGCCTTCATATCCCTGCTTGCCCCTATCTGACTCAGTGTCTGATGTGGAGGCTTTTATAATAATGTTTCCTTTAATAGCGCCTGACGCGGAGCTCGCAGAGACCGAAGACAGCGTCTGAAGACGAGGGCAGAGACGGAGACATTCTGGATGTATTTAGATGCTTTGACAATTTCACACAAAAGTTACGATAAAACTGTGTTAAATCCAGCTGATGAGAGGGTGAGAGGGACGAGTGGAGTGAAGGGTGAGTGACACAAGATGAAAACGCTGATTAGAGACAAAGCGATGTGAAGGCTGACAGATGGAGAGGCTTGAAAAACAAAGTTAAAGAGCCTGAGATGTTGCGTGTTGATTAGTGTCATGTTGCACGAGAGAACTTGATGGAATTAAAAGCTTCACACGGAGCCGCTTGGCTCGGCGGAATTAAGGTTTTAACTTCTCCAAATGCCAGTTTGGACGTGTTTTGTTTCAGAGCCAAGTAGTGTAATTAGCCTTTTTATTCCCACACTTGCAGAGCCGGTTTTCTCCTCTTCTGCTCCTCATTACGTCTCAGGCTGTAGCTGGGTGGAGAGGAGGGGACCCGCTGTTGTGGCCCCACCTGTCACAGCATTATTGCAAAGAAACAACCTGCTTTGTGAGGCCTTGAGCTCCAGAGAGGCAGTAATTATCATACACACCAACCACCTTTGTGGGACGATCGCGAGTGCTTTTGAGGACAATTTAAACTGAAATGAATTGACTTGCTTTGCCAGAGTGAAGACCGTGACATTTAATTTGTCTTTACAATAATCAAATCATCATGTAAATCAGGCCACCTCGCAATGCTGAATTTTAAATTGAAAGAGACTTTTATAGACATTCATCCCTAAACAAGACTTGTTTTTAATTGAAGGGTGAGACACGATCCAACGCAGCCAGAAATGCAAAACAATGAAGCAGAGCTTTAGGAAAATAAAAGTTGAATAGAATTAAAGAGATGTCCATCATCACTAGGAGGAGGAGCAGAGGAATAAGGGAGGATGAGGAAGTGGTTACTGATTACCGAGCTTGGTGGTACCAGACCTTCTGCTGGTATGAAAAATGGACAATTTTGACCACTTTGCACTGGGAATCAAAGACTTCACACATGCTGAAGCACTTTTTCTCCAGCTCCTCCACAGTCTGCCGTGGCTCAGAGATCAGAGGGGTGTTATCAAGTCCTACAACCACTATTGATCACAGTCGAAGAGCGTTAGCTTCCATCCTTCCTCTGCCTCTTCGTCCTCTATTCAGCTCCCCTTCTCTGGGTGACTTTGCCCTTTCCTCTTCTCTTCTTTTCTGCTTTTGTGTCCATTAGAGTTACACAGCAGTAACACACACTGCAGAGCCTGAAGCAACCACTGTGGGATCAAATAAAGATGGCTTCATTTTAATTATGGATGGAGCAGAGGGGCCACTTTTAGATAAAGACATCCTGATGTGAGGAAAGTGGGAAAGAATGAGGCAGTGTAAAAACAGGCTTTTCCTCCTCTGATATCATCTTTGAAGACTGTTCTTCCTCACTTGTGTACCACCAGGCTTTCCCTGGTAACAACTACTTTATTATTAATCAAGGGCAGCGGGGTCCAAAGCCAACATTCAGCTGCTCCCCCGTGTTTTCCTCGATCCAAAAATCCTTTCTAGAAGTCAAACACAGAGCTGTGTCTGGAGGAGAAGAGGGCATTTTGTGCTGCCTTGCATTTGTAGCAAAGATGCGTGCGTGAGTGGTTTTCCAGTTTCTTCCTTGAAAAAATTAACGCTGGGTTGACTCTAAACTTCCACTAGAAATGAATTATTCTGACACATGACTGTGGTAACACGTGTCACGATGATCCTCTGATGATCTGGATCCCCAAACGTCTTTCCCGCATAGGCAGGAGTCATCCTCTGTAGAAATAAGAACTTTTTTGGTTTCCTGGAATCTCATCTACCCAAATGGATCCTCCAACTGCTGCCAGGCAGCTTGTTGAATTCAGTTCTGAGCCCATAGAGCAAAAGTTCCTGTTTCAATGTCAACACCTCTGGAAAGGACCTTCAGCACTGATCTGTTTCAGTGTTGGATCTTTGGTTGGATCTTTAGTGCAGAGAAACTTCGAAAATCCGATTCTGATTTCACCTGTAGTTGAGAAGCATTTCCACACAAGACCAGGCAGACAGTGAAGCTGCCGTGAGCTCTTCCAGAGCAGCTCCAGTCTAATAATGGTGTTTCCTTTGTCCAAGAGGAATGTTCGAGATTAATGATGCCTGTCACCTGCTGTAAGAGTGTCACGGTGCTTATTTATCATCCTGTGATCGTTTGTGTTAATCGTCAGATGGAGAAAATCTTACTTCCCTTCGTTGTGGTTCCCCCATCTTAGGTGGGTTCTTTCTTCATGATTAACCTGTGCCTCGTGGTCATCGCCACCCAGTTCTCAGAGACCAAGCAGAGAGAGCACCAGCTGATGCAGGAGCAGCGAGCACAGTGTTTGTCCTCCTCCACCCTGGCGAGCGAGCCCGGAGACTGCTACGAGGAGCTCTTCCAGCTTGTCTGCCACATCCTGCGCAAAGCCAGGAGGCAAACCGTCATTCTGTTCAACACCCTGCGGGGAAAACCTCGCGGGTTCCGCGGCGTCGGGAGAGGAAGAGGAGGAAAAAGGAGGGAGCGGAAAGCCAATGGAAGAGAGGGCCGTCAGAGGGCTGCAATGAGGAGACATGGTACGTAGAGGGACTTTAAAATATGAAGATGGTTCTGTAGACACAGAATAATGGCAGATACAGAGTAGTTGCTCTTTATTGTTTCAGCTGCACCCTGTCCTCACCATAACAAGCCTGACCACACTTCACCCATGGCCCTCACCTCCGCCTCCGTCAGAGACGGCTGCCCCCAGTGTGCCACGGCCCTTTCGCTCTCCGATGGAGTCGGTCCAGTTTGCACCGAAAAGGATGAAGCGGATGATGGAGCCGTGGAGGAGACCGATGGGGAGGGAGTTTCTTCCAGTAACAAAGAGAAGAGACGGGAGGGCGCCGCGAACCACAAGGGCTGCTGCCCCAGGAGAACATGCAAGGACATTTGGTACGGCACCCGGGTGAAGCTGTGGGAGATCGTGGAGAGCAAATACTTCAACAGAGGCATTATGATCGCAATTCTCATCAATACCATCAGCATGGGCATAGAGCACCACGAGCAGGTACTGTACTTTAACCTCCAACTCTTTATCTTTCCAACGTGCTGTTAATTAGCTTCATGAGGGCAGAAGGACCCGATGGTTGTGGGGCCTTCACAAAATGTGACTGGTGATCAGATTTAATCAATGAAACATAGTTTCATACGTATCTTTAACTTCAGCCTTTCTCTTGTTTCCTGTAGCTCTGCTTTGTGCGCTCTTTGTGGTTTTATCAATATTTCCGGCTCTTTCTATACCATCGCCCACTTGCGCCTGCCACTGCCACAGCGGTGGGTCGTCTCTCATGTTGGGGAGAGTTAAAAATAGCCTGAGACACAACGAGCGAGGCAGACACACACTTTGCTCCTTTAAGGGCGAGGAAACGGCGAGTGTCGGTGGTTGCACCTCCCTTTCAACAAACCAAACTTACACCCCTTTTCTGTGTGAACGGTGGGGCCGATGCCTTATCTCAGTTCTGTGGGCCTCCTCTTATAATGATAATAAGGTGAAATATGGAAGGACATATCACAGAAAACACATCGATGGTGGTCACAGGCATTCTCCATTAACTTACATATTTACTCGCCATATATTATTAATTTGACAGCCACTGGAGCATCAATAACCCAATTGCATGATGGGTACTTTGGATGGCTGACAGGGATGGATGGAGATCAAACAGCACTGTTGAATAAGCATCTTTCTCAGTCAAAAATGTCAACATTCAACAAAGTAATTGATGGATGGATGTTGGCGGGGCAGCCACGCTCTCCATCGATATACTGAGGGACACCTACGTGCTTTCTTCCTTCAGATTCTCTGGGCATGGTTGTCAGACGCAAATTGAATTCATGGCAGAACGCAAACATATGTATTTGGCAATTATGAGCACAACTAGGTCAAAGCGTTCAGAAACAAAATCCTAATTAGCTTTTGGGGGGGCAATCTAAGAAGCAGCGCAGAGAGCAGCGTGTTTTAGAATGAAAGAAATTAACAGTTAATAATGCAAAATATATTATGTGATTTAAGCCTCTAATTCCACCTGAGGATGATTAGGAAGCAGCTGGCAGAAGCACATGCGGCTGCATTTACCACCGGTTAAAACAGAATTATTTTCTCTGTTTGCCAGCAAATAACATTACACAATGGCAGATTTTAGCTGTGTTAGCTTTGTTCTGTTGTACAGGTACAACCAGCGTGCATCTCATGTTACACCTCTGAGTGCACAGAAAGGGAACGGAGAGTAGATTTATAATAGCATAGTGGATTTAGTTTATTTTGACTTCCACCCCACTGTGGGTCTGTGAGTCTTGAGAGAGTCTTTGCTATCAGACTAGCAAACTATTGTTTACCTGCGGGTTTCATTGCACAGTGAATATGTTATACCCCACCCCCCCCACCCCAACCCCCCCATATCTTCAGGGAAATTGCGGTTATTATTATTGTTATAGATACCCAGCATACTTTTCTAAGATCCTTTCCACTTCGCTAAAGCAGTGAGCCAATGGGATGGTATTTTCTTTTTTCAGACATCAGCAGATAGAAAAACAAAATTTTAGATCTGTTCTCAGGTCTGCAGTAATGAGATGGCAGTAATGGATCTCCAGGGGCTGTCGACAATGTTTGGCTGGTCTGCAATCGGTGATGCTAACAGTGGTGGATATGCATCATTAGCCTGTGTTTTCTCACAGCTAAACACTCATTAGTAATGACAAATATAAAGCATGCACACGCACTCACACTCACACCCACACACACACACACACACACGCACACACATCCTTGTACTCCAATCTTTGTGAGGTCTTTCATGGATACTGTATATTGCATTTCCAAACTCCTAACCCTAACCCACTATCACCATCCCACCTAGCCCCCGACCCTGACCCCTGACTTTCAACTAAACCTAACCTTCAATCCACATCTTATTCCCCCAAATAGGGCTTTGAAGTTATAAGAAGCAGCCACAATGTCTCCACTTTCCTAGTATAATATGGATTATGGTAGTCAGTATGTAGCAAGTACAACAATGCACGCACACATACATACATACATACATACATACATACATACATACATACATACATACATACATACATACATACATACATACATACATACATACATACATACATACATACATAGAGGCACGTAAACGCAATACACACTGTCCTCATTGATTCTGGAATAGTGAAAATGTCAGAAGCATCATCAGTGAGGTAAAAGAGGGGCTCTGTGGAATAGAGATGTGCTGGAATCGTGATTGAATTTGTGAGTGTGCCAAATTTAGATCCCTGTGTGTGTGTGTTCTTGGGTAATTTGACCCGGGCCAGACAGAAACAGAGAGAGAAACTTAAACTGTGTCAGGAGAGAAGAGAAAAGACAGACATTGATGCGCATTGACACAGCATGAGACTGACAGCCAGAAGCTATTGTGAAGGCAATTTTACAGTGAAAGGCGAAAAAAAAAGGAAACGCATTAAACCAGCTGCCGCTGTTCATGTACTTAAAAGCATGAATGGACTTATCGGCATGTCTAAATTTATCCATCTAATAGCAGAACATCAATAAGAGTCACTGCCTGGATTTACAGTTCAACATCAGAACCGACGCCGGGAGGAACATCCGTCTTTTTCTCTAAGGTGGCAACAGTGGCACCTTTTATAACAACTCATGCAGCATACATAATTAATAAGAGGAAATGTGCTGCACTTTATTTTCTTGTTCCTCGCTTTGTTAGGAGGTGAAAAACCCAGAGATCCAATCATACATTGGATTGGATATGGTTGGACTGTGTCCTGTACAAGCTGGCCAGATGAAGCCAAAATCCTTTTTTGTCAATCCTTTTTTTTCCTGTAATTTTTTCATGTTTTCTAATCTGAGTATCTGGTCACTCTGCCTTGTCAGCCGGAGGAACTTACCAATGTCCTGGAGATCTGCAACATCGTCTTCACCAGCATGTTCTCCTTGGAGATGATCCTCAAACTGACAGCCTTTGGCTCTTTCAGCTACCTGAGGAACCCCTATAATGTCTTTGATGGAGTGATTGTCATTATAAGGTATTTACCAGAAGCACACATCTTTAATATAGAGCAGTAGCAGTAGGACAAAAGGGGGTTTGAGATTGGAAGACCAAATAATTCAGATCCAGAGCTGCTGCGTAAATTATGCTGGTCTTTGCCAGGGTGTCAATCCCACTCTCCATTTACTGAAATGTACCACCTGTATATATTTGGATGCCAAAGCGGGCAGACAGCAGCAAACACCTTCCCGTCTTTTGTTGTGAGCCTGCGGCTTCAGGTGATCATTCTACCTTTGATCTGTCTGCCATTTTTCCAACTCATTTGGCTGAGTGTCTTTGTCTGTTTCCCCCATTATGATGGGATCAAATATGCATCAAAGCTGCTAAAACTGAGCAAGATCAAATGTGCAGCCCCGTCACAGAAGCTGTTGATTGAACGTATCTGCATCTGTCACCTTATCTGCCTCCATTACAAATGTGCCTCCCTTCATCTATGTGAAGGTTCTCAGATAGGCATTCAGAGTTTGCTCCCTGAAAGTGCCCCTATTCAATCGCTGCCGATGCTGTTCTGATGCCGTTCTGAAAGCTTTGATAAGCAGCCCGCTGCAGGACGCATATCTGTAAAACCTGACTGTTCTTTTGAGCATAACTCTCGTGATAAGCACCACAAAACTCTGCCAGAGATCAAAACTTTTTCCTGTCGCAATTAAGAAAGTATTAAACTCAGTTTGATTTATACTGTCCCAAACACAAGCCTGACGTGGCACCTTAACCCCGGATGAGGCTGGTTAAAACGTATGTTGAGCGAGCTGGGAGGAGTTAATGGGTTTCAAAGGAGTCCGTCTGGTTTTGGGTGTCTGAGTCTGCCTTTGTCTAATGTGGAGGACAGAAATAAAGAAACCTTGAAGCCCAGATCCTTACTCACAGCAGCATTATAGGAGCTGACAGCCTCCCTTCTTGCAAAACATAAGCAAGAGTGGCACCGTTGCTTGATGGTCCTCCAGATGAGACCACCACTGCAGCCCTGATCAGGAGAGGGCTCCCATTTATTCATGCCACTCTAGATTTGGTGCTTTTTCAGGTCTTTGGCTTCCATCTCTCAGCTCTGCCTGTTTTTCTCCTAAGTGTGTGCGAGATTGTTGGCCAGTCCGACGGAGGTCTGTCTGTGCTGAGGACCTTCAGGCTGCTCAGGGTCCTGAAGCTGGTCAGGTTCATGCCGGCCTTGAGGAGACAACTAGTGGTGCTCATGAAGACCATGGACAATGTGGCCACTTTCTGCATGCTGCTCATGCTCTTCATCTTCATCTTCAGGTGAGGATTAGCCTAAATCAGTGGTCTCAAACTCAATTTTCCTCGGGGCCGCTGTAGGCAGAGTCTGGGCCACATCGGGTTTTCCACAAGAAATGCTCTGATCAAAACATTCCAATGTTCTCAAATATCTTTATTTTTAAACACAAAATAAGATGGAAAAATAAATAAACAACTTAAGAATGAATAAGAGAATAATTCACTCAATCAATAATAATAATAATAAAAATAGAAATTGTCTGTGCTCATCACCTACCTTTCTCTTCACTGCAGGCATGTGACATGTTTGGGACTGTGTAATATATATAATTCCACTTTGGTACCACTGAAGTTTCTGTTTCAGTGTTTAGCCGACACACCCCCACACACACTCACACACCATGGGCATAGGGGTGGGAATACAAAATAGTCCCTACCATTTTATCTTAACATTGTGAAAATCTATATTCAGTAATATAAATATTTCAATAAACTACGTATGTGGCAGCATTAATAAAAACTATTTTAAATTACTTCACGTTTTGTTTAAGAGAGGCTCCGAGATGTATTCGGAGCTATGATAACCCGCTATTGCGTCGCTATTTCATTGGTTTTCGGACGCCGCCTGGGCTGTGATTGGTCCTCTAAGAGAGGAGGTGTAATGTCACGAATTTGCGAACATGCCCGGCCGATGTCCCGCCCCTGACAGCCATATACCCCACCGTGATTGGTAGGTTCGTTCAGCTCTGCAAAAAACACTGTAAAGTGCCATTCATATCAAACTCGCGGGCCGCACTAACATTAAACTTTCATATTAAGGTGGGGCGCACAAACTATTGTCCCGGGGGCCGCAGTTGGCCCGCAGGCCGCGAGCTTGAGACCACTGGCCTAAATGATCCGTCACAGTGAGGCTTTATTCATTCCCTGTAAGAAACATGGACACTTCACCTTCTAATAGACAACAAATTGTCTATTAGAAGGTCATTTATGAATTTGCCTGTTTGCCCAGTTCGATTCCAGGTGCTTTGTGCATGTTTAACAGGAAGGTCATCATGTTCCAGAGCAGTGTTTTGTTTGCTGGCAAAGCAACTGAAGGACTTGAGTCTTTCTGAAGCCAGCAGCAACTGCCCTCACCGTTTTTATCTCCATGTTTGTTATCTTTTTGCTCCTCATATGAATGAAGGTTTTCAGTTGTTTATGATGAGACAGCCTTTGATATCCATAAAGCTCCTTAAAAAACATTGATGTGCTGTCTGCTAGCCTGATCTGTTGCTATGCTGTTGTGTTGCAGCATTCTCGGGATGCACATCTTTGGCTGTAAGTTCAGTATCAAAACAGAGACGGGGGACACGGTACCGGATCGGAAGAACTTTGACTCTCTGCTCTGGGCCATTGTTACTGTTTTCCAGGTAACAATATTTCTTTTTTTCACTTTTAACTAAACAAAATGAGTTGCTACGCATGATAAATGTACTTGTCACATTTCTATCTATATGCAGGCAACAGTCGTGCAAATTAACATTCAATACAACACCCATTTTTTCCGTTCCTTGATCTGAAACACTAATCTTCGTATTCTCTGGACCTATCATGTAAATTTCCACAGATTCTGACGCAGGAGGACTGGAACGTGGTTCTGTACAACGGTATGGCCGCCACGTCACCACTAGCTGCTCTTTACTTTGTGGCCCTCATGACTTTTGGCAACTATGTCCTGTTTAACTTGCTGGTGGCGATCTTGGTGGAAGGATTTCAGGCAGAGGTAAACAAGCTTGTCACCGCATTTTACTCCTTATGTGACCTCATAAAGCCCCGATGTTGATTTTACACTTCATTTTACATTCACTTAATTGCATTCACATCAACAATTGGGACAGTGTGTGGATCTTCTTATCATTTATATGAGTTGCAACCTTCCACAGTATCAGTAGTACTTGTTACAAAAAACAAATCAACATGAGCGTGTATACAATTCAAGCAATGTGTTTTATCTAGTCTTTCAGATCGCCTGTTGGTGTTTGTGTGAGTTATAAAAGTTGCTTCCCACTATCCGTCATTTCTTCATTCTCTGCCGGATGGACAGCTGACCATCCATCTGTCTGAGTTTCTCAAGGATTGAGGACTCTGACCTTTGCAGCTGACCTTCATAGCTAAAATAATCCCAAGCGTCTGTGACATATTGATTTTCATAAAGACTGGGCTGAGCAGAAGGACGTGTGCAGTTACAAATGATGAAGCATCTCAGAGCAAAGACACAAAAGGAAGACATTCATGTGTATTTTAAATGTCTGCGGGTGTCTTAAGATCATTCTGCTCTGAATGCTTTTATCTTTTTACCAAAGGTGTCGTAAGGAGGATGCTATTATGTGTGGTACCTGGCAACCACAGCTGCCAGCGTTTAGCAACCGCTGAAAAATGACAAATGGGGGTTGTTTTCCAGGATCATTGCCTCTGTTGCTCCCTTGGTGTTCCTGAGTGGATACACTATACAATGTATTCCTATACTACAATATTCAGCTATATTTCTTCTGGCTGATCTTCTTCACCAGACATCATTCTTCTCCAATTGTTGAAAGTAGCTTCGAAAGGGACTGAAAGCAGTCATAAAGCTGCGCATTTAGGTAAAGTGCCATCTCCATAAAACACTCACTGAAAACATGGCAGGCTTGTCTGCTGCCGACTATCAAACTCCTTGATGTATCGGCACAAAACCGCCATGTAGTTGATTGATTCCGTGCACTGATCAAAACATTAGCGCCTGTGTGAGATGAAGCTCCGATCTGCCAATTGAAGAGGAAACTGACACTAATCAGCCAGCTTTTGATTGATCCTTCTGAAATGTCAAACTCAAACAGCCTCATCTTTCTCTACGTCATTGCGATTGACACGTTCTCTGGCTTATTGGCTCCGCTGCATCCTGAACCTTCAACCACAGGAACATCAGAAAAGGCCAAAGAGTTTTATCACAATCCAGGGCTGAATACTAATGAAGCCCAGGGTCCAAGCAACCACATCCAGATCAGTATCACCAGAGGTCTGGATATAAAGCTCAAGAACACAACAAGACACCACTGGAACTACAGGAGAAGCTGGCACAGGAGGGAGGGGGAAAGGGTGAGGTAGAGAGAGGTCAGGAGACAGCCAACCTAAATGTGGAATAAACACAAAGCATTTTGCTCCTGAACCTTTCGGAGATTGTGAAGTTGATTATTTTAATACAGGAACTGAGAACTGAGTCATAGGTAGATGTTGGTCCAGTCGATTGCTCTAACTCTAACCCTGTGGTCACAAAGTGTTTCACTGCACATTAAGATGTCCTGAGTAATTATTTCTAAACCTCTTGTGTCGCTAGGGAGATGCTAACCGCTCCTATTCCGATGACGACCGCTCTTCTTCCAACTTTGATGAAAGTGAGAAGCACGACTCGATAAAGCTGTCTGGTAAGCTGAACACATATTCATTCTTTTTGTACTAATATCAGCCAGGATGATCAACCTTCAGAGATAACCAACAGCACCCTGAGACACGTTGCCAGGGAGATATCCTGGAACGTGGAGAGCCACGCTCAGAAAAGAGTAATGTAGGATTTCTTCCTCCACTCTTTCTGTAGACCCGAGGATCTGCACACTGACACCAAATGGCCATCTGGAGCTAGGCGGCTGTTCTAGTTCCAGGGGGTCCTACTCTTCAGAGAGGCGGAGCGTCACTGTGGACTCGAGGAAGAGCAGCGTGATGAGCCTCGGCAAGAGCAGCCTGGAGAGACGCTCCCTTTCTTTAGTACGTAATCCCAGACTGGGTTCACACCCAACATCAAGGGATTCTCTTCAAATGCTGCAAATCACATGTTAAATCATTTTCCAGAGTTCCTGCCTTTCAAAATTCCTTTAAAAACATGCTGTTCTTTACAACCACAGAGGAAGGAGCCAGCCATGAATAATTCTTTTGCCTACACTTTGGCAACAACTATCAGTAGTTACCAGGACAGCTAATAGAGCCACAAAAAGCTAATGATGCGCCTCGTCACCCATCTACACCACAGCACATCAGCTTTTAATAACATTTTAATAATCTTGGACCCCAGTTAAGGATCAGTGCAACTGTTACTGAGCAGTCAAATGCAATTACCAAGGATCAAGTGCGTTTTCAAGCAAGTCGGGCACCACTGTTTTAACAGCGCTGCTCCCTGAGCAAACAAACCTGGCTCCAGAGGAAAATGTCAGGTGTCAGGCTACATGTGTGGATATTTCAGGAGATTTTTTGACTGTTTGCTCTTCCTCTGACTGGTCTGAGTGGTCGGCCACCTTGAGCTGACCTTAAGCAGAGTCACAGTCGCTCCAAAATGAAGATACAATGACAAGATACCTCCTTATTTAACAGTGTGAGGTGAGCTTATGAGTTTTGCTGAAGATTTAATAATTCTGAAATGAATTTTAGAGCACCATTTGAGTTGAAACATCTATCTTCTGAACACTTTTAGTGAACTGCCTGTGCTTCATCTTCTGCTCATCTGTGATGTCATGCATACAACCAAACCTCGATGCTGTAATGGAGCAGCTATTTTAATACTGTGGACTTTAAGCGAGACAACTTGTGCCACTGCAACTCGTAATGGACCTTTTCCGGTTAGAAAATTTAGAAGAGAAGAGCATAGAAAACACGGAGATGCAGACAGGAAGTGAGATGAATTGCAATGACAAAAGCAAGTGGAAGTGAAATGGATGATGAGCTGCTGTTAAGGCGTTATCACCACTGTGACCTCTGAGGTGATCAAGAAACAACACACGGTGCAGTCTCTTCTTCCTCTCGGTGGAACCTCATCTTAATCACAGTGGAGTCTCCTCTTTTTCACAATGGCGTCTCTTCCTCTTCTTAAGGGTGGAGTTTCGTCCTCTTCTCCAAATCCTCCTAGCTAGAAGAGATGAGCAGAAACAGCCTCATCATCACCTTCAACTAATGCTACTGCTCTTAGTAAATGATTTAAAGGTGCACTATGCGAATTGTAAATCAAGATTTATATCCACATGCCCCTCCCCCATCCATCTCGTCGGTGATTGGTTGGACCATGGTTTGTTCGGTTTTGGTGAACCAACTGTTTTATCATCTTTTATTTTATGTTTACTACCCCCGTGTCATCTCAAGAGACCCACCTTTTCACTGTCTATTCAGGGAACAGGCAGCTAGCGGATTAAGGGGAGATGCTGACAAACTAAGACAAAAAAGAAACCGTGCAAGATTGCATTGTTCATACTTAGCCTATTAGAGGAACAAATGATTTTGACAGAGGAGTGTGGGTCTAGAGAGGTTTATGGTTCCTCCTGAGTGAACGGCAGCGCTGCTCTGTGTAGGTTCTGCTCTTACTTAATAGCCAACGTGCACGATTCACTGCAGTTTCTATCGAGACTGACGCATATCCTCGGGTGTATGAGCTCAGGCTGTGACTGATGACTTGTAGCTCTCCTATATATATGTAATTACATCTCACAATGAGAGGATTAGACACGTGGAAACAAACAGAACAGGTTCTCCTCCTCTGAGTAAAACTGTTACTCCAGGCACTTTAGATTTACCTCAATGTCAGCAGGCTAATATGAAAAGCTTTTTAATGCTGATTTTTTAACTTTTCCAGTAATTTATCCTGGGAATTTGTCACGTGTTTTTGTTGGACATACCTTTCTTCAAAGATTTATAAATCAAATGATGCTTCACTGATTCCATTACTGAAGCTTAAACAGGAATTAGCTAAAATCAAACGAATGCTAATTCATTTTAATTAATTTAATATCTTTGTCTCAGCGTCATGGCCGCAGTTCCAATTACCACAACTGGGGGCGCCCTCTCCCTCCACATTCAGGATGGAGTCGCAGGTAAGTGATTATGTTAGGAGGGTTATTTCAGGTAATGAATTCTTAATGTCCTCATTAAACCTTAATTAAACAACCTGGAAACAAACATCAAATCTTCTTCAGAGTTTGTCAATCTTATTAACTTAACGACAGAGCACCAGAGTCTGTTGATGAACTCTATTTATACTTTGCAAGTTGTTCATCAATATTTAAAACTTCCACCTTTTGATACCTCCTGTTTTGCAGGTCCAGCTCAAACAGTCTGGGTCGGAGGAGTTACGGCTTTGGAGGGGCTCCACTTGTAGGAGGAAGTCTGCGCGTGCGCAGCAGCTGCTCCCCCCACTCTTACCCCTATTCCGCAGAACAAGAGTCCCTCCTCACTCATCCTTCCCACTCTCACCATCCTCTATCCAAACATCACCCGCCCCCACCTCCGCTGCTGTCCAGACACTTTGCTAGGAGGAGGGATCGACGGGCCCTTTCCCTGGAGCTCCCAGAGCTTCTCCGCGCTGGAGGACAACCTCCAGGTCACCCACCCTTCCACCCAGATACTGGGAGGAGGAGCGGGTGTGGTGCCGGGGGCTCTGTCACCGGAGGCTCTGGGATTGGAAGTGGACTGGGAGGGGGGCACCGGGATTGTAATGGCAAGACGCCGGGTGTTCACACTCGGCTGATGTCTGAGGTTTTCCCACAGGTCAACGCGCGTAAAGATCGTGCAGATCTGGACGAAGAAACAGATTATGTGAGTCCCTGAAACAAAACACTTATTCTGAGGATATAGATTTGGTCAAGATTAAGAGAGGAGCTTTACAGCTGCTGCTTGGAGCTTACTACTGAGAGCTACTGAGAATGTAAATGAGAATTGTGGTGGGGGTAGGTGTTCAACCGGGCCAGAATATTACATTATGTAACTGCTTTAGTGGCTTTTTCAGTCAATTTATGGAATTTCCTGGCATACAGAATGCGTCATGATTAAATCTGAGTGGTCCTACTGCAATGTTTAAACAGTTTTTACTCAAGTTGAAGGTGGGTGAATCAAAACAAAACTGGTAGAGGTCAAAGGTCGTGCAAATTCTCCTCCTCTTAAAGCTGCTAGCTGCTCCAGCATTGAGTTAAACATGCTTAGATGAATGAATTTTCATCCCTCCTCTCTCTCTCTCTCTTTTTCTCATCCTTCCCCCAGAGTTTGTGCTTCCGCATCCAGAAGATGATAGAGGTGTACAAGCCCGACTGGTGTGAGACCAGAGAGGACTGGTCCGTCTACCTGTTTTCCCCACAAAACGGGTAAATTGAGTGTCTTCCTCCTATGGACAGTTTACAGCAGAGGATTTCCTTCAAGCCTGTCAGCGCCTACAGAAACAAATGTTCAGCTTTTTGTCCTGATCCAGAAGATGGAGGCAGGAGCAGCAGTCAACCCATTTGTTTGTTCACACTCAGCTGTCTTCTGCCTTCTCCGATGGCTCGTTAGTGATGTCAACACGTCCTTCCGTCTTTCTTTTTGTTATTCTAGACAGTCTTATTGACTGTGGCCTCCCAGTTGTGGGTGCTCTCTTTGTTTGTGTCATTCTGTTTTCTCCAGCTGTCGATGCACTGCTGGCAGAAACACCCCTGAACGCAACACCAAAGAAAAATGGCTCAGTCATCCAATCGCTCATTCACTTGACTCCCCGTGTGCTGATGGCCACTCAAGGGAAGCCGGGACTGGGGGCTGTGTTTTGGCATCCTGGCAGGTGCCATCTGTCATGCAAGGGCTGTGTGTGTTGGTGGTGTTAGGCCACAAAGTGTGTAGTGTTCCTGCGTGTTTGCGTAGGAGCATATGCAGATCGCTGCCTTGTTTATGCCTCGTTACGCCGTTTACGTCTGAGTGTAGGTGAGAGCATATGAGCTCGCGCACTAATGAGAAATATAAGCTAAATTGGACAGACAGAGATGGAATCAAGCCAAGGAGAGAAGCTGCATCTCAGGCAGGACGAGGTTCCCACACCAGGTCACGATCAATGTGGATGGGGCGGTCTGCCAGATTTGGATCCGATAGCTGAAGGGACAGTGTCCTCAGCAGCCACATTAGCACATTGATTCCTGCAGCCAGAGATCAAGAGCAACAGTAGGTAAATTCTGTCCTCTTTATAGGTGCCAGATGAGCTTTAGTGGCCTCTCGGGGGCTGCCATGCTGGATATGGAGCCAGAAACAGAGCAGTACTGCAAATATCTGCAAAATATCTGTGGAACAGGACCTAATGTACAGATGTCACTCATGAGGTTGCTGAGACTTTTGTACTTGTATTTCTACTAGCCACAAACTAGGATCAGCCACCAAAGTTGAAGACATGGCCAATTTTTAGAGATGACAGGATTTTTTATTGTCATTTTCAAACATTTAAACAAAAAGTAGCCTCTATCCTCCTGACTCACCTGTGATCAGGGCAGAACAGCCTACAGCAGAAAGCTGGATGTAGTTGTGCTGAGCAGAGACCTTGGTTTTAACTGTGGACTCAGGCAGGTATACGTGTGTCAATCCTTCCTTTTCCCTACATTTTCTGGTTTCAAATGTTCTGTTCCGGTTTCTGGTTCATCTGCTCCACCACCTTAGTCAGATGAGGGTTAATTGCTTGCGTTCCTCTCCTGTTTTGGACAGAAAATAAAATGGTCACACAGAGCTGAGTGCCTGACATTAAAGGTTGTGAAAGTCATTGGGGAAGAAACAATAATGAAAAACGTATTTATTTGATAATGGTTGAACAAAACCAAAGTGAAAGGGCTACAGTTACTAACACGTGTGCTAGATGGAGTTGTTTGTGTTCCCACTTGCAATCTGGGCCTATTTAATCACACATTTAGCTTCCAGCATGAGTCACTGCAGGGCAGCGGCTCTGAAAACTAAAGGTTATTTTACGTGGTTTGGGCCATCCTAGCGCTGAGAGATGGAATCTACTGTCACATTGGTGCATCTATCCTTAGTTTTATGCCCTCTTCTCTTTACCTCCAGGTTCCGGCTGCTCTGCCAGTCCATAATCGCCCACAAGCTCTTTGACTACGTGGTTCTGGTCTTTATCTTTCTCAACTGCATCACGGTGGCCCTGGAGAGGCCGAAGATACTCCAAGGCAGTGTAGTAAGTACATTTCCCTAAATCTTTTCCATATTCTGCAACAACACATCAAACTTTATTGATCCTTCGTGCCGCAGTTTCTCCTTTGGATCAAATCAACGGTACCAATAGGAGCCCGTTCAGCGTAGCAATATGTGATTTATGTTGATGATTTATGAGGATGATGATGTCATGATGCAGCATATCATCACATTATTTGAGGGTCTGTGGTATTAAATCAGGCTCTGCAGATGATTTTGGTCCCTCAACAAGCTGCTTCTCATTTGAAAGCAAAATCTAAATTGGTAAAATGCGTCTGTAAATGATGGATGAAAGAGCAATTTGATTATACTGGAGCTCCTGCATCAGTGGCTTGTGGGCTTGGAGCTGGATTCTGATATCGAGCACGTTTCCACAAGCAGAAGGTGTTTTAAACACATTTCGAGAGTTCACGTTAACGCTCTGCAGCTCTTTGAACTTCGGCTTCGAGATTTAATGGTGAATAACGAACCAGAGCAACAAATATCTGTTCAGGAGGATGGAGAAAATTGCTGTCCTGCTCTTCTTTCACTCTTTTAATTGTCATTTTTTTGAACCAGGAGAGGGTGTTTCTCACAATCTCCAACTATATCTTCACCACCATCTTTGTGGCTGAGATGACCGTCAAGGTAAAACATCCTTTTTTCTTCTTTCATCTCTTTCTGTCCCCCATCTCCACCTTCCTCTCTATTATTCATTCCCTTTCTCCGCTTCATCCCCTCATCATCTCACTCAAGCCTCTGACGGCATTATTTCATCTTCCCTCTTTCATCAGTCACTCCTTGAATTGACCAAAGTCCATTAAATTCTCCTCCACAGATTTTCCCTCAAGTTTGTGGTTGCGACATTTCACAAAAAAATCACTCCTGAAGATCTGCAGAAGCAGTTTCCTGACATAATCCTTCCTTTTTCCCTCCTTTTCCCTCCTTTTTCTGCTCCAACTGTGCAGATCTTTCAGTTCCTGCTTCCTGACAGCAGAGTTGTAACGTTCCATTAGAGCTGCTCAGCAAGACAATGAAGTTAATTAGAAAGCGCTCTCTCTGTCTTCATCTCGCCTTTGGCTAATCCTGGACAGTCCTGTCAATAAACACACACACACACACACACACACAAACACACACACACACGGTTTTCCTCATCTAATCAGATGCCCAGAAGACAGGCCATCGGCCATTATTAAGGACATTGTGTCTCCATTAGAACCATCCTACTGATACACCACTGTGAAATACAGATCATCTCCACATCCGGGCAGTGACGTGCCTCTGGCCTCGGGTTGAACTTTTCCTCCTCCATCTGCTGCCTGGATCCTTGTTTACCTCCATTCCTCCGATCGGTCTTCCGATCGCTCACATCGCCGCCCTGAGCTGCTCACGATTAAATTTTTGCGTCTCTTATCACTAGCTCGGCTCTTTTGTCTCGCTGTGGGTAATTCAATCATGGGCGCACCATTGTTATCTACTTCATTTTCAGAGCCAAACTCCAGGCAGCTGCTCGCTTCCCCATCTCATCTCTGGCTGCACTGCGGCGTGCACGCCTCCGCTTGCGCTGCGATCAGAGGTGTGACCGCTGCAGCCGCTGGAACATGAACGATTGGTGCGTGCAGATGAGCCTGGTCTCATTTGTCAACAACATAAATCCGTTTGGATCATTGAGATGTTTACTGGAACACAAAGGTGAAATCGTTCTTCCCATGTGGCGAGACAGGACTTGAAAGATGAAGGCGCGTACAGTTGACGCCTTTTCTTCAACATGGTTTCATCATAGTCAAACCTGCGTGCTTTCACGTTTCACTTGGACCTTCTCCCTTTTGTTCTGGAGTATTTCTCATGAATATGAAGCAGTGAGACGCTGTCAGAAAGCGGACCGATGTGAGGTTTTCTTTCCTGGACAGCTAAGATAATCAAGCCCTGCAGTCATGTTTGTGTCATAACGGGGCCGATGTAGCCCAGCTGCCCTCCGTGTGTCTTCATCTCCTCCCATCGCTTCTCCTCTTCCTCATCTTCTCATCCCTGTCCATTTGCTCTTTATATGCTGTTCCGGCCTTGCCAGTCTGTCTCTCAGGAACACTAATTAATTAAGCTTGTATCTCTAAGGCATCACGGAGAAGGCCTCATTTCCTGCACACACACACGCACACATACAAACACACACCCACACACACACACACACACACAACCCTGCACACCACTGACCTCAGACTTTAGCCTGTATTTTGAAGCTGGAGAAGGAATAGGTGGCTGAGGTTCAGTTGTCAGTTCTTCACACATTTCCAGACTCCTGAGGCGCTTTGTTAGGCTGCTACACCCAGAATTTCACGGGAGGCAGCTAAAATTTGCCACAGCAGAAAAGCATAGCGCACTCCTAGAATAAAGCCTGAAATATGATAATTAACGTTTCGCTAACTGGATCATTAGTGTGCAGCAGCAAAGAAATTGAGTTTGGCTGTGTGCGCTGAACCTTAACATTGCCCATTAAATCCCAGTAGAACATGACTTTATTTTCACGAGAGGATTACAAGCACTTAGCGTTTTGCCTATCAAGGAGGACAGAACTCGATAACAAAAACTTTTTGAGGGTTTTTTTGTAAGAAAATGTGACAGAATCTAAAAATAGCAGTGATAACATGCGAAAAGACAGAAATAAAAATTTAAATATTCCAAAACTGTGTTGGGCCCTGTCGTGCAATTAAAGCAGGAAATGAAACCAAAGAATGATGTTAAATTCAAAGTTGAAGAATGACTGGGCGGTCTGAACTACTCCTTTATCAAGTCGTTCCTTACTGGTTTTAATGGCTAACAGTTGATGAATGGCCCGGAATAGTTTAAAAACCATCACTCACTAACTTGAACAATTTCGGTCTAGTGGTTCGAGGCTGTAACTTGCAAAGTGCTGTGCAGTACATGGATTTTGAATGTGATTGTGACTGTCTCCCACTGCAACAATGAGGTCAGCTGATCCTGTTGCAGATTAGCAGATTTTGATGATAGCACTGATGGCAGCGACCTGCCATTGATTCCCCGTGTATCATGTTTTATCACAGCACTGTTTGATCTGCTTAATGGAGGCTGCGCAGCAGGCCGATACTCCCAAGGGTGCTTCAGAATCTCGGGCTGCTATTAATATCAGTGTCTGCGTGTTGGAGCTGGCTGTGCAGCTGGTTGAAAGATGACGAAAGGCCTGTCGTATCCAATGTGACAGAGCTGAGATCTGTGCTACGCCAGGAACGATGATGTGTCTTAATACACTGAGGGTTTTGGACCCACACTAGAATCAGCGTCTGTTTCCTTGTCTGCACAGTGATGCTTCTTTTGTTTCTCTACACTGGTGTCGGCTTTGCCACCCTTTTACGGTCTTCTTTATTATTCTGCTTTCTCACCTTCTGCTTCTGAGCCTGTACATTATTTAAGTGATTCCCTAACAATCACCAGCTCCCGTCCTTTAAACCCTTTTTTCACTTTCTTTGTGTTGCTGTGGCGACCGTCTTGGAGTTCAGTATTGAAGAAGCTGTGGAGACTTTTTATTCCAAATAGATCTTAAGAAAGAGTCAGATACTCCACAACGTCATCGTGCCTCCTGCTCTACAGCCCAGATGATGTGGAAACATCTGCAGCTTTTCTTCCATCCTCTACGCTTTGATTCCATTAGCTTTGTTGCTTTTCTCTGCCACCCCGACCTTCGATAGCTATCTCACAGTCTCCACACAATTTTTAATCTCCAGCCACTCAATCGTGTCTGTTCACAAAGTTCCCGTCTCCCTTCTCCTCCTCCTCTGCTCAGCCAAAAGTGTCTAAATGGTGTTACCTGGATTGATTGATCCCAGTTTAGCCTCTTTGTCCCACTAAAACCAGTAACTTTTCTCATTAGTCTCCCCTGACCTCTAAGAACCTCCAGGTTGACTCCCAAAGTCTCTCTAAAGCCCTGAAAAATATACTAGGATAATTGCAGACTCCATAAAAGTGTGATTATGTTAAATATTTACTGGTGCCCCACCAGGGCACAATGAGGAGGTCTCGCTTCCACTCTTGGACGTCTCTGTGGAGCTGATGTGTCAGACAGCTTTGAGACTTTAGAGTGTGTTTGATTTAAGAGGATTTATGGCAGAGTGCAGTGTCAGCACAAATGTGCGGGATAAAGATGGTAAAACCCTCTTTCGAGTTCTTTTGTAATGACAGAATTTTCCCTCCATCACAAAACAGTCGGGCAAAATGCAGCCTCCACATAAAGGCTTGATAAGCCCTCATGCAGCGCTTTAATTCTGTGGGTTGATCATTGCAGGGACACCATGAAGCTAAAGTGTCTCAAAGATTGCCGCTGCTGCGTTTGAATACTTCATTTTATTTAAATGTGTCCCCTTGTTTCCCACTTTTGTCCCCCCCACTGTCTTGTCCCAGTGCCCAGTTGCCGTTCCTTTGAAACCATTTACAGAATATGAGAATCTGTCTTCAGGTGGTGTCCATGGGTCTCTACCTGGGGGAGAAAGCCTACCTCAGGAGCAGCTGGAACATCCTGGATGGTTTCCTTGTCTTCGTGTCCCTCATTGATATCGTGGTGTCCATGGCGGGCGGAGCAAAAATCCTGGGAGTCCTCCGTGTTCTCAGGCTGCTCAGGACGCTGCGCCCCCTCAGGTTGGGAGGGTAACTGTTTTATTTATTTTTGAAGAGTCTCTTTCCATTTTTTATCATCTTTCCTATCTCTTTGCCCTCCAGGGTGATCAGCAGGGCACCAGGACTGAAGCTTGTCGTGGAGACACTCATCACATCCCTCAAGCCCATCGGCAACATCGTCTTAATCTGCTGTGCCTTCTTCATCATCTTTGGCATTCTTGGTGTCCAGGTCTGTTATCTACCTCCTGTACCGGTTTCAGCAGAAAACAACATAAATGTCAGAAGAAGGGAAGAACCACGAGTAGATTTTTATGAGCAGGAGCTTAATTTTATATCTGTTTCACCCTTTCCTCCACATCAGATTCAACATTACTCAACAGCTTCACTGAGTTCAGTGAGAAATAAAACAGAAAACTCTCACGACATCAAGCGCTGCATCCGAGCGACGCTCAATGCGCTACACAAATTGCCTGCCGTTGGCACGACTTCAGCCAATCGAAGCTCACTTCTGTTTCTCATCTGGCTGTGTGTGTTTGCCTTCGCAGCTCTTCAAAGGGAAGTTTTACTACTGCGTGGGCTTCGACGTGAAGAACATCACCAACAAGTCCGACTGTCTGGCTGCCAATTACCGATGGGTTCATCACAAATACAACTTCGACAACCTCGGACAGGTGCGAGAGATGAAAGCCGATGGTGTTTCTGAAGACTGACCTTACACAGTCCATTTGTGTGTCTCCTCCAGGCTCTCATGTCCCTGTTTGTACTGGCCTCAAAGGACGGCTGGGTCAACATAATGTACCACGGCCTGGATGCTGTGGGAATTGACCAGCAGGTAACAAAAGCCTGGAGATAAACATGATCAGTACAACAGAAGCAGCTTTGTCTACTAACAATCAGCAGGAAAACTCGCTTGATTTGTGTTATAACCTTCATATGGTGGCATCAATCTAGTGTCATGAGAAATAATCCTGCGGCATCAACAATGTGAACTGATCTCCTTTAGGATGGAGATTATCTGGGAATCTACGGAGACGCCACCATTCCGGCTGGTTATCCTCCTCCAGTCCGACACTGAATGACTAATCCTATTTGCACTCTGCTTTCTACACTCAACACTGCTCTAAATTGACAATCTGACTCTCATCTCCGGTTTCACTGCACCCCAACCTGAATTTTGTTCCCGTAATGACTCCTTGCAATAACCGGCTCCACAGCCGAGCCGTCCCATCATTCCTTTTTTCTTCTTGCTGCTGTTGGCAGCGCCAGGAGATTCGGACGGTTCAGTCATTGAGTGCTTTATTTCATCAAAAGGCTGCCAGAAGCCTGTGTAATCTTCTGAAGTAGACCATAGACTTTTTCTTTGTATTAATAATTTCTATTACGATCTCCTATTGCCTATTATATCCTTGCAAATTGACAATGTTATTGAAGTTAAAAACTGCTGCAGCTAGTGATGATGATAATGATGACGCAGCTGTTTTCTGCCCTTTACTGTTTATTATGTTAATATTTCCATGGTGACATGTTTCCTGTAGTTTTGCATCAGAGACTTTCTGGGAAACCAGGACTTAATCCGACAACCTGCTGCGGTTTCATTTTCTACCTCAGCTTCCATCTTTCACCACCTTTGTTCTCTGTCCTTCTCCTTTTCCTCCTCCAGCCCATCACCAACAACAACCCATGGATGCTGCTCTATTTTATCTCCTTCCTCCTCATTGTCAGCTTCTTTGTCCTCAACATGTTTGTGGGTGTTGTGGTTGAGAACTTCCACAAGTGCCGGCAGCATCAGGAGGTGGAGGAGGCCAGGAGACGGGAGGAGAAACGTCAGCGGCGCATGGAGAAAAAGAGGAGAAGTAAGATCCTGAGAGGCAGGTTGTGAGGAATAGGTGGTGGGGGGTGGATTCAATTAAAATAGATGGGATAATGCATGAACCTCCTGGGAGGTTCAGAGCTGGGTGATGGAAGGATGGATATGTGGGAAAGAAAAAAAAAGGAAATCATCATCAGAAGAAGTGGTTGGTTTATCCTCCACCTTCCTCCGCCTCACCTCTGCTCTCCTCCGTCCCCAGAGGCACAGAAGCTGCCCTACTATGCCTCTTACGGTCCAGCCCGACTGGCCATCCATACCCTGTGCACCAGCCACTACCTAGACCTGGTCATCACCTTCATCATCTGCATCAACGTCATCACCATGTCTCTGGAGCACTACAGCCAGCCCCGGGTGAGCGGATGGGGAGTTAGAACACGACTTGGAGATCAACCTGCTGCACCTGCTGCAGTAAAAACACTCAACATTTCTGATTAAACAGCTTTAACTTCAGTAAAACTGACAAATGGGTTCATTAGTTTAGTAAAATCTGAATTTTGGATTAGGCTCTTATCTTGTGATGAAACGAGCTTCTGATTATCATCATAACAGATATTTTCCATCTGACTCATTAGCAGAGCACTCCGGAGCATTCTCTGTTCCTCCTCACCATTCAATGTCCTAATTAATCTCTCTTTTATTAAAGTGAGATTTATTGGCAGAGCAGAGGCACCAAACGAATCACAGGCCGTTTACGTCAGTTTACGATGTTTTCCCTCCTCTGCAAACTCACAAAAGTCCTTTGATTGAGGAGTTGAAGGGAAGCGATTAAGAGCAACATTTTACTGAAGCTTCAACTTCCTGCTGTTTGTTTTATGGACTGTCTGGTTTATTCCTGTCTCAGTCTCTGGAGACAGCGCTCAAGTACTGCAACTACGTCTTCACCTCCACCTTTGTGATCGAGGCCTCACTGAAGCTCGTGGCTTTCGGCTTCCGGCGCTTCTTCAAGGACAGGTACGGGGGCGACACCCTCGGCTGTTTTCTGACGCTTTTGGTTTGTGTTATTGACCTTTCTGAAGTCATATTTCCAATACACAAACAATCCCTGCACAGCCAATCCAAGCATTTGATTCTTAATAAATGACATTATTTAACTGCAAGAAATCATCAGTTGAGTTTCTCTTCAACATGCATGGGCCACAAATAAAATTATGAGCTCTGTAAGATTATTTTTTCTTCAACAAAAACATCTCTGTTTGGAAATTCTAAGCATTAAAAGAGGACTCCTGCTAATATTCTAGGATCTAGAATAATTCGGCCCCGTGGAGCAGGTGGTGCTGCTGAATATCATTTCAGATGATACAGCACATACAATCAGGTCCGAATTTAGAATCAGAGGAGTTCTGCAGGACTCGCTGCCGGATATTTCTGCCGCTTGTGGTTTATGCTCTTTTCGCTCCTCTTCTGTTGCATGTAAACAATCTATTTTAGTCAAAATATTTCTTCCAAACTCCACAGTAATGGAGTTCTTTTCTCTATCTCTGTCCTCTTTGTGCCTTGAATGAGGCACGTTGATATGCTGCCACGTGTGGGTGCTTCAGTTCCACAGAGAATGTGGTAAACTCCCAAAAAAAAATCCCCATTTTTGCCCCAGATTCAGTCCCCCTAGCTGAGCTGTGGAAGAAATCAGAGCAATGTTTACACCACAGTGGCAGCAATGCAGCCAGGGAGATCGGGGACCACCGTACTTCCTGGATCACAGCACAGTCATGGTTTGAATGTTGGGATCAGTGTCTTAACAGGTTAAAGAGACTCATCCCCTTTTTCTCAGCGGCCGGGTGTATTTCTGTGATGGATCATTCACCGCTACCTCCACAAACGTTGTCGCATATGATGTCATTTAAAGCAAGGTCATCATGAAATATTCCAGCAGTCATCACTTCACAGCTCTGAAAGGGAGGAAGAGCAGCTCATGTAGCAATAAAAATGTTCTGCCAGCCTCCGTGTAAATATTCATGGCAGGAAGTGGCCTTCAGGTAATGTCCGGCTCTTTCTCTGCCAAGTCTCCTGTGAGAGAATCCTTTAAATTAAGCTTACAGTTGTTGTACAATATTCATATTCATTGGTAAAGTCATATAAATGGTGACTTTCACTAAGGAAAGACTTGACCTCATCTCCAGCTTTATGCCTTTAAAAACCTGTGTGTGTGTGTCTGTGTGTGGTGTGTGTGTGTGTGTGTGTTTGTCTGTGTAGGTGGAACCAGTTGGACCTGGCCATTGTGCTGCTGTCAGTGATGGGTATAACCCTAGAAGAGATAGAGAGCAATGCCTCCCTCCCCATCAACCCCACCATCATCAGGATAATGAGGGTACTCAGGATAGCACGAGGTACGCCACGCACGCACGTACACACACATGCACACGCACGCACACGCACGCACACACACACATGCACACGCACGCACGCACACACATGCACCACACGCGCGCGCGCACACACACACACACACACACACACACACACAGGGCTATCCCTCACCCTGTTCCAACCTTAACTCAAAGTGTAAAACTTGAAGCAGCTATGTAACTGCGGTAACTGCAGGGTTTGGCCTCTGACCTCCTTTAGGGTTAAAGGCAGTGTCATACCTTTGTCTGTGCCTTTGTTGTCTTGTCTTTGCTTGTTCACATCAAGGTCTGTGATCATTCTGAAGGATATCTTCTTCATGAAACATGAACACTTTCCCTCAATAGGTGCCGTTTTTCTCTCTCGGCTGAACCCGACTCAGCGTCTTTCTTCCCTAAATCAGAATTCCCTCTTTGTAAGAACAGGAAAAATGGAGGGTTGGCCCTCTGCGCTGAACCGCTTCCTCTTAACATCTCGTTGATGAGGATAAAGGGTTATTTCATCCATCTCACTTAAGGCTCGTCCTCAATCTGTTGCCCTCTGTCCCTGTAGAGCAGCCGAAGGGCCACTGACTCATGAGTAATATTCTAATTGTGGCGCAGACTGTGGTTGTTAACCAGCTACTGAGGTATTTAATGATAAATCTGAAGGCGACAGGTGATTTTTACTCTTTTCTCTTCCCTCCTCTGCCTTAATGTTAATTGACTTGTGTGACTCTGGGGAAAAGAATATTTCACCATCATCAGCACATGCAGGACAAGTGACATTAATATGTATTCATTATGTAAAATATGATGGGAGTTTACAAGCTATAGACAGCGTTAGCTGTTTACCAGAGCGACATCATAGTGTTTTAATTGAAATAGTTGTAATCTGGTTTAACAGAGAAGTTGTGTGCAGGGTTTGATCTCTTCCCCTCAGGCTGACGGGAATGACGTTACAGTTCAATTTGATCTCTTTCTCTCTGAGCAGCTATCCGTGCATCTCATGAAGCTTTTACATGAATGTTTGGAGACCGTCTATTAACACTATCTGTGTTTTGTACATTTGTATTGCATGCAAACAGAGTTTTTTCCCCTTGGACATAGAGATGAAGCTCTGACTAAAGTTCGAACGAAGAAAGGGTGTAACAAAAAAACTAGATCGACTCATTAGTAGATCAACCATCTCCATCACTCATGACCACCACAAACCTGACCACCGTCCTCCTCCCTGCAGGCATTTCCCATCAGGATATGACTGAATTAATATACATTTATTTTACATTTCCATCGGCCACCAGCCACCATCTTTACCCATTTCGAATGGTGAGTCTGGGATCTGCTCCATCGATCCATCCTGTTTTATCTGTGTCCTCCAGGCTTTCCTGTTGCATCAGTCCTTTTGTTCTATACATGAGGTGTAGTTACAGAAAACCTCAGACCAATGTTGCACCCCCAGAGCTGCACCCCTCCTTCTCTCTCACACTCTGTTCTCCCCCTCCAGTGCTGAAGCTGCTGAAAATGGCCACTGGGATGAGAGCTCTGCTGGACACCGTGGTCCAGGCTCTGCCTCAGGTGTGTCTCATATGTTTCGTTACACACATACACACACCCACAATTTCCAGCTTATCTACAGGACAACAAGTTAACTTAATTAACATTTGTGGAATGATAAACGGTCAGCCAGGACAGAAGCTCCCTGAGAATTATGACTTTTTTGCCATCTTCCTCATACTGTTCCAGCACTGAGAAACCAGCCTGGTGTTATTAAATTAACCTGTTTTAATTGCACCCTATTCTTACTGGGAAAAGTTCATCTCCCGTGAAAAATGAATACACACCTTAGTTCTGGATTTCATTAAAAAAAGAGACATAAGGCAATGTTTTGGAAATAGAAAGCATAAAGCAGAGTGAGTGTCTAGAGTGTGTCTCTGTGACAGGTTGTTCCTTTAATCACTGTCATTAGGCCTCCATCAGTTTAGTGAGTAATCACGTCCAATTTCCCTCATCAGAAGCCCAAACTGCATCTGAATATTCAGACAGATTAAAAGAGGAGCGGCAGAAATATTTCTACCAGATAACTAATGGGTCACTGCTGTGTTTGGTTTGAAAAATAGCCCAACTAATCAAACAGGACAGGATTCTGTCATAGAAACAAATTTGCATCATCAATGACAGCTTCTGATTCCTGAACATTTTTCAATATTCTATTTCCTCCCATTTTTTAAAACCTTTATCTGTTGACTGATTGATGTTCCTGATGAAAGTCAGGTGATGGAGGAGTCTGTGCCCACAGTCATATATTTATACAAGTATCTTTTTTAATTGTATTTATTTATTTGACTCTCTGTATTCTCAAATCTGAAGCCGTTTCCCTGCTCCTCAGCTTCTGCTCATCCAAGCCGTGTATTGTGCTAAACTACATCTTTTCTTTTAAAAAAGACCCTTTTTACATTAATGAAAAGCCTTCTAGGAGGAGGTTTGTGGAGAAAACTTCACACATACACACATATGGAAATCTGCTCCAGCTCAGCAGCTGATGTTGGAAGTATGCAAACAATTTTCCTTCAGCGCTACAATCGATAGTTTCCTTCCCCTCCCTGTCTGTCATTTAGACACATTTATTGTTGGCTTTTTTTGCTCCTTTTTCTGTGGTTAAAACTTCAACTTCAACAAAAGCACAGTTGAGGTTCCCGGTGAAGCATTCTGATAAACACAGACTGGTTTGAGACGTCTCTCACTGTCCTCCTGCACCCATCTGGGGAAGCCCGGATCCTCTCCTCATCTACATCCTGCAGATCCGCCAGAGGTGCTCCAGGCCTGGATGGGAGATGTAGCCCCTCCAGCACATCCTGAGCCTGTCTCAGAGTGTCCTCCTGATTGTACCTGACCTTCAGGAGACACCCTGACCACCATAACTGGGTCGAGGAAAAACTTCTCAGTGTAATACAAAAGGCTAAATTATGTCTCAGCAGTCGTTTTTTGACATGTGGGAACTCGTTTACCATGGAGACCGAAAGACTTTAGTCAGAGTTTAATATTCTTTGAAACGTCGGCCTACATGACTGCAAGGAAATGGAGCATCAGCCCCAGGCATGGCCTTGACTCCTCCTCCCAGTCCATCGTCCTCTCCTCCATCTGCCTCTCATTGTCTCATCCTGCTGCAGTGTGTCAATGTGTTGACTATTAAGAAGATGGCAGGTAAAATGTCCTTCTAACCCTTCAATGTTCCTATGTTTTACCAGGTGGGAAATCTCGGTCTGCTCTTCATGCTGCTCTTTTTCATCTACGCAGCTCTTGGAGTGGAGCTCTTTGGAGAGCTGGGTAAGTTCAGCAGAACTCAATCTTAAACTAAAACAATGAAAATGATTATTTCTGTGTAAAGCTGTGTATGTGACCCTGATAAGAGGTTATGAGTCATGATGGATGGAAACTGTAAATGGTTTCAAATCAAAGCCAAAGCCATCTCACGCCATTTCAACATCCCTTTGTGTTGAAACTTGACCTACAGTAGAAGGATCCGTCCTCTCTGGTGCCACAAGTGCTACACAGGTCGATTCAGTCATCCGTGCTGGTGGTCTGAAGTGCTTTAGGTCAATGTGGGCCACTCTGAGAATCTTGACAGGTCAGAATCTAAAAGAGGTCCAGCTGCCTTTGACTTCTGCCTCCAAGAATTCCTCTATGGAGCCTTGAAAGACTGTTGGTCTTCACCAGCATCAATCAATCATCTTCGGTGTGTTGGAGCCTCCTCCTACAGGCTGTGACTGAAGTCTCACCATCTGAACTTCTCCTGTCCTCTTTCAGTGTGTAACGCTGACTACCCCTGTGAGGGAATGAGCCGCCACGCCACCTTTGAGAACTTTGGGATGGCTTTCCTCACACTCTTCCAGGTTTCCACTGGTGACAACTGGAATGGCATCATGAAGGTATTCCCAGTGTACAGCCAGACTTCACCCTGTCTTCCCTTTCACCTCATCTCCAGCAGCAGAGCCACCCCACAGATCCAAAACAGGGCTCGGGGGAGTGTTTATCAGCTGAATCTCTCATTCATGTAAAGTTATTCCTCCATCTTCTGGAAAACTACATCCCAGATGATATTTAGGAAGGTCAAATAAGGGCTAAGTATCAGGGATGAAGTAGAAGAAGACACTCCAGTAAAGCCCCAATGACAAGTCTGAAATCTAAATCACTTGATCCCGTTTCTCTCACCTCTCCCTCTCTAATCAGGCACAATTACCTGCTGCTTTGGAAACTGTATCATAGTTCATTTCCAGCAGAAAGTTAATCAGTGATGATGAGGCTCTCAGGATGTGTCGCTGCAGCAGCTCTCCCAATTTCATCAAGGGCTGTTGAAGAAATATATTAAACGTGAGATAAAGTAACAAACTGGACTAGCCTGTAGAGGTTAGGGTTGGGTGTCATGCTGGGTCCGGGTCACGGACAGTGACCAATATTTCTTTTTCTCTTTCTTTTTTCTCTCTTCACCTTTGCCTCCCAGGACACCCTGCGAGAATGCCCACCGGGTGGTTCAGGGAGTGACTACAGCTGCCACGCAGGGCTGCAGTTCATCTCCCCCTTGTACTTTGTGTCTTTTGTGCTGACGGCGCAGTTCGTCCTGATCAACGTCGTGGTGGCAGTGCTCATGAAACATCTGGACGACTCCAACAAGGAGGCGCAGGAGGATGCAGAGATGGATGCCGAGATCGAGATGGAGCTGGCACAGGGGGGCCTCTGTTGCATGATGGGGGGCATCGGTGCCATCGCTGGGGCGACAGGCAGTGCTGTGAGTGGGGCCGGCGCTGGTGCAGCCGGGGCAGTCGGAGGTCCGGGCGCGACATCAGATGAAGGAGGAGGTGGTGGAGCTCACGAGGGACTCGCGCAGCGTCGATGTCGACTCTTCTCTCCAGCTCTGGTAAGAAGAAAAATAATTTATTTTCTATCATCTTACCCGCCTTCTCCTCAACAAGCTCATCACCTGTGCAAAATGGAGTCGCTGTGAATAGAAAATGTTGTTCCTGGTGGATAAATGCTGGATGATGCAATGGTCACACACATGACAGAAGGAGTAGAGGAGAAGATGCTTCTTCAGGATCTTCTGAGATTTCCCTCCTGTTTGATTGCTGCTGCTAAACATAGAGAATAAGGCCTGTGTTAACAGTGTAGGAGCTCAAAACTTTTATTTTCTCATTACATGTTTAAATCTATCACTTGAATGGCTGAAAATGCATATTTAGAAAATGCATTTTGATATAATACTCAGTGCAACTAAAGTACCTGATACACCTCATGCCACCTCAGGTCATGACCAGATGAGTTCAGAGTGCCACACAGAATCTGGCGCCACAACAAGACAATCACAAAATCACGAGTCACCACACTAATGCATTCCAAAAGTAACACTATAGCAGCCACTGATTGTCCCGCTGCCGACTAATGTCCCCTTGGAACCAGCAAATCAGCCTCCAAGAACAGGAAAAGATGCATCCCTTCAAGTGTGTGTCTGAATCAGACAACATTCAGAAGTCAAATACACGTGTCAAGGTTCAGCCACTTACGACAAAGCTGTTCCCTACATACCATCACACACACACACACACACACCACACACACACACACACACACACATGCACACAGTGATATTAAATGACCGCTGTCCCAGCCAGTCTAAAAATACCCTTAGTGGGAGCTTTGGCGTCGATGGCTCATTCGTCAACTCCCAGATTTCTGCAGAGAACATCGATACTGGCCCGCGTGAAATTACCGTAGCTACAAACGAGAGCAGATATTTTTGGAAGCACGGCAGGGAAAATAATACACGTAAACAAGCGTGAGAGGTGGGGGAGATGGATGGGTGTGGGAACTTAATGTGTGCTACCGGTTCAGTATGCCCTGTGCCCAGCTAACGTTTTGTGAAGATACAGTAGATTTTGTTGTAATAATCAATAACTCACCACTGGAAACACAATAAGACATCAATATTTAATTCCATTAGTTCTTGTCTGTGTCCAGCTGACGCCATTGACTCATTGGGCTCAATTTCTGTCCCAAAATTTTCCTTGGCAGTTTCAGAGTTGGATCTCCTCCTTATGATCATGCAGTCAAGCCCTACCTGTTTGTGGAAGCACCAGCAGATGCGACAAAGCCTCCAGTTGCATCCCTGAATCCCATTAGCTGCAGCTTTATTCACATTTTTTTTGGAAGGATGGATGAGATGTAGAAAAAAACAAAAAGGGAAACTAATGTTTATTTCTGCCTTTTAACTGAACCCTCCCGTGTTCTTACATGCACACAGTTTGAGCCTAATGAACCCGAGTCTTTTTTTGTACTTTGGCAGGGACTAAAGGAAATTAACACTGTCATCCATCCCAAAGAGTGGCAGCGAATCCATGTGTGAGAGAGGGGAGGAGGACAGAACAGAAAGATCTGAGTGTGCAAGACTTTGGAGACGAGGAGTGGGTGGCACACTCCGCCACCATCTCATTGTGCTTATAGCTCATTGTCTGTCAGCACTCTGGTATTTTTAACCAGGAATGGAGTAAAAAGAAAGATGAGACCGAGGAAGGAGCCTTCACATGTCTTCACATTGTCTAAGTCTTCAGTCTGATTAGCCTGCAAGAGCTTTATGAGGATTTAAGTGCAAAGTTGGCCTATTTTTGCAAGTATTCCGACTGAGAGTTGGATGTTTCCTCCCACGGGTGCAAGAATCCAGGCAGGCTTAATAGAGGTGGAGGAGATAAACATGCATGTTCTACCGAACATGTGAAGGTGTGAGCAGAGTCACTTTGCAAAAGGCCAAAGTAGCAAAAGGCCTTAAGTCTGACTCAGAGGGCTTTGAGGAGTTTTTAAGACTATTAAATCTGTGTCATTTACATTTAAGTGAATCCCCAGTCAGGAGAATCAGTGTCTGGACTCCAGTTATTGATCTGCAGACTTCAGGTTAGAGAACCTCTGAGAGTCTTTGTCAGCAGTATCTGACCTGAGCTGATGAGACAGTTGAGGAAGTGGCGACTGTTTGACGGCCTTGGATTGGTGTTTCCTGCTGCCTCACATGCACAAGTCCTCAGAATGACTCCGGGCCTGGAGCCGCTATCAGAGCCTCATCTGTGTTTGCAGTCAGCTCGCCCGATTGCGGCGCTGCAACGAGGATCCGCAGCAGTCCTTTCAGCTTTTAAGCTGCTTTTCTCGCAATTTGCCATGTTCAGCTTCATGATTCTTTTGAGTGAACTGAGTGACAGGGACTCCGGCTCACAGTTTCCTTTCTGACAGGAAACACACACTGCTGCAGGAAAAGCACCAAGGAGAACATGGATTCTGGTCGTGCCTTATTAACACTGCCCCCCGCTGCCAGTCTTTGTGTGTCTGCATACATGTGTAAAATAAGCCGCCGACTCAGATCAGACCAGAGCATCATCCAAACATTACCAAATATATTCAACTGTCTGAAGTGCTTCTAGTACAAAATCCCTCTGCAGAGGAAGAGTGTGAGTCACAAAGCTCAAAACACTGGAGGGATTCTTCTTTCACAGAAATAAGACAGGTTCAAGGTATTTTCCAGGTTTAAAGTGTCTCTTGTTTAGGGGGCCACACCTAAGTATTAACATATCCAGGTTTTAAGAGCAAGAAAGGGCTTCGGACTTGTATTTAGGATCCAAACCAAAAGCATCAGGGATGTCGGGGGTGAGACACCCAGATGGTTGCACAGAGGGTCAGATAAGGTCATGGCCCCCAGCAACGCCAAACAGCCTCAGCCCTCGCTGTGTCTGACAGGACAGCTGGCTTAAACTTTGCTGTCTTCACCTCTCACATGTTTCAAGTCGTGGACATCAGGAAGATCCGGGACTGTGTCCCACTTTTACAGAATCTGTAAGCACTGCTTTTGTACCCAAATGGGGAAAAACAAGTACAACAAACAGCATTAAAGCGTGAAAAAAGCTAATCAGTTTCACAGAGGAGGAAAAATCAACATCCAAAACATCTAAAAGAACCCAGGAGAGCGAGAGCGAGGGTCCCAGAGCATCTGCTGCAGCCACGACAGCCGAGGCTGAGTGAAGACAGGGAAGAAGAGAGGGGGAAAAGGAAGAGGAAGAGTGACGAAGAGACAGCGCTGACACCCATGAGAGACAGTGGGAGAGGCGTGAGCAGTGGCCCTCCTGAGCAGAACTCCAGTGAAGTTTCTTCAGCTCGTGTCTTCTGTTTGCAGTGTCACCCAGCACATGTTTTATTAAGTCTTTCAAGGTTCAAAACCCATTTGAACTGTGCACATTGTGAGGGTGATGTTTGGTCACCCGCGCTGTTCGTTTACTAGACTCAGATCAACCACACAGACAACAGGTGGCCTTGCAAGGGAGAGCTGACGAGCAGTTCAAGCTTCCTCTCTCAACTCCGTCAGTCTGCTGCTCGCTCTCCTCTTTTATTTGGTTCACACAACATTGGTATCAAAACAACTTCATGATTCCTTCTCCTCCTATCTCTACGACTTCCTCGTGTCCTTGAACATGATACCTCCCAGTGCTGGGAACATAACAGCTACAATACTTGAGTCAAACACTCATACATTCTTTTTGATTAAACATTCTAAATCTACTTACTATACTTACTATAGCATTGAAACGATAATAGTAATAACAACAATAATTCTTCTCACATTTCCCTCCTGTTTATCGTTAAATGCGTCTAGATTCTCATTGTCAGTATTACATCATTTCATTTCATGAAATTTAAATGCATTACGTCATTTTCCTAGAAACACATTTCTTACACTCAGAGTTCAACATGTGTACAGCTTAAGACATCTTAAACATTTCATTTACATCTTGCATCACATTTGTCCATTCTTCTTCATCGTTGTCCAGTAGAGATCGTTCTTCCACCTGCAGCAAAGTACTAGTAACAGCTGATCCCACGAGCCGGCCAATGCAACCCCGAACAAGAGGTACTACACAGCAAGCTAGTATGGCTAATACTAGCAGCACTATCCCTATCATCATTCCTATCTTGAACAACAGTTCCCTCCACCTTGACAACATTCCTGTAAGCCAGTCTGGTGGGGGACTACCATCATCAATCATAGCTCTCTGTAGTTTAGTTAAATTTCTCAATGCGCTATCTATCAGGTGACCGTCCGCATCATTCTCTGGGATGAACGTACAACAGTAATCTCCTACCATTGCACAAACTCCTCCCTGGGGGGCCGTTATGAGATCTAAGGCCATCCTATTCTGCATGGTCATCAGTCTTAGCGCTGTCATTTCTTCCTTGACTCCTGTGAGAGCAACTTTTGTCAAATTAGTAAATACTTTCAACCTGTAATCAACTGTTTCCAATCTCAATATGTTCTTTCCTATTCCTAGCCACGGAAAGAGTGTCATGATCACTTTATTTCCGGTTGGCCAATGCTTAAACTCTCGTGGTACATCTGTGCCCCACACTGAGTCATGTGGTTTGAACTCGTCATTCAAATCTCTCCTGGAACGCAACTGTGGTGCAGATCTAGCATTAGCAGCATAAATTATGACTGTGTGATCCTTGAGATGTACTGGAGCACACACTCCTGACCAGTTTGCTGGTAGGTCTGCATACGCATTGTGTCCACATAACCACCATCCCTTATTCACTAATTGCGTGCCTTTGTCTCCTGGCGCGAAAGCGGGATAGTTACATGTACAGTTATAACCTTCTGGACACCTCTGTGTTGAATGATTCTGTGTCCAAGCTGTGAAAGTAGCATAGCGCCACCATGTATTCAAACTGTAAGTGTGTGAGGACTCTGGATCTTGTTCTAACCACGAATGTTCTAAGTGGCTAACTACGGCGCGTTTAGCGCGCGCGTAGCTCTCATCCTGTCTCAGAGCATCTTTCTGTCCCTGATTACCTCCCTCCTGTCGGAATTCCAAAGACCAAAACTCACGAGTCCCGCCGTCACAGCACTCACCACAATTAGGAAGAACAACTTCATTTCCTTTTAGATCCTCTTCACAGGTTCCGACGGGGTTCAGCCGTTGCTGGACCTATACAGGCCGTCAGCCGTTTACGGAGAGTCCGCCACTGCTCCCTCGCCTTCACCTGGAAGAATTTTCTGTTTCTTACAATGTGAAAGGTGTATCCACGACAGTTTTCCATCCACTCGAACTGCAGTCTTTGTGGTCAGCTGTACTTGATAAGGACCTTCCCATCTAGGCGTGTTCCACCTCTTCCGCACAAACTTCTTCACCCACACGTAGTCGCCCGGTTGAATGGGTTCCTGGGGGGTGGAATCTGTGGAAGACACAGGACTAGGCAGAACATTTACTGTATTCACACATCGGTTAAGTAACACTTTTTTCAGATAATCTGCTATTGTTTCTTCAACATGTTTTAGCTCATTTGTTGTTGCAAAGTATGGCAGGCAATAAGGCCGCCCATATAATGCTTCAAAGGGTGTGATGCCTGTTTTCTTGTGTGGTGTTATGTGCATCCATAATTTCACCAGGTCGAGACAAAACATCCAGTTCTTTCCTGTCTCGTCCATACACTTCTTCAGTCTGTTCTTAATAGTTCCGTTGACTCTTTCAACCAATCCTGCACTCTGAGGGTGGTATGCGCAGTGATTCTTCAAATCAATGTCCAAAGTTACTCCTACAGTTTTCACTATCTCATTTACAAAATGGCTTCCATTGTCGCTCCAGATGACCTTCGGGATGCCAAACCTGGGAATGATTTCTCTACATAAAACTTTTGCTACTGTCAGTGCATCTGCTTTTGCTGTGGGGAAAATTTCTACCCACCTAGTAAATCCATCTAACACTACTAGACAATATTGTTTACCTTCACATGGTGTTAGCTGAATAAAATCTAGAAAAACTGTGTGAAATGGATGATTTGGTAATGGTGTAGTGCCTGCAGGGGCCTTAAGGGCTCCCTGTGGGCTGTGTTTTACACAAATAGCACATTGTGAACAAAAATTTTTTGAGTAGGTATGAAATCCTATAGTGTAATAATGTTCATTAACCATCTGTACCATCCCTCCTGTTGAGACATGGCATGGCCCATGGCTCACTAATGCTGCCCATTTATGCATATTCCGGGGAAGGATTGGCTTGTTTCCTATGGTTAACAGTCCTTTGTCATCCAGTTTGGCCCCTCGCTTCTTCCACATGGCCTTTTCTTTTTCTGGAGCACTTTGTTGCATTTCTTTTAGAATATCATTATCTGCAGGTTCTAAGGTAAATGATTCCTCATTATCAAGAAGTGTGTTGTTATTTGCTGCAGCCTTTGCGGCTCTGTCAGCAAAGGCATTGCCTTGTGAGACTGCGTCTGTGTTGTTAGTATGTGCAGTGCATTTACATACAGCTATTTTGCGTGGCTGCTGTACTGCTGCCAATAACTTTTTTAACAGTTCTGCATGCATGACCGGTTTGCCGGTCGACGTTTTCATCCCTCTTAAATTCCATTGTTGAGCAAACACAAACAGCGTGGAAAAAGCATATTGACTATCTGTGTAAATGGTAACATCTTGTCCTTTGCTTAGTTCACAGGCACGTGTGAGTGCGACGAGTTCTGCAGCTTGAGCAGAATAGGAGGAGGGAAGTGATTTCGCCTCCACCACCTCAGTTGCTGTGACTACTGCATAGGCAGTTCTAGTGCGTCCACAGTCATCCTTTCTCGATGATCCATCCACAAATAGTGTCTGTCCTGTAGTCAACGCGACATCACTGAGATCTGGTCGCGGCAGGACCTTGGTGGAGACCTCATCCAGGCAGTTGTGCTGGTGTCCCTCTTCTGCGGTGGGTAGCAGCGTTGCTGGGTTTAAGATTGTGCAGCGTCGAATCGTCAGATTCGGCTGAGAGAGCAACACTGCCATGCAGGAAAGATGACGTGCGGGCGACAGGAATGCTATCTTACTTTGTAGCAGCAGTATTGACACTGCATGTGGAACTAGCAAAGTTAGCTCATGATATAGCACCACTCCTGCGGAGGCTTTTACTGCCTCAGATGCTGCCACCACTGCTTTAACGCATGGTGGGAGTGCACAAACTACGGAATCTAGCTTGTGGGAGTAATAGGCCACTGGCTGCCTCTTATCTCCGTGTTTTTGCAACAAAACTGAAGTCATAAAATTACCTTTGCAATCTACGACCTGCTCAAAAGGCTTCTGATAGTCTGGCAGCTTTAACACTCCAGCACCTACAAGGGCCTGCTTTGTGTGTGTAAATGCTTCTTCAGCTTCAGGGGTCCAAGTTAACACATCAGTCATTGCTAAGGGATTATCATACATCAATGCTTGTAAAGGGGCAGTTATTTTCGCATAATCTAAGATCCATGATCTGCAAAAATTCACTAGTCCTAAGAATGACATCATCTGCTTCTCTTACCCACAGATTAACCATTCTATCTACAGACCACATCCCTTCGGCTGTGGTACGAATCATCAACTGAAGCTGAGAGATAAGATCTCTTCCTAACAGATTTACGGGACATGTGGTGGAGATCACGAAAGGAGCTTTAAGTGTGATTCCACTTACAGGGTCACAAACATCTACAGGAACTGACATTCTTTCTTTAGTTATGAGACCATTTGCTGATCTCACAAAAATCTGTGTAGAAGTTGGTGCCAGGGCTATTGGATCTCTAATTACTGATTTACCTGCACCCGTGTCTACTAAGAATGTTAAAGAATTGCCTAACACGGTCAGTTGTATTTCTGGTTTGCCTTCAGCAAACAGGAAGATGGTTTCTAAGTCTAAAACATCTTCTAAGTCATCTTTTTCAAATTGGTCAAATTTTGTGCCCTGATTTGTTTTAATTTTTGTGACATCTTTTTCCGGTTCTAGTCATTGTTGAGGTGGATTAGAACCTTGCTGCTGTCCTCTATTGTATCTCTGGTCACGTTGTTTCTTTCTGCAATTACGTTCCCAGTGTCCATAATTTTTACAATAATGACACTGATCATTTTCACGGGAATTGCCTCCTCCTCCCCTTCCGCCTCGGCCTCGCCCACGTCCTCGGCCTCGGCTTGGGAGAGGGTTGGCATTGAAAAACATGCCTGTTGATTGATTCTTACTTTTTTGGCATTGTCTTTCAGCATGCATAGCATGTTGTTCATAGCGGTTTAGGTTACTAGTTCCGAAATCAACTAATTGTCTCTCTACCCATGATTTTATCTCTGATTTTGATCCCCCATGTATAGCTTGCTTTAACTGCTGTTGGTAGGGACCTTCTGGTTCTTCCGCATACGGAATTCCACTATTTTTTCGGAACACATCTTTCATTCTCATGCTATAGTCTTCAAAACTTTCGTCAGTCTTTTGTCTCGTGGCCGTAATGGCGCTGTAGTCAGCTCGTCTGGTAAAAGTAGTTCGCATGCGCTCGTACAGTCTGTCAAGTCTGTCATTTAGTTCTTGGCTGCCAGGCTGCCATGGTTGTTGAGTGGCTGGATCCACTGGGACCCAATCTCCTCTAACAGTGCCCCATTTCTTGCCATTAACGCACATGAGGACTTGCTGGGTTTCAGTATGGTAACTTCTTTTAATTTTGTAATATTGCCTGGCCTGTCTAAGTTACCATCCCAATCGAACTTAGTCATCCACAGCTGAACATATGAGCATGAACCTGGATATTTGTCTTCCATGTGTTTACATGATGCTGGGATTTCGAATTCAGCACCTTTTGTGGAATGTTGGTTGCCCATGTTTGCACTTTATTTATCAGTTTTTATATATTTGAATGGAGACGCCTGATCTCCCGACTGAACAACCCTCAATCCATACAGGATATCTAGTTCAGTCCCTCCGCCGTGGCCTTATAACCCCTCTTTTTTAATCAGGAGAGTATACACCAAGCTTCTACCTCCGAGGAGGCGGGTGTATCTTGCCTCTGCTTCTCTCCTGATGACCAGGCAGGCAATACCGCGGTATATTCCGTGTAGCGCTTTTTGTGTCTTATACTCACTCCGTTGTCTCGATGGTTTCTCTCTGAGTTGTTTTAGTGCCTTCTTCCCGTCACTGGAGATGGTCGCCCTGGGAGGGACGAAGACCGGCCTTCCGTCAACTCGTGATGAAAGGTCTTTCACTTCGGACGTCCTTTTGACTCCGGCTGCGCAGACTTCGGCGTTCGGTCGTCCCACGGCGCTCCTCTCCAGGTCTTGGGATCCGGCTCGAAGGACCAATTTTTGTGAGGGTGATGTTTGGTCACCCGCGCTGTTCGTTTACTAGACTCAGATCAACCACACAGACAACAGGTGGCCTTGCAAGGGAGAGCTGACGAGCAGTTCAAGCTTCCTCTCTCAACTCCGTCAGTCTGCTGCTCGCTCTCCTCTTTTATTTGGTTCACACAACATTGGTATCAAAACAACTTCATGATTCCTTCTCCTCCTATCTCTACGACTTCCTCGTGTCCTTGAACATGATACCTCCCAGTGCTGGGAACATAACAGCTACAATACTTGAGTCAAACACTCATACATTCTTTTTGATTAAACATTCTAAATCTACTTACTATACTTACTATAGCATTGAAACGATAATAGTAATAACAACAATAATTCTTCTCACAACATGCCCCACTTGTCTGCTCCCACCACATGCACACAACACTTTTACAGAGTTGCTGGTTCATATTTTATTGTTAGAAATATCAATGCTCTCTCTCTCTCTCTCTCTCTCTCTCTCTCTCTCTCTCTCTCTCTCTGTGTGTGTGTGTGTGTGTGTGTGTGTGTGTGTGTGTGTGTGTGTGTGTGTCAGGAGAGCCAGTGGTTGGACAGTGTGTCCCTGTTAATTAAGGACTCCTTGGAAGGGGACATGATTGACAACCTCTCTGGTTCCGTTTTCCATCACTACAGTTCTCCTCCTGTCTGCAAGGACTGCAGGAGCCACCCACAGGAGGTGAGTGGGGGCCGTGCACAAGCGTCCACGTGCACGTCCTTGTCTGTCGAATCGTAGCCTGGAAGCTCTTTTCTTGTCCTATTTTGAGCCATTTAGCAAATGAGCTTTAATTTCTTTAATTAAGCAGCAGCAGTGAGACCGGGCTGTTTTTCATGATTATGAACAATAATTAGTGGTGATTTTGCTACGCTTTCGTTGCTGAGAGTGCACGTTTGACCCGTCTGTCTGTCTGTTTGTCTGTCTTTTGCGGCCATTTCTGTATGTGCATCTGGAATATGTACGGGTGCTCGTGCATGTTGACTTAAACAAACATTGTTAATCAAGTGGAATGGAAGTGAAAGCGGGGGTGTGATGAAGGTGCGAGAGGATGGAGGTCAGGGCTAAATGGAGAAGACGGGGACACACACATGCGCGCACACACACACACGACTGTTGCCAAGGAGACCAGGAGGCTGCATCCAATTTGAATCCAGCCCCTTATATTGTAATTTGGTAGTTTTTACTCGTTCTCAAAGTTTCCCGAATAGAAGTCTAAAAGTCACACACACACACACACGCACAAACACACACACCCATGTGTTTTAACCCACAGCATTTTTATCTGAAATCACCCTGTTTTTCATAAATAAATTATATCCAGGACAGAGTTGATGCATTCCAATTTTTGTCAGATAGAAAATAGCAACATCCAATACTGGAGGGCTTAGCTGTCAGAAGTGGCTCCGCTTCTGGAGCCTCCCCCAGCCTCCCTTCATATACTTCAGCCCAGCATTTACAGCCCAAACCAGACAGCTTAACACGGCGACCAGTCATCGCGCTTACGCACATGCAAACATGACACCAAAAAAAGAAAAACCAATTTCAGCACAGGGCAGAGGTGACGCCACGAGTTCTAATACACATGCAATCCCAATCTGAGTGCGTGTGTGTGTGTGCGTGCGCGTGTGTCGAGTCCATCCATGTAATTACTGTTTGAACGAGGGGCTTCTGTGTTTTGAGGGGAATTGAGGTCAGCTGGGCTGACAATGTGGAAATGGTGGATCCAGAACTGCGTGAAATCCCAACAAAACCACAGTGGCGGTGCTGCGACATCGCTGCCCGCTCCATCACAAGCCCGACGAGGTGTCCAACGTGCGTGTGTGTGTGCGCAGCAGATTAAACTGGCGGAGGTGGAGCAGGCGTCCCTCATGTCGGAGCAGCTGTCCGACAAGTCGTCCTCTCTGGCGCTGCCTGACGACCTGAGTCTGGACGAGCACAGCAACTACCAGCTGCTGGTCAGGGACAGCCAGGTACCCCCGTTCTGATGGCTGGCTTCACTCTTCCTGATCTCGTTCCCGTCACTGACAGTTTCTCTCTCTACCTTTTTCCCATCATGCATTGCCCTCCCAGCAGGGCAGCAGTGACTCGCACAGCTCGGAGGAGCTGCCAGCTTCCGGGGGCTACAGAGGCCTCCGCCGCTGCAGCTCCGGGAGCGAGGACGGGGACCACGAGAGGTTTGAGGAGGGCATCCAAGCCGAGGTGGACACGCTGAGCCCAGCGTGCTGCGCAGGTACCAGCGTGCATGTGCATGCTTTAGGTAGCTCCCATCGTGTGTAACACCCCCTGCTGTGAGCTGCAGGAGAGCAAAATCCTGATCTCACAATTATATTAAATGAATCCTATCTGGGTTACCTTTCACCAATGCGTGATTATCCTTATCTGTGTTTTCCATGACCCCCTCGCCGGTATGTAAGCGGCTTCATTATGCTTGACTTTGTCATGACATTGATGGTATCTTTTAAAGGAGACAAAGCTTCTTCCTGGCGCTGTCCCATAAGGACACGTGGAACCTGCTTGATTGACTTCTACCGGAGTTAAAACAGTGATAAATGAGATGTTGAACTTATATAGGGTCCCCCTATATGAGCCTGGTCCTGCTCAGGGTTTCTTCCTGTTAAAGGGGAGTTTTTCCTTGCCACTGTTGCTTGTTGGGGGTCAGGCCCTGGGATTCTGTAAAGCGCCTAGAAACAATTCTGATTGTAACAGACGCTATATATAAATAAAGATTGATTGATCACCCGCCCATTGTTAACAAGCTTTCTTTAAAAGTTAAATATTTATATATAAAATATATATATTTATATTTATATATATATTAAAGTAAAAGTATAGATGCTGTGTTCAGTGACCCGGAATAAGAGCTGATTGACTGAAACATCAGGACCCCTTCCAGATGGAGATGGACGGAGCTGCGGTGCAGACGCTGGTGGGTCTTCACCTTTGTTCCGCACACCAGCGGAGGTCATCCACCCATCAGCTGCCGCTCACCCGGGTGGCCCAGAGGACACCAGTAGTCCCGGAGACAGAGAGCCTCCCCAGCTGGCTTCACCGCCTCCCTCCTCCGCTCACCTGGACCAAACTGCCAACCCTTGACCTCGCAGGTATTCCAGATGGATGAGCTGACGCCTGTTTGTCGGGACGGATGGATGATCAGGAGCTGACATCTCCGTCTCTGGGGGGCATGTGGTGTCCTGATGGGACATCATTACGCAGTGAACTTTATTGTCCTATCAGAGAGCTGAGTTAGAATGAGATTTCAGAGGGTCCAAATCTAAGGCCGCAGAAGCTGCAACCTGAAGAAAATCCTGCTAATTAATTACCAACTGTTCACTTTTGAAATCTCACTGTAACGGTGCCGCAGCATTGATGATGATCCCAGGGTTGGTGCTTGAGTAGCACCTACAGATCCATATTGGGCTGCTCAGAACTGGAGAATGCACTGCAATGATTAAAATGGAGTGAAATCATTTCTAATTAAAGGGAATGGTTGAATGCTAACACCTCGCTCTGTTGGCTCCTACATAAAGCCAACAAAGAGGTGAACATTAATTTTAGTTCTCCTGTATCCATGGAGATGGTTTCCTTTCTTCCTCTGGTACCTGTTGGGTTTGTTTAGCCTGCGTTTGACTGCCTCTGTGATGCTCCGTCGCTGCAGTAATGCTCTGCAGCACGCAGCTAATTAGCCTGGCAAACCCGGAGCCTGATGCCGGCTCCGTGTTGACGGCTCTTCTTGGCTCGCTTTGCTCACATTTTCTCCTCCTCACACCATCTTAACATTCTTCCTGGTTCACTCCATCATCTTTTCTTTGCTTGTGTTGCTGCCAGCCCCTCATTTTCTCCATTTTTTTTTTTCATAAACTCTTCTCCCCTGTGGTTTTGTTTACTGAGACCGTGGCAGGAACGCGGCCAGGATTAGAGGTAATGACTAGCACCCTCCTGCACACGCTACAATTTCAATGAAAGTAATCACGCGTGACACATTAGCTGTTTTCAGTGTTCTTGGTTTTGGAGTTACAACGCGGATTTGGCAGCATCTGATTCCAGGGGGTAAAAGTAGATGTAATAGTTCGCTGTGCTTCTCCTGCACTCTTCATCATTTCTGCTATTGAGGGAACACCTTCATTAGGCAAATGCTTGAAAAATGTCATCGAATGGGTGAATCTGGGCTGTAACTGCTTCAGATTTACACATTTGCCAAACCAAAGTCCCAGTTATTACTTATTTCGGTCTCCCTCTGCCTGCAGCATCTGCCCCACAGTGATTCCTTCCTGGATGCGGGCGCTTCCGAGGGCAGCCTCCAGACCACTCTAGAAGAAGGGCTCAGCTCCTCGTGCCTCTTGTATGCTCCCTCCCCAGCGATCCAATAAACATACCAGGACCAACCATAACATTTGACCCCCGCGCCACCAGGGGGCACCAGAGGGGTCAGAGTGAGTGTGGCTGCCCCCTACAGGTCTCTCTAAATTTTTCCAATGCTCGCAGAGGCAGGAGGAGGCGGCTACAGACAGACTTTCGGCTGATGCCCCCTCTCAGCCCAGGCTCCCTGGCACCCCCACTGGTGTAGAAATGTAACAGCACCGGCCCACAGGGTCAAAGCAGTTTGTCGGTCTAGAGAAAAGACAGACGTCACTGCTGTGGTCACACGTCCAACACCAGGGCCGATGGAGGGGCGAGGACAGCGGCTTCACAGACAGAAGCACCAGATGAAAACACTCGTTGCCTCTCTGTAGTTGAACTATTTGCATTTCAGAACTGTTTTTCTTTTTTAAATACAAAACATGTCTGTGATTGCGAATTTCTCTCATCGTCAAGTCGTTTGTTCTCTCCTCGGGTCAGCTCTCGCAAGAGCACAACCGCCTCTTCAAAGGGTGGCTGGTTGTTAGAGACGGGCTAGTTCAGCCTGTAACTGTAACAGAGTTGAGCCTTGAAGATGTCTGTGTCCTGAGCTGGACTTCAAAACCTCGGGGAGGGGGAGACCGGACCCGAAACTGCGGCTGAACATTGTTGAGATGGCATTAATGTATAAAAAACAACAATTAAAAGAAACCCTTTGACCCAACGTGCCCTCAACCTTTGTGCAAAAACACAGTCATCAGCACCGGACAGATGGCAAAATGCTGGAGCTTCTTTTAAGGAAGAACTGAACATTGTACAGTTTATTTATTGACTTTATTTTGTAATATCCATCACAACGAGTAGCATCGGACACCTTTTCCTCTTTGGCATCTTTGTCAGGTGAAAGAGGAGGTCGAGCATCTTTCTGTCCTCATCTTTGTCGTCTTGGAGTTGTGTGAGTGTCCTTTGTCCCTGAGACCCTCATTAGTGTTGCGCCGGACGGAAAACTGACAGAATCCAACGTGACTATTGCCGAGAACACGTGGATTTTCTACAAAAACCCATGAAAGGGCTAAAATGTAGCGAGTGCAGACCTGGGCCAAATCTGCAGATGATATTTAGTAGCTGTTATAGTCTTAAAATGGATTTGGGGTTTTAAATTATATATATTTGAGGGATGTGAGAGTGAAAGTTCTGCATGTTTGGAAAACATTTTAAATGTCCTTAAGGCAGGAACTCAGTAGGTCTTATAAGGATTAGCTCATCATGCTACATTGAAAAGCACCGTGACCAAGGTGCTAATGGTTGTTGCTGCGTGTCAGATTAACACCAGGATTAAAAAGGTTGATTCATGACTGATGTTATCTGGATTCCCTTTGAAGCAGCACCAGAGGTCAAAATTCATATATTTATTTTTTAAAAAGTCGACACAGATCAGCACAAACCTTTGCACAGACACTCACATGCGAGAAGCATGGATAGCAATAACATTTGTAATTTCATTTGTAAATTCTAGACTATTTGTTCTTCATATTTTCTTTTCCAAGATCTCGTCCTTTCAAATTACCTGTAAACTGATGACCGGTTGTCATCGGCCGAGCTTAAAAAATGGAGACGATCGAACATTTGAACCATCTAAAGCTTAAAGGTCAGCAGGATAATGCTACGCATGAATTGGCATTAATCGCGTTAGCGGAGTTGCTGTAAATCAAAATACATTCTGCACAAGCTGAAATGACATTTGAGGGAAACCAAAGGGGACATTCTTCATGAAGGACCCAGACCGGGTCGGTCAGTTCTAGATGAGTGTGATCTGACATGAAAAAGGATCGCTGGCACGATGGTGAGACAGCAGCCGAAGCTCTGCGCTGCCCAGCCCAGAGCAGACGGCCAAGCTAATTTGACTCAGGTCTGCTCGAGTGTAGTGGCGGTTTAGAGGAATTCCGTTAACCCCCCCCCCCCCCCCCCCTTACATAAACCCTCAAAATTCAACATTTGGATCAGGTGGACCTCAGGTGAACGTATATGACCCCCCACATACACAAACACAGACAATATGAAGAGGACACATATCACACAAAGGTGTCAGTGGAAACAATGAGAGGGACGTTTTGGAGGGAATTTTTTATCTTTGTCTTTTCACATAGACAGGCGAAACCTGATTGATCAAAAAAATATTGACACCCCCACCCCACCCACCCGCATTTGAGATATGCAACATGCTAAATGTACAGTTAGATGTATGAGCCTCGTATAGATAGAATATATGGCGAGAGATTATTTATGGATTTATGTATTAGAATCAAATATGACTGAGAATCAAAGGTCGCCGAGAGGATGATGATGTATTCATGTATTCCAGAGTCGTCCTCTTCCTCCTCCCAACCTGTTTTTTTTTCCTCTGAAATGCATGTGAGGGTTGTTTTTTAGTTCCTGTTTTCTAAATGTCATTCTTGTGTCATAAAAGTGAGATAGCTTTTCAAACTCGGACTCTGGGATTGTTCTTTCAAACTTTCCTTTTACTGGTTCTATCATATCTGTGTGTGTGTGTGTGTGTGTGGGGGGGGGGGGGGGGGGGTCTGTTCTCTTTCAGGGTTTTTTCATGAGGAGGGACCTGAAAATAACTGACATTCAGCAGCCAACAAAGGTTTTAAAGGGGGTAAAAGCAGATAGTTTACTGAAAAGCCCTCAAAAGATTCGTCTTCCCAGTGACACCGACTTTCCGAGGCACATTTAATGATGCATATTAAGGACTGTGTTGGTTTTGATGTAAATGGTTCCAGCACTTTGCCACAAATTATCTAATTTACTCTTTAAATGATCCAATTTTCTCTGAAAAGTTGCAGCGAGAACATTGGTTCTGCTTCTTTGTAGCCAGTTATTGAGATGAATGACTGTAATGGTCAGTGAGCCAGACCGGAGGGAAAAAGGTGTGGAAATATGTGGAAGCAACTAAACTGGCCAGTGGCTCCAGTCGATGACTGGGATGACAGAGCAGAACCAGATCCAGAGAAATTTCTTCCTGGATGCAGCAGCTTGGACGTGACCTCAATGGAAAAGTGCAGTCTCATCGATGTCCTCAGATATCTTCGATTCTCAGCATCCTATTCTCTCCAGTAACCCTTTTTTACCTTCTCCCATCAGTGCTGGGGGAGGACAGCGTCCCCTCTCCTAACATGAGTCTGTGGAATTTGTATGTTGGACCTGATTTGAGTCACATCAGTGGCTTTCAGATCACTGTGAAGCTAAATTAAACTTGTTAGCTTGTGAGCTATTTTCAAATTACATGAACTCAAAAGAGCCTCTGAGGTTTAATGAGTCTTAACAACAGTTCACCCCCCCCCCCCCACACACACACACACACACACACTCCAGCCCACTTCTTCACGCTCTTCTTCTGTGGGTTCTGCTATTTTTATGGACTTATTAGACTCAACATTCATTCGGTGACACAGAAACGATAACAGGGTTGATCTGTTAACTGTTTATAGAGAAAGGCCACGACTGAGGTCCGGCCGTGTGTCCCAGTTAGCTGCTTTGGAAGCAATCGGTGCTCCGCACAGGAAAGATTAATAGGTACAAAGTGTTCCTCTTAGAAAAGCAGGGATTCAGAGTTTTGTGCTACCTTAGCATGACCTCAGAATCTGACTGAATCAGCCACAAACATTATTGGTTTCCCCTCATAACGGAACCACATTTCCATAAATTAGCATCTGCAGAGTATGCAAAATATAGATCTAACGTACAGCGTTTAACTAATCGTCAACAAGAAATATTCCAAGATCATATCTAATAATAATAAACATACTGTTCAGTGTTTTGCCACAGGAAGCAACATGCACCTGTGTCTGTGGTAAACTAGTCACCATCCGGTCTGTATTAGCCTGTTAGCATGTGGCTCAGATGTGTCGCTCCTGCATGAGACTATGAGACAAAGCACACCTTAATAAACCCATCAAACAGCCCTTTTGGTCCCTTTCTTCTCCATTTAGCACCTCCACTCATCCCCTGATGCCGTTTGCTGCCTTTCATCACTTCACTAGTTCTCCCCTCTGATCTCACCTGTGTCTGGACCGGCGCTGCCAGCTGGGAGGCGTCCACACAGCTTTCATACCACAAACACAAATTAATTATACCCCCATTTTCTGCTCATTTCCCAGATATTTGATATCAACGCAGTGGAATTTCTCCTAAATCCTCCTGCGGGTGTGCAGCGGCAGTCAGCCACATGCTCGGACGTCATTATGAGCCGCACCAGCAACGTCAGGGAAACAGCCGCATAATGTACATCCAGCCTTTGATGTAAATGGGGGGACTTCTGCAAAGTAAGGATTAAATCAGGGATGGGGGAGGGGGGCTGAGGTTCAGTTTCTCCATATGAGCTTTCTGAACATCCCATGCAGAGCAGAAGGCTGCGCTATAATTATATCATGAGATGTTCCAGCCAGGCCACGTCCCTCCACCTGAGCTGAACCCGGTCAGGATCTATGGCCAGAGTCCCCGAATGTGAAGAATCGGGAGGTCTCCTGCTTCAGGGCTTTTCTCACTTTTTTGAAAATTATTGTGATGCGTCTGGACAGTCTTCAGTGCGGCCGGCCTTCTTTCAGCCCATACAGAAGGGTTTAGATTATTGAGGTTTCTACAGTATTCGCTACATACACACATCCATGTATTTCTGATTCTTTGTCAGGACATCGACACAACACACCCTAACCTTCCTAACTACGGATCACCCATAAAACCAGAGATATAATAATAGTGTGACATCTGATGGACGGGAGTGGCGGATCAGTTGAACTGGGATCAGTGGGTGAGCTGATGAATGGGTGCTAAAAAGCCCTTTATCAGAGGTGCAAACACCTATTAGCATCTCTGATAAAGAGCTTTATAGCAGAGATGCTAATAGGCGTTTGCACTCAGATTCTTTGATGAAAACATGACCGAAACACTTTGTTCATCCCAGCGTACCAGCAGCAGCAGAGAATCGTTAACGGTTATACGTTGGACTCCGTCACAGTAGGGGGGCGACATGCCTAGTTGTTCAGGGAACCGCTTCCTGTTCCTGGAGCGATGGCCACATAGACACCAGTTTCAGGGCTAATGAGGTCCGGAATCAGATCACCTGACAGACAACTGCTGCCGAACTGGCAACTCTGGCAAAGTTCAAGTCGCTGCTGTATGTCAACAAACCCAAACCTGCTCGTCCAATTAAGTGCTTCAGATTGGGGCTTCATCACGTTGAGTAATTATGTTAAAGAGCTCTTGAAAACATTTTGCCGTGGGAGTAATTTAACCTGGAGGAGCTCATTTTCAAAAACAGCTCCAGACTGACCATCTGTGACTCTGGAGCTCCAGCGGAGGATTAAAACATGACGCGTCACGTCACGGCCGCCCCTTTTGTTCCGATCTTAATCACCAGTTTCCAGCTCTTTCTGAATTTTTCTTCCCCTTAATTAAAAAGGGGTTCATTACTGGCTGAGGAGCAACCAGGGAACGGTCTTTTTCGGTCTCAGCTTTGTGTTTATTTAGTCCCCTTTCATAGGCGATCGTGTGTTGCGGCTACATGTTGGTGATTACGGTGATGTGAATGGAAGAGACGCCACCAGTCTGGTTCCATGCGGGGAAGTAGTAAAGCTTTATTAGCACCACTGGGTTGAACACGGACGCCTCCCACAAACTTTGTGAGACCACTTGATAGAATTTATGAAGCAGTAGCAGGATGAGACCTCTGGGTTCCATTCAGGTTCCCAATAAACATGTCATTGGGCCGGAGAGGAAGGGGACACGTGCGCTTTCTGACAGTCTGTGGCTGCAGGAAGGGAAGGTCCGTGAAATCCACCTGACCTGCAGGTCTGGCTCGGGTGGAACCAGCCGGCTGAGGCGTCTGGCACAGCTGCATGAGAGAAACACTGGAAGAGTGACACCTCGCTGGCAAAGAAGCACTCACCAAATCACGGAGTCCATCAGTATTTTAAGAAGAACATCATAAAAGATCACACTTTCGGAGATGGTCCAGGATCCAGCAGATATTGGAGACACCTGACGGCTGTTGTCATTACCCACAATTCACAGGTAAACGACCTTTGATCCCTACAAACAGGAAGTCCGACCCTAGTTGATAATGAAGGAACAATGAGAATCCAAATAAAGGGCAGATCTGGGAGGTTTTTGTTCGACTAAATAGGAACATTTTGGCTACATTACGCAGATTGTGGCAGACGGGAGAGAAAGTCCTAATTTCGTATTCAAACCATTTTCTGATTATGGGTTGTATTGAACTACAAATCAGAATAAATGTGCAAACAAAACTAGATTGAGGGATTTAATCTGTGATTGGAGCCAGACTGAGGTAAATATGTGACAAACGCCTCTTTTGTTAACGGTGGAGAACAGGAAGCTGCTGCTGGATTGAAGTACCTTGATGATCAGGCATGAACCTCATTTTTAAACGCACCTTCAGATGGAGTCACGCTGTTGTTCAGCATCCATCACTGTGACTGGATTCAGAGGGAACCCAATGCTTTTATCTCCTGTCCTGATCCGACAGATTTCTTCCCTGACCTCCTCGGCGTGGACAGCAGAGCCGCACAGACGCCTTTTCCTCCCGCTCAGGAACCACAACACTGAGCCCACTCACATGTTTCATCTATTCCCCACTGAGACGGCAGCCGAGAACACCGTCAAGCCCCTGACCCCCCACATCTGCCACAGCAGCCTGTTAATTAACAGCACGCATCTGCTGGGAGGATCCCTGGCCTTCTAATCACCTGACTGGCATCAACCGGAGGTTTGGGTTGCTTTATGTATACATGGACCCAGTGTTGGGCAGGCAACACTGGGTCCATGTAGGCAACAGTGTCAGGGAAAAACCTCCTTTAACAGGGAAGAACCTTGAGCAGGACCAGCCTCATATGGGGGGACACATACATCATTCATGCGAATCCATTCAGCAACGTGTGGCTGGTAAGACAATTTTCTCCAGATCTACTTCCTGTGATTCCTGTCCATTTGAATCCTTTAGGCTAAATATGATGCAGCGATGAGGAAGAATTCTCGGTTTCCCTGATTGGACGGAGGAGGCGTGGTTAATACGGAGGAGGCCACAGAAACGGCGAGGAGAGAGGTCCAACCCAATCAGACCTCATTTGTCCTGCGACCGAACACGGAGATGTCAGATGGAAGTGGACAGGTCCCGTCTCTGAGCCAATCAGATCAGTGGAGCGTGGCGGCGCCCTCCAGCCTCATCCGGTGCGTCTGTGAACGGCCGTCTGTGCATCCCCTTGTCTGCAGATCACCTTTGTCCAGCCGGCTGCTCCAGGTCACATGGCTGCTGGCTAACGCCTGCACAAGTGGCGATGGCGGCGCTCGTCGAGATCTTTAAGGTCTCTTTGTGAGCAAAGGAAAACCAACTGACAGCGTTGGTTTTGTGCTTCTAGTCCGAGGCCTGACTTTACATCGTGCGGCATCATGAAGGCTGAAATGTCTGTAGCCTCTCAAGGTATTGATGCAGGAAGCAAACTGGTTGATGCTTTATGTGAAGCATCTAAACATCTGGCTGCTGTGCTCCACTGGGCGGATCCTCAGCGGGACTCCGTGACATCACATTCACCATAAAGCTGCTGCACACTTCAGTCAGTGGAAGGTTTGATAGGCGGACCTGTGGGGCCGTATGGATACGTGCATCGACTGTATACAGCTGCATTCATTTCATGCTTGGAAACAGATTGAAGTGAGCAAAAGCCTGAAAGTGTGAGCCCACAGCTCACAGAGCTACGTTTTGAAAGGGTCCCTTAAAGGCCATGATTGGGATAAAGCGCCTGTGGCTCAGAAGTAGAAAAGGATACAAACACATGAAGGCATCTCCAGGAATTGAGCTTTGAACTCTGGACGAAGCGGTGAGAATTAGGATTTATGATTCAAATAAAGGAAGAAAGTGGCAGAGTGTATTTAATGGTGTATTTGAGAATCTGGCCCTGAACCAGGCAGGAGGATCTCCCTGACCAGGAGGAAAACAGACTCCTGGGGGGTTATTTTTTTGTGCTGAGTATTTCTTCATTTTCATCTTTGCCTATTTTAGCACCACTGATAGCGCACCGGGGGGTTCTGATAGCGCTTGAAGTTATTTCTTGTGTAGTTTCTCTGCTTCTCTCCCCACTCTCTCTGTATCCATCTACAGGTATCGACGCCTTAATAGCTGTATTCTGACCTACTGACCTCCGACCCCGCTGACCCATTCAACTCAACTCTACCGGCAGTTTATTATCATTAATATAATGTATTTCTATGTTCTACCTATTCTCTCCTCTACTTGTCCTACCCCCCTTCTCCTCTCTCTCTCTACCCAGCCGGCCATCAGCAGGAGGGTCCCCCTACATGAGCCTGGTCCTGCTCAAGGTTTCTTCCTGTTAAAGGGGAGTTTTTCCTTGCCACTGTTGCTTGTTGGGGGTCAGGCCGTGGGATTCTGTAAAGAGCCGACAAACATATAAATAAAGATTAGATTGATTTGCTTTGATGTGATTTGGTGCCATTGAGCAAGGTACTAAACCCCTAAATGCTCCCATTGGGCCCACCAAGGGCCCACATACGGCAGTGACATACTGTACCTTGCCTTAGCAGCTGGGATAGGCTCCAACCCCCGTCACGATAAAGAAGAGGAAGATAGGCAAGAAAAGAAAAGATAGCACACTCACAAATGTGCACAGCAGCTCTGCACATACTGTACTGTATATGTCATATGATGAGGAGGGTTAAGCCTCAGCCCACACGTTCTGCTCTCCATTTCAAAACGAGTGTAGCAAAGCCCCAGAGTAAATATACCTCCTCACTCTCGCTCCCTCCCTGCCACATTGATGGGCAATAATTTTCCATCCACATTACATAATTCTGATAAACCTCTTAAAAATGCTTCGCCTCAACCTCTGAAGACTGCTAATCCCCCTGGATGGCGGCGGGCGTTAGCCAGTTTCGATTTCAATAACAGTTAGCATTTTCTGCGACGATTTTATTGGATGTATTTATTTCCCCGGGTTTCACTGACGGCAGCAGTCTGGGCGACAGATCCGCTGGAACCCGAAATCTTGTGTCAGCAAGTCAAACCTCGCAAAAGACTCGGGGCAGATTTGAAAGTTTTTACGCTTTGTTTCTGGCCATTAATATCCCATCAGAGCAATGTTGCAGAAACGTACCGAGGGCTGAAATTACACACGTGTACGCGCCCGAGAGAAAATGGGTAAACTCCAAAAAAAGTGTTTCTAAAAGTGGGAGAATGATAATACACACCCTCACTCAGAGGCAGGCAAACACACTGGAGCCAGCAGGGAGCTTAATTCATTCAGCTCCATACAAAGAAGTGTGATAATGAACGCTGTCTGTCTCCCTCGCACGAGCATCCTTCAGTAAAAATAGAGCCGAGCTGCTTGTGGCGTCCACAGTGGAAGCTTTTGATGCAGCGAAGAATCATTTCACAGGGACGTCCCTGGGAAAAGGTGGCTGTAATCTTATTGTGAAGGAGCAGAGAAATCCCAGTCTTACACCGGTTTTTGTAAAAGCGCTTGAAAGAGGTGGAAAATGATGAAACCAGTCTTCCCATTTATCCAGTATCAGAGAGGAATTTGAGTGTTCTCTCTCCTGAGCCAAATCTGATTAACAAATCAACTTCAGTCCTGTTATCAGCTGAAACTGCTGTTCCTCCCTCAAACAGAAAGAGAGATATCCATGAACCTCAGGGCAGATTTCCAAAGATCCTAAATGACGGACTCACGATGAGGTTCTTGACCCTTACAACACACCGCCACTAGAGGGCGACCTCGAAAAGGGGCAGGGAATTCAATTGTTCTTCTGCTTCCAAATAAAAGAATGTGCATACGCAGAAAATGTGGTTATGCCCTCCCTCTACCCCCCTCAGAGCAGAAAAGCAAGCAATTACAATGTGCTCAGATGAGCGTTGAGGAGCATTGAAATGATGATCAAGAGGTACATTGAGAGGATTAGTGAGAATAATTAGAAAATATTCATTCATCTCTTTTATTTACACACATACATTAACACTGTAGTTAATGCTGAATCTCAAGGTATCGCAAATGTAGGAGCTGATAGCATAAAATTGACCGTTTTATTCATTTTAATGAGCCTTTAACTGCGTTCACAGCACAACCACTGACGACCCTCCCCCACCTGACTGGTCTGAATCAGGCGTAAAATGCCTTCCTCGCTCTTCCTCAAACTCAGAGATTGCGTGAAGCTCTTCTATGCCTGGAACTCGCTGCGAATCACACAAAAGCTGCAGGTCACTGAGTCTGGTCCCTCTCACAGCTCAGAATGAGAACATTGTGCGGGAAAGGTCAGAGGAAAAAAGTGGCCTTAAAGTGCCGCGAGCATCACCAGACGCACGAGGTTCCGTCTCTTCTCCATCGCAAACAGTTGTTGTCTGGGCAAATAAACTGTTCTGAGCAGACTCGTTAATCCCACTGGGTAATTACAGCCTCGTGGCTTGTCGGCCTCACAAGGCACCGAGCTGATGCTGATATATGGCCTCCCGATCCGCTTCGATCTTCATCTGTCCAGCTGCAGGAGAATTCACCCCACGCCAGGTATCTGCTCATCCGTCCGGACTCCCCTGTGATCTGTCGCCACGGTGACCGTGCCGGAACGCAGCCTGGCTCAAAAGAGTAATCCACAGAGCAGGTCCTTCTGCATGGAGCTCATCAACATGACCTGGTCAGGGTGTTTGTTCAGGGGGACGTGAGGACAAAAGGCTTTGATGAGCCGTGACGGGAATAACAGGTGAAGACCAGCTCACTGATCAGAAACTGGCGATCTCCCCCGAGACTGAAAAACTGGCGTACCCGAGGGCGCTTGTCGTCGTGGAGGAGGAGAAAAGTATTATATAAAGGTTGCTGACACTTACACTTCATCCTCCAGGTGAAGAAGCGCCATGTTGCTGCCATATCTGTTCATCACCAACAGATTATGACGACTTCATCTTTCATAGAATCTAACGACAATCACTACTCATTGGCTGCTGCTGGCAGAGAGAATCTCGCCTGGGCAAAATGATCCGCGCGGCCACGTGCTGGCAATCCAGATCACCGCAGAAATCGAATGAGGAGCTCGTCATGGCTGCGTAACCGATCTGAGTTCAGTCACAGGTAAAAACTGGAGCTGAACCTCTGATTTATGCAGCCTTCATCTGTTGTGGGAGAATCTCATTTTAATTATAATCCAACTTCAGGCAGGTTGGCTGGAGCGGATATGAGGCACGTCTTTCATGCACCAGCCTGTTTCTGCACCACATCAAGTCAATAAACGGAGGTGGGGGAGGGCGGCCTGATCACCCAGCGGGTGTCCCACCTGTTTGTCCCTGTCCCTGCTGCTTTACACTCTGGCTCCGCTCTCTGACCCCCGGCGTCCTGAACTCTGGATCTGGCCTGCTGGGATGGATCCACATTAAAACTGTCTCAACAAACAGAAGGAAGGATCTGAGGTCCTTTGATTCGGCAGTAAACTTCCGCGAGCTCTCGCAGCGAGACCACCTCCCAATTCTGCTCCAGAGAGCCTGAATGTTATGGGCTCTAACGGACCGTGGTGAATTTCGCCGTCTGCGGTCAATCTAATCTGCATGTTTTGGGGTTTTTCCTTCATGTGCAGCACTGAAGTGAAGCGGGAGGAGACACTGGCACTCAATTCGAGCCCAACTGATTCAGGTTGCTGTAGTGTTGGTACGGCGTGCACATAGCGCACACTCAACAGGGAGCAGGGACGCGGACGCCAGGCGCTCACTGACAAGTCATTGAGGTGCCGAGGCCCCTGGAGGAGGCAGAGCTGAGAGTTAATGATCTTTCTGTATGCAAAGGCCACGGTTCAAAAGGCTCTGGCATGATGGGAAGTGGCAAAACCCCATTAACTCCATGACAGAGTCTGCCACCAGTAATATGTTTGTTCTTTTTCTCCAGTCTGGACATCCTTTTGTCTCCTCTCGCTTCTGCCTGCCTCTTATTTGTAAGGCAGGAGAGGACAGATCCATGTTACTGGTTTTTTTCATCCTTTTCTCCATATATCAACATCTATAGAGCCAGTCGGGCTCTCATCAGGGTTACGATGACAGAAGAACATCTTGGACGTCTCAATGTCCATCTGGCTGCATCCTTGCTCTGGTTTTAATCCCCGCTTGAGAAAGGACATTGTCCACCAATTAGCATCAGCTAATAGACTGATTTAAACGTCCATTGGCCACCAAATGGACCGATCAAAAACATAGCAGGGTAGACTGAAGGTCAACACTCAGAGGCCGGGTCAGGAGAGTCCAGGAGGACATGTCCTGGTGGCCTGGACTTGCTCCCGTTTGATCCCCGTCATCCACCAGCCAGCTTCAAAATGCCACCAACTGTGTGCATGTAAATCACCAGGCAGAGGGAGGGGCGACGTGCACGTCCAGCCCAGAATTCTCTCAGGCAAAGAGGAACTAAAGCGTTAGACCCCAACCACGAGTCGAATAAGGTCTGACTGAGTGATATGACTGGCAGGAAAGAACCTCGGCAGCATTCATTTGTGTCCTTTTTGAATGTCTATTAAAGTCTGCCGACAGACACACGGAGACTTGAGCCACAATCAATTAGGTGTGACCATGGCGCCGCCTGACAGTTGTTATTATCCAGCTCTAAAAGTGGCAGAGAGCAGAAGAAGATTCAGGGATGTGGGTGGGAAGAGCAGTGCCGCCACTCTGCTGTAGTGGAGCTGACAAATGAGCTCGCTAACGGGGCATTAGCCTTTTTTACTGTCACTGGGGAAATGTGGCACCACAAAATTACATCAAATCCGCGTCTCATGCGGGCTGTCACAGCAGCCTCCAACTGCTATCTGTCTCACTTAGGCAGCCAAACTCAGGCTGGACACTCTTCTTCTGTGGTGTTTTTATGGTGGGAAAAAACTGTAGGGCTGATTATTACAGATGCCAGGAAAATTACACTGATTCTTATCATAATCACGTATGTCAGTAGAAATGGGAGAAGATTATTAATTCTAGACAGCAGCAACAGCGGAACCACAGTTAACTGTTGCCACCCGCTGGTCAAACACGGTACTACAGCTGGTCCTGACGCAGCGTTAAAAGGATCCAGATGTCCATGCAACACCGGTGGAACATGACGTCCAGGCAACACCGGTAGAGCATGATGTCCAGACATCAGTCCAAAGACATATTATTAAAGCCCTCTATCCCAGTAAAGCTCTGCAGATGTTGCAGCTGTGCAGCACTGAAGGCGTCACTGTGAGCGTGCACGGCTGCAGCGCTGCACACGTGTAGTGAGACAAGCTACAGAGAATGTTGAAAAGCGGAAAAGCGAGTTTGGACAACCCCAAATTTTCACTTCCTGCACCGGGTTCTGTCGCACGCTGAAAACCGCGTCTCTGCACGGTGACTTGTCAGGCCCCGGACCTCCACCCCCTAGGAGGTCAGCGCCCACTGTAACATGAACACTTAACAAGGAGAGGTGTGATTTCCTTCCTTCGCCTGGACTGAAGGCTGCCTGGTACCTGTGCGGACTTGCCCGCGGAGCAGTGCAGGTAGAACACGCCTAAACTCGAGCGGCTGCGCGGTGGAGCTAACCGAACATCTCTGACTCCGTCTGAGAAGCAAAGATCCGGACTGAAATGTCGCTGAATGCGAGCGCAGCTCGAACACTAAGGGAGATCCAGCAGATTCCTGGAAATGAAGTCTGCGCAGACTGCGGAGCCCTCGGTGAGACCGAGTTTTTCCTAGATTTTTGTGCAGGCGCGGAGCAGAACACTCCGCCACAACCTACTACTAATGTTTATCTGTTATCATTTAAACCTTCGTAGCCGCATTGGGTGCTGAATCAAAGCTAAGTTTGGGTTAGCATTTTGATACTCATAGGCTCAGAAAACAGAAAATCATAGAGCACATGAAGGTAAATAGTGCCACCAGGTGAGGCGTTTCTCATGGCGGAAGACTACAAAAGAAGTCCGGCGGCGAGTCTGAACGTGCAGATCAGACCTGATCACAACCTTCAGCTGTGATTTATGCATCTTTGTCATTTTAGATCGTGAATTACACATATTAGAATGAAAAACAAAAGCCAGTGGAGGAGTGAGAGATTTGAATTTGATCACTTTTAACCTCCATTAATGGATTAACTGAGAGAGCATCAGCTGTGTTGTGAGATAAGATTCCTTGATATGACCTGATAATATGGATGTTTGATACGTTTTTAGAAAACATTAATAAAATGCAGAATGTGCCTTGTTTAGTTCCCATGTTCACCCTCCAGTCACCTCCTCCGAGTACCAGAAACTCTTCCTTCCATCTGTGCATCTCTCAGTCGAGTTTGTGCTTTTCAATTTTCTCTCTGAAGATCCTGGTTGGGGGTCCTGCTCCCTGGGGGTCTTCATCTGTCTGGACTGCTCTGGGATCCACCGCAACATTCCTGCCATCAGTAAGGTGAAGTCGCTGAACCTTTCACACTGGGAGGACCATGAACTTCAGGTGCGACCTCAGATTATGAACTTTGGTTGGTCGGTTGGAGTGATGTTGGTGACCCTTCAAATCTCATTTTAAAGCTAGTTTCACCTCTGCGACGTGACGCCCTTGCTGGGTAATCAAATCCAACACTCTCAGTCTATCGCATTCCTGCCCAGTATGTTTGTACAGAGGTAATAAAGTGTGGCTGTACTTTGCACTTCGGTTGGGAAACATTTCATTTATCATCTTTGTCTCTAAATATTTCCGAGTTGAGCTGCTGAACAGAAAGGGTGTAAAAATGCGGCTCCAAGTGAGTCATCTGTTTCTCATCTGTGTTCTTCTCAGTTGATGGCTGAGAATGGTAATCAGATGGCCAAGAGCAAATATGAGGCCGCTGTTCCAGTCTACTACTATAAACCAACCCACAAAGACTGCCGGTGAGTAACCATAGCTACGCAGATAACAGTGTGTACGCTGTATGCTGCTGCACCCTTGTGTATAAAGTACTGCAAATGATAGATGCTGGGTAATAGACCCAGCTGACCTGGGTCTGTGGATCCCAGTGAGACCAGTTGGCTGGTCCATATACTGGTGGGTGTAAATAAAGTTGTGCACAGCTGTCAGAGGCAACAGTGACAGCCGGTTCTGTTGCCTTTCAGGCTACGATGTCAGGGTCAGCAATGGGTTTATTCTGTGGGTAGATCCCTGATGTGATCACCTGATAGTCGTGATGAGATCATGCTGCAGACTTATGCTACCAGCCAACAGCTCAGTCTGTGTTGTCCAATGATAACCCTAAACAAATGCTTCCTTCTACTGTTAATGTTTAAATAGTTTAACTCATTAATTTTCTATTTATTTATGGTTACAAGGTCTAGAGGCCATCAGAGGCACTTGAACTATCATCTAATCAACACTAAATCAATAAAAACAAGCCTTTGGGTGTGACAAGCCTAGCAAGTCAAATCAAAGTAGATGTAGAAAATGTAAACTAGTAAATCTTAATAAAATGTACGACAGTTACGGCCACTGAGGTAACTTTGTACATCTGATATGAACAAAAAACTCACATGTTTTACCACCTTTACAGGATAAAGTGACTTTAATCGCTGAAATGTGTGTGTTTATAATAATTATGTCTGCCTCGATCTCTCTTTCGTGTCTGTCTAAAACTCTATTAGCCAGCCAGTAGCATTGTTGGAGCTGGCTGTGTTGATGTGTCCTCCGTGTGTGTGCGTGTGTGTGTGTCTGCTCAGGCTGTTGAGGGAGCAGTGGATCAGGGCAAAGTATGAGAGGAAGGAGTTCACAGAGCCCGCCAAGAGCTTTACATACGATGAAGGTGAGCGCAGGTGGACACGCTTGCAGACACGCGTGAAATCGCGCCGCGCTGAGGAGTCACCTACGCTGGTCTCCCACAGAAACTAGAGACGGCATGTTGATGAAGAGGGGACGGGACAACGGCCAGTTCCTCAGCAGGCGATTTGTCCTCTCGGAGCGGGAGGGAACCCTCAAGTATTTCACCAAGTATGACGTAAGCGGCTCCTCCTCACCTGTCCTGATGCTGCCCCACCTGATCCTTCTGTGGGCCTAACTGGGACTCACCTCCACACATAATCATACACTTCATCACATGTGCTTAACCACCGCCAGTCCTCTCTGTCATTCTGGCTGAGTCACTAAGCCAACCAGTCATGGCTGGGAGCACTGGGAACACTGTGTTCGTGCGCGGACACTTCTGTGTCTGTCTTTCATAATGTCCAGGACACTGCAGCGTGTAATTAAAGCGCCGCGCCGATGACACACCTGCGTCACCGGCTTTGTGAGGCGCCGCGCTTCATCGCTGATGCTGAGTTGCTTCATTGTGCTTCTGCGTTGGCGCAGGCGAAGGAGCCCAAAGCGATAATCAAGATCGACGGCATGAACGCAACCTTCCAGCCCGAGAAGATCGGAAACCCCAACGGCCTGCAGATCACCTACCTCAAAGACTACAGCACCCGCAGCATCTTTGTGTACCACGACAGCGGCAAGGTACTGAGGTGACCTTTGACCCCGGCACGGCGTCACCCTTCATGCTCTCTTCTCTCTCACCAGGAGATCGTAGACTGGTTCAACTCGATCCGCGCGGTTCAGCTTCGCTACCTGCAGGTGGCCTTTCCTGGAGCGACAGACACTGAGGTCAGCGCTTTTTTTTTTTCCTCTTTTCTTTTTTACTGCTGATTATTGTTGAAACTGTCACCGAGATGGTGAAAAAAGCTGCAGTCAGCTACAGTGTTGTCACCGCTGGTCTGCTTACTTCTTCAGCTGATACCCAAACTGACCCGGAACTTTCTGAAGGAAGGATACATGGAAAAGACAGGTCCCAGGGCAAGTCTCTCACACACACACACACACACACACACACACATAGGAGCAGTTTCATAGCCCCTCCTGCTCCCACTTCTCCCCGTCTCTACTGTAGCCAATGCCAGTTGTGCTAACAGGCTAACCAGCCGTCAGCGCGGCTCTTCTGACAGACTGAGTGACAGCTGGGGGCTCAGACCTGCGGACCACATCATCCACACGTCCTTCAGTCTCTCTGAGGGGGAATAAAAGGCTTCAGCCGAGGATCTATTTCATCCTCGAGGTGTCAGGGGCTCCGACATAAGCAGACGTTGAAACACAGATGATTGGATAAGAAGGAAACGGCTGCATTGTTGCTGTTCCACACGCATTAGGAAGCTGTCATCTGATCCAGGATGATCCTCCTTGATGTGGCGAGCCGCGTTCTGACACGGGTTTAATTTCCGTCTGTCCGTCTGGGATGAAAACGCTCTCTAATTGGCTCCCCCGCCACCATTAAGTTCCTCACATGTGAGACACATTTATTGGAGGTGTCCCCAGTGACACAGTAGGAATTCTTTCCGGTTCAGTAGGAATTCTTTCTCGGGTCCAGTGACCCCTTTGAGCCTGCAGCAGGATCTATGTTTACACTCGGTCAAGAGTGTCCTGGAAGACCTGCCTGAGGCTCCAGACGTGAGACACAAGCGCTCCTTATTGCTTAGACGCTGAGAGGAGATCAAGTTTCAGGGAAACAGATCGAGAGTCATCTGAGAAACCCGACAATTGTCCTCTCAGATGGGAGAACAACGCTGCTCTCTGACTGTTTCATCCTGTTTCCTTTTGCAGCAAACTGAAGGCTTCAAGAAGCGCTGGTTCACGCTGGACCACAGACGACTGATGTACTACAAAGATCCGCTGGTACGAGAGACACGGGCGTCGGGACACAGTCGATGTTCAGTTTACAGCTTTGGGACATCTGACCGTCACTATCGTGGATCCTTTCAGCTCATCATCTTGTTTTATTTGGATGAGGAGAGACTGAAACCTTATCAGAGGGTAGAAGGCTGCAATAGAGATGTACAGTCTGGACCCTAGACTCATAAATCACAGATACATTTAGTAAGTTTATGGGTCTTTAATTCAGATTTCCTAATCTGACGTACGTGCCGAGAGCAAGATTAGCTCAGCTGTGTTGCTGCTGTAAGAGTTCAGTGCAGCAGAGAAATAATTAAACCAGCTAAAGTGACTCAAATGTCCAAGATCCCCATACAGGAAAAACCAGTGCTTGGATAGAAAATGAAGCTTTGTGACTGGGAGTAGGTGCAGAAAGCTCAGAGCAAGCAGGTCTCTTAATCTGTTTCTGTTAGCATTAGCATAGCGGGACCCTGGTAGGTTGTGGACCTGTTATTACCTTCACCCATACCATAATAACTCAAAGAGGACGCTAGCTGTTAGCCTGCTAAAAACAGCAGCTTGTGTGTGTTTTCTAGGACGCCTTTGCGAAGGGTGAGGTGTTCTTGGGGAACAAAGATCACGGCTACAGCGTCTCCGCCGGCCTGCCCGCCGGCACCTATCGTAACGGTGCCTGGCAACACGGCATAACCATAAAAACACCTGACCGCTGCTACCTGTTTACCTGTGAGTTGGAGAGTGACCAGCAGGACTGGCTGAAGCACTTCAGCGACGTCATGAGCGCCCAGATGTCCCCTCAGGAGTACACCAGTAAGATTCAGCGACTATTACTTCATCCTGGAGCTCAATCAAACATCCCGTTGTTATCCTGTTCGTATGCTCCCCGCTGACCTCAGATCAGCCACCGTGGGCGTAGAAGCTTTAGGATGTTTGAGGGAGGAGGAGAGTTGCTTTAATCACCTCACTGCCAAACTTTTTAATGGTCCATAATATTTGTGTCTCTTTTTGCTCTTGTCTTTTAAAGTGGAAGCCTTGTTCAAGCACCGGGCCTGATGGACCAGAGGTCAGAGGTCGGAGGGATCTGCAATAGGAGCCTGTCAACTCTGTTTTCCTGACTTCTTTTGGCATCGACTGGAATCATCTGGAACTTTTGTAGTCTTGTTCTTGCCTCAGTAGAACCTTGAAAAACATTTTCCATTGTGTTTTATTGTGATTTTATTAACATTTTAATGTAACTCTGATTTAAAACCTTCCTATTATCCTTTGAGCTCCCAAAGTGGAGACATCATTCCAGAAACATTTACAACGACACTACTTGTACAGCTGAGGAGTTAAACATTAATTTCTATATTTTATATATTGTTAAGGTTTGCCAAGGTTCTTAAAGGCAAAGCACGAGAACAGAAAACCTGGAACTATTTTTTACATTTGTGTGTGGTCTATCGACACCTGCGTGTGGAAAAGACCATAACTACCAAAGATGTCTTCCGAATTTTGCCTGTCCACTTTTGTCAGCAGCAAACAGCTATTTTGTTTTGTTTTGACTTAAAGAAACTCAAACTACCCAAAGATCTGGTGTCTCATTAGAGAAAATTCATTTTCATGCCTGCAGGTGGTCACGGCCCTGCATGATGACCTCCGGCCCCGCTGACCCGCTGTATAGCGTATTTTTGTGTGTGTTTCTGTGCTCTGTGCCTCTCCTCTCCTCTCCTCTCCTCTCCTCTCCTCTCCTCTCCTCTCCTCTCCTCTCCTCCTCTCCTCTCCTCCTCTCCTCTCCTCTCCTCTCCTCTCCTCTCCTCTCCTCTCCTCTCTCTCTACCCAACCAACCATCTGCAGGAGGGTCCCCCTACATGAGCCTGGTCCTGCTCAAGGTTTCTTCCTGTTAAAGGGGAGTTTTTCCTTGCCACTGTTGTTTGTGGGGGTCAGGCACTGAGATTCTGGAAAGCGCCTAGAAACAATTTTGATTGTAAAAGACACTATATAAATAAAGATTGATTTGATTTGATTTGATCCTTGACAAAGAATATTAAAATAAGTGAACTCTAATAAAGGAAGTCTTTTCTAGACTTGTGTGACTGAAACTGGACCACAAATGTAGCAAAAAAAAGAGTTCATGATTAAAAAATCAACCAAACTTGGTTAGAAAATAAAAATAAACTATGGTTGATGGAGAGTTAGATGATTAAAAAAAAGTCCGTTTTTAACCCTTTAAGTGACACGGGTCTGGATTATCTCCAAACCTACAGCGGTTAAGCGTGGTGATAAATCTGCCTGTGGTTGTAGCCGTTGGGCCTGTCACTGACTCCTCATCCACATAAAACCGTAGTGTGGCGAGCGGCAGCACCAGATCCTAAAAGAAGCACATCGCAAATTTATGAGCCCGTGCTAGTTTTCACCCTGGTGAGAAAAGGGGAGGACAGACGTGAAGAGCCAGAGAGCTGCAATGAGGACACAGACGCAGCAGTGTCCTGCCACAACTGCTCCAGGAGGTAGAGAGAGTGGAGGGCGAGAGAGAGACTGGAGGGCGAGAGCGGCCGTGGCAATGCATCAGCGTGGATTACCGATATCTCAGCTCCTCTGATTTGGAGACCGGCGTGCTTGACCTGGACCCCCGCCTTTCCTAACCTTAACGCTGCAGCTTTGAAATGTGTTTGCTATCCAGCATCGACCATCCCGACCTTTGCTGATCTAACCTTAGATCGCCTTGGAAACATCACAGTCTGACTTGCAAACCTGCGATGAACTGCACTGCTAATGCCAGCAACAGCCGGGGCCTTGCCGTGAGCCCAGGAATGGGGGACGGAGGGGCCCAGGAGGGCAGCGGCACCGGAGGCCTGTGGGTGACGTCCCTGCTGGGTGCCATGTTAACAACCATGTGCGCCATGGGCGTGGCAGGTAACTCCTACACGCTCGTGATCACCCGCTCGGCTGCTTTGCGCCGGACCGGCTCCATGTACGTTTACATTGTCAACCTGGCTCTGGCCGACCTGCTCTACCTGTCCACCATCCCCTTCGTGGTGTGCACGTACTTTGCCCACGACTGGTTGTTTGGCGAGGCAGGCTGCCGCATCCTCCTGAGTCTGGACCTCCTCACCATGCACGCCAGCGTCTTCATTTTGGTCGCCATGAGCCTGGAACGCTACCGCGCCGTGGCCAGACCCTTTAGTGCACACAAGTCCTCGACCCGGACACGGAGGCTTGCGGCAGGGATCATATGGGGGACGGCTTTCGCGCTAACGCTGCCCATGATGGTGATGATACAGCTGAGGGTGGGCAAACCAACAGCGGCTGGTTTGGTTAAGAGGATCTGCTTCCCCACGTGGACCCCCGAGGCCTTTAAAATCTATATCACTGTTCTGTTTCTGACAAGCGTTTTGGTTCCCGGCTTGGTCATCGTTGCCCTGTACGTCTCCCTAGCCAGGCGCTACTGGGCAGTTCAGGCTAGCTTAGGAGGGAGCAGCCGGGCTGCCCGAAGGAGAGGACTCAAACAGAAAGTCGTATCAATGATCTTCAGCATCGTGGTGGCCTACTGGGCTTGTTTTCTTCCATTCTGGGGATGGCAGCTTGCTAAGCTCTTCTCACCGGAGACCCTCAGGGCTTTGTCTCCCGCTACTCATAATTACGTCAACTTCTTCGTCACGTGTCTGACCTACGGGAACAGCTGCATCAACCCATTTCTTTACACTCTTCTAACCCGGAATTACAAAGATTACCTGGCCCAGAAAGGCCAGTTCGTGGGGTCGAGCAGGGCCGACCCCGGATCAGCTACACTGACGCCGCAGCAGGAGCCGTAGCTGCTAACTCAACGATACATCTGGGGGACTTCTGCCCACATCCGAGAGCTACATCTTGAAGTTGTGTTTGTGAAATGGTAGCAATGAAATGAAATGTATGTTGGTTTTTTAAAACATAATCTACAAATTGCAGCGATTCTGATGTTCTGTTTGCGGTCGCTAACATTTTGGGCTTGTTTTTAATTCTTTGATGTAATTTTCCTCACTGGCTGCTCAAACACACATACGCCGACTCGCACGCTGGTCGTAAAGGATATTTCATATTCCGGGGAATGTGATTGCATCGTGCCACATTCCTCGGCCTCAGGCCACAACCTCTTTGAGCCTTCCTGCAAATTGTGTCCCAAGAATTCACCTGCTTTCAGCTTCATCACGCCTCAGCTCTTCTGCTTATTTCTGGATCTAGTAGCAGCAAACACGATGGATTCCTAAGGAGGTCCCCTTTTTACATTCACAATCCAGTTTTGATGATATTACATCATATACGTGTAATTTTAATCATCATAATGCTTCTTGCTAATTTATGATATTCTCTTAAATGTCGGTGTTTGTTTCAACAGCACTTTAGTTTGTTCAGGTGTTTCCTGGTGCAAATTTTGCTAGCAAACATCGATATTTGGGTTAGAAATCAAAAGAAATATTAATTGAAAAGATTTCCCATACATGACGCTCCACAAAATGGCCCTTTTTTAAAACCAGTTTTATTTCAGGACCTCAGTGGCTAAAGCAGTGAAACTGGCAAACAAGGCAGGTGCTATGCCGCCATCTGTAGGCCATTTTTCTCATTACAGCCTCAGAGAATAACGTTTTTATTGGCTGCAGCTGAGGACGAGATTAATACACTCATGTTGGACAAGTTCGCAACCGTCATCATTTGAGCTTGATGCCGATCACCTTGGCCTCGCCGCGGATGTCAAAGTAGTCGTACTTGACGTCGCCCAGGCGGTTGGGGAAATTGACCATGCAGCCGTCAGGAAGCTTGATGTAAAACTGTTCCATGTTGAAGTTGATGTAGCACTAAAGGAGACACACATGTGTGAGGGACACCAGAAACGTCTCTCCAGTAGAGAGCTAAGAGAACCTATGGTGGAGCTGACGCTGCTTCATCTGTCTTTGATGGCAGTTTTAACGGCTGTGCAGCTCTTTTATATGTTGACCTACGCTGTTACACAGATGGCGACCCCATTGATAAACATATTGCCCAAGATGTTATTACCTTAATAAAGATCATAAAATCACTGTTGACTGATCTGCTGTATATTTTCCTACAGCTGGAGACTATAGACTCTATGACTGGACCTCTGGCAGCAGACCAGCAGGGCCAGTAAAACCACCCACCTTAGCCTCCTCCCCACGCGTAAAGGGGAAATTTCCCTCGTGTTGCTCGTCAGCCCAGGACCCCCCTGACAGGGAGTTCATGACGATGGTGTTGACGTCGTGGCCGAAGTCAAAGCGGGGGTTGAAGTGCAGGGCCAGGTTGTCGGGGTCATGGCCGATGTTGATGGAGAAGCTGGGAGGATCAGATGGTTAGAGAGGGGTGCTCAGGACCCTTCTGTTTGGGGTCACACTGGGGACCTGGCCTGAGACTGAGGGGGAATCTGGATCTGGGACACCAGTGGGGACAGACTTGTCTAACTTGTCTAAGAGGTGTCCCTCATTTTTGGACCTTTATCGTCTGCCTGCCTGCCAGCTGAAAGTGCTTGTGAAGCGCGTGTGTACAACTCACTTGGAGCAGCAATCGCTGGGCTTCACCCGGACCTTCAGCTCCTTCCCCTCCTTGAATGACATGTCCCTGATGTTCTGCGGAAATCACGAAGAAGGCACAGATTTGGATGTCTGAGAGAAGTTCACGCCTTCATGGTGGGGAATCATTTTGACACAGCTTTAACCATCAATCATCCACATCCTCTAGTTAGAATGAATGCCACCCTGAGGATGGCTGAGCTTCTTATCTGAGCGGTTGATGATCAACCAGGCTGGAGCGGCACCCCGGTTGTAAAAGCAGACAGGACGGAGCCTCATCTGCTCCTATATGTTCTCACCAGGCAGTAAAACAATAAAGAATCACCTGCCTGTGTGTTCCTACGGTCTATGTTCCAACTAATAAGCACATACCACCCATCTTCTAAAAGCTGCCTCTTTATCCTGGCTGCTGCTACTGGGGCCCATCCAGTGGTCACCAGTCCACCAGTTTGATCATAAAATAATACGATATATTGCTGAAGTCATCCGCTGTGGCACCCCTCAGTGTCTCTCTGGCACACACAGCACATCCTTATCTGCTGGTTTATCATTGACTGAGCATTGGAGAATAATTATTGAGAGAATTTATCCTTCCGGGTGTTTCCGTCACCTTGCAGGCAACATGTGCACCAGCCCGTCAGAAGCCCCCAAACTGTTAATGCAAACCTGGATCAGCATTCCACTTCGATTTCATCTCCCTGCAAAGATCATCTTTCCTTTTAACGACCTTTAACAGGCTTCAGGAACGAGCAAACTACGGACTTATACACACCAAAGCTGTGTGTTTATTAGACTATTTTTCTTCTGTGCTGATCATAATTCCAACAGTATTAAGAAATAATTGTAAAAGCAGGAGCACAGAGGTGAATTTCCTCATTAATGAAGAGGATAATTAAATGCTCAGATGAGCCTCATACTTACCATCCTGGCTGCCTTCGGTGGTTCGTCCTTCCAGTGACAAAGACCAGCAACACAAGCTCAGAGGTTTATATAACCAGCCAACAGGAAGCAACCAGCCAGGAAAGGGTTGGAAAAAAAGTCACATGATTTGGGCCATTCTGAGCAGGAATTCAGGTAAATGGAGATCGCAGTGCATTCTGCCAATCATTTAATTTATTTGGCATCTACAGATTAACTCACAAAAAAGGAACCAGTGCTGGAGGTATTTACCTGTAAGTTTTTGGGAGATTACTCAAAAAGTCCTGAGCGGACTTGAATGAAATGTTCAGGAAATGTGGAGAATGACCGAGTACAGTGATGGTGATGTTCAAGATTCCAGAAGAACTTTGATCAAGGGGCTTTGATTAGCAAGCAACTTACTATAATATTTAACCTGTTACTGCTGCCTATATTTTAACGTCAAACAACCTCCATCATACAACGCAAAATTTCTCCCAAAGCGCCTTGTTTGTCTAATCGTAATCATAGTCTATAATCAATAATATATATTCATTGATCCTTTTACCGAGGTTAAACCTCGAATACAGGACGAACAAAACGGTGGCAAAAATTGATGGTAGCGATTGTAGCATTAGTTTTGGATGTAACAGAAAAGTGTAACTCTGTGAAAGGGCGCTATCTAGTGGTGTAATTTGGAAATGTCGAAAAATAAAGCGCTGCGGTGTTGTGTCGATTTTCTGCTTCGTATCGAAAATGATGTTTGGACTATCAAAATATGCTCCCCCTAAAACATTGATTAAAACAGACGAAAACACGATTATTTGAAAAGGCTATAAACACCCATAGGTAAAAGCAGCGGTAGCAAATTTCGCTAAACGTGAGTAAAAAGGGGGCTGAAATGTTTTCCTGAAGATACTAAGTGATCAGAGAGGATATAAAAGAAAAAGCTGTTAATTTGGATAGTTTTTTTTTAATATAAATGGTTTGATTTTGCTTTGTTTTTCGTCCTGGAAGTCGTAGCAGTGAAATCTGGTGATGATTGATTAACGCTGCTCTGATTCTCGCCATCTTCATTTGGATAAATAAAATCGTTTTGATTCGTTTTTGCACGACGCCGGTGGATTCCTCCAGATAGTGACGTCACAGTGACGTGCCAACAGGGCAAAGTTTCGTTTCCACGCGCTGACACGCTCAAGAGTGTTGTCGTTTACAGTTGGGCGTGGTAGTAAAGTACTATAGCCAATCGGGATCTATGGTGTTTGTGGTGGGCGTGTCACACACGACGCAGAACCATTGAAGCTGGTCCGAATCAACTAAGTTAGCATATTAGCAACTTTTGGTAAGCTTTCAGTTTTACAAACTTTTAGTTATTTAGTGGATTCACATGTCGTTCTGACAGCTCAAATACATGAAAGCGAAGATATATACTGGACCTTTTGCGGTGATGGCTTCATATTATATTTCTATGTTTTTGGTCTAGATTGCCACCGGTTGTGAGAGCAAGTTCGATGTTTGTTAGCATTAGCTAGCTCGGTGTTTGCTGTGTTTGTAAGTGAAGTCGAGCATAGGAGATAAATGAGTTTCTCTGTTGCTTTTCCTTGAATAGTTTCTCTAGAAATGGCCACGTTGACGGCGACAGAGCCGGTGTTATGTCCGAATACAATAGCAGAAGCAGAATCTATAGTACCCGCCTGTATGTTTGCACCGGACCGGGGATGTGAAGATGACCCATGCGGCGCTGAGGGCTTTGAAGGCTGCGACGGAACGAACGGAGAGTCCGCGGATCATCTCGATCTAAGCAGTAAGGTGGGCCCTTACTCTCAGCGGTGGTTCAATTATTGTTCCAAATTAGACACTTTCCCACTAGGACTTTATGTTTCCAGGCAAATAAACGCTTTTGTATGCATAGGTATTGTGATTCCACTTGTGTGTCGGTTTGAGTGTACTTTGTGCTGTTGTTTAAAATATTGCAGTGACACGTATGTAACTGCATCCTGCTGGCAGGTCACACTGCTCAGCACATATGTGCAAAGGTTCTAGGAACTGTCTGGGACATCAGAGTGACTTCTTTGCTTTTTTGTCGACTTTTACAGCATCTTTGAGTTTGTGCCATCACACATTTACAAAAGAAATATTGGATGTGTTTGCTTTGGGTTGACTGCGAATGCATTCTTTGTCCCTCACTTTTCAGCTGGTTCTGGTTAGCCCTACAGCAAAACAGTATGATTTACTATTACAACATTTGAGAGAGCGGATAGACGAAGGCTGTGGAGAGACCATCTACGTGATCGGGACGGCCTCAGGTAAGGTTGACACATTTAGTCCAACTTTTGTTAGAAAATGTAGTTAATTTAATGTGTAAAGACTATATTTATATTAAGTGGCAAGACAAAGTATGTGAACCCTTTGGGATTACTTGGATTTCTGCATAAATTGGTCATAAAATATGTTCTGATCTTCATCTAAGACACATCACTAGACAAACACAGTCTGCTTAAACTAAGACTGCACAAAAATGATAAATTATGCTTTTATTGAACCCAACTTGTAAATATTCACAGTTCAGGGTGGAAAAAGTATGTGACCCTTTGGATTTAATAACTGATCGACTCTCTTTTTGGCAGCAATACCCTCAACCAAACGTTTCCTATAGATGCAGACCAGTATAATGGTCAGGAAGAATTTTGGACCATTCCTCTGTACAAAACTGTTCAGCAATATTCTTGGGATGTCTGGTGTGAATCGCTCTCTGCTCTCTAAGGTCATGAAACGGCATCTCAATCAGGTTGAGGTCAGGACTCTTACAGGGCCGCTCCAGAAGGCGTATTTTCTTCTGTTGAAGCCATTCTGTTGTTGACTTGGTTCAATGCTTTGGGTCATTCTCCAGTTGTATCTTGAGCTTCAGTCTGCAGACAGATGGTCATAAGTTTTCCTGCAAAGTGTCTTGATAAACTTGGGGAATTCATTTTTCCATTGACGACAGCAATCTATCCAGGCCCTGATGCAGCAAATCAGCGCCAAATCATGATGCCCTCCACCATATTTAACAGTTGGTATGAGGATTTCATGCTAGTGTGCTGAGCCTTTTTTCTTCACACATTACGTTGTGCGTTGATTCCAAACAACTCCATTTTGGTTTCACCTGTCCACAGAATGTTTTGCCAGTAGTGCTGTTGAACATCCAGGTGCTCTTTTGCAAACTTCAGTGCAGCCATGTTTTGTTATTTTTTTTGGACAGCACTGGCTTCCTCCATGGTGTCCTCCCATGAACTCCATTCTTGTTTAATGTTTTACTTATTGTAGATTTTTCAACAATACTATTAGCATCTTCATCACACTGAGCATTCTGCGCTGTGCTCTCACAGTCATCTTTACAGGACGACCACACTGGGGGAGAGGAGCAACAGTGCTGAACTTTCTCCATTTGTAGATAGTCCACTTACTGTGGACTTATGGACATCAAGGCTTTTAGAGATACTTTTGTAACCCTTTCCAGGATCATAGATCAAGTCTACAATTCTTGAGCGTAGATCTTCTGAGAGCTCTTTTGTGCGAGGCATGGTTCTCATCAGGCAATGCCTCTGAACATGGAACTCACAACTGGTGTGTGTTTTTTAGAGGGCAGGGCAGTTTTAACCAACACCTGAACCCTCTTCACATTAAGTGGACTCCAGGTTGGCTGACTGTTGGCTGCAATTAGCTTGTGGAGAAATCATTTGCATGGAGTTCCCATACTTTTTCCACCTTGAACTGTGTTTACATGTTGTGTTCAATAGAAACATGAAAATGTATCATTTTTGTGTGTGTGTATAGTGAGACAGTTTTAGGTATCCTGGGTTTCAGAAGGGTTAGTGTTAAGGATGGGAATGAGAGTATGCCCCAGGGAGCGTTTTGGTTTTCTGGAGTGTTACAAAGGTAAATAGACCATAATTCAGAAACTGTTCAAAAACCTTTTGGATTTATGGATTTAGAAGCATGCAAGTTCTGGACACAGTCAGCAATGCTAGGAACAGTGGGCTGACATGATTTTGTTTCTGGTGATCTGTACCAACATGGGAAGACTTACAATTGTGTCTTGGAGGCAGAATATCTTATAGTTATCTTAAAGTCCAGCACACCGAAGCCCAAAGATCACTTTAATGTAAGTGTGCAACATTCCTGTGTTGATCGATAGTGATTGTTGTGGAAAATGGAGGGAATTTTAGGATTCACCCATGGTTGTATTTGGCAGTTAACCCGCTGGCTAACAATTGTGTTTATGTAAGAACCAAACCCACCGGTGGAAGATATGGTTGAAGAGAAAAATCTGTACATCTGTTTCCACCCCAGCTCATCTGTTTGCTCCACTCTTCAAACAAGCTCCATAGTTTTTGTAGCCAGGGCTATTTTTTGCATGTTGCAGCAACTGTGTGTGTGGCAGGGGCTGGGCCAATGTTGGCGTGTTTAAAAGTGTCATATTTCACCTTGCTCAGCACAAATGCTGTCTCACCGCTTCATGTCAGACTGCTCTGCTGACCTGACCCAGAGGTCTTGGATTTCTAGATTTTTATTTTTCTGTTTATTTACATCAACCTACTGGACTCCACCCTGTCATTTAAAGTCAACTCCACTTTTCTCTGGATGTTTCTTTACCATTACTCATGCATTATTTATTTATGGCCGCGAGAAAGGAAGAACACCACCTCCTCCTCTGCAATCTGTAGTCTTTTCTCATCACAAGTGATTGAAATGAACAGTATAATATTCAGCTTTGTCTGTTTTATTAAGCCATTTTATTATTTTTCTCTCATGTCGCCCCTCCCTCTCTCTTCCAGATGGAGGCGACAGTGGTCTGGATGACAAGGACATGGAGGCGTCCATCGCCACGGTGCGATCCTTGTGCGAACAGATCGACGCTGACCTGATCTGGCTGAGGGAGCGGACAGACACTGGCGGGAAGATTCAGGACTACCTCATTCGCCAGCGTGTTGGAGAACAGGACTTCTTGGAAGTCAGGTGGTCTAAACGCAGCGGCCTACGTTCATGTCATGCTATTGCTAACTGTTGTTGCGTCACTGCTTGCTAATTCTCTGCTCGTGTTCGGCCTCTGGTCTCCAGGGTGGCTGTGGTGGGCAACGTGGATGCAGGGAAGAGCACTTTGCTGGGGGTTCTGACGCACGGAGAGCTGGACAATGGACGAGGCTTCGCTCGCCAAAAGCTTTTCAGACACAAACATGAAATGGAGAGCGGCAGGACCAGCAGTGTGGGCAACGACATCCTCGGCTTCGATCAGGAGGGACAGGTGAGACTTCAGGAGGGTGAGTCCTCGTCCTCCTTCCGTTAATCTTCCCCTACCTCTGCTGTTGTAGGTGGTCAACAAGCCTGACAACCACGGCGGAGGCCTGGACTGGACCAAGATCTGTGAAAAGTCCTCAAAGGTCATCACCTTCATCGACCTAGCTGGCCACGAGAAGTACCTCAAGACTACCGTTTTTGGTATGACGGGACACCTGCCAGATTTCTGCATGTTGATGGTGAGTGCAGACCTGAGGAGGGTTTGGTGTGTGATGTCCCAGGATGAACATATGCAGCAGTGCACTGACTGATGTCCCATCAGGTCGGCAGCAATGCTGGCATCGTCGGCATGACCAAAGAACATTTAGGCTTGGCACTGGCCCTGAACGTGCCGGTGTTTGTTGTCGTGACAAAGATCGACATGTGTCCAGCAAACATTCTACAAGGTATGGAAACATTGTGTTAATAGATGTGTTATTGCATGAGGAAAAGGCAGAAACCAGGATGTTAGACTTGGAATTTATTCAGTCTGACGCCACAGTCAGTGCAGGTAGAGAAGAACGTGGTGAAGCTCACAGTAACTCTTGAAACATCTGCGTTTTTCTGCAGAGACTCTCAAACTACTCCAGAGGTTATTAAAATCACCAGGCTGCAGGAAGATCCCAGTGTTGGTCCAGAACAAGGATGACGTCATCGTGACGGCCTCCAACTTCAGCTCTGAGAGGTAATAACAGACCTGGTCCTGCTCAAGGTTTCTTCCTGTTAAAGGGGAGTTTTTACTTGCCACTGTTGCTTGTCTGGGGTTAGGCCCTGGGATTCTGGAAAGCGCCTTGAAACAATTTTGATTGTAAACAATGCTATATAAACAAAGATGACTTTTTAGAGCAGACGTACACATAGGAGGAAATCTGTGAGTTGATGACAGTTATAAGATCAATGCTGACTGAGGTGCCTTCTGCCTTAGACCTCATGTCACAAGAAATAAATTCATCAGTAACATTGTAACCAAAAGTCTCCCTGCGATGGGGACTTATGTCCTCAGAGGACGAGGCCCACAAACCACTCTGGCTGCACGTGATCACAGTAATTCCATCATATTCAAAGGTTGGAATTGACACCAGAGTCATGCTGTGTTCTAGTCCTAAACATCATTGGCGAAGTATCTATTATCCCCATCATGATCCTTCATCTGCCAACAGAGAAAAGGATTTTTAAAAGTTTAATCTCAAGTAGAAAAGGTTGGAGACGTTGGATCCATCTCAACCATCTCCCTCCTCCTGCAGGATGTGCCCCATTTTTCAGATCTCTAACGTGAGCGGGGAGAACATGGACCTGCTGAAGATGTTCCTCAACCTGCTGTCTCCCAGGACGAACTTCAACAACGACGAGCCTGCGGAGTTCCAGATAGACGACACCTACTCTGTCCCGGTGAGGAAGCAAACACCACTTCAGTTAGCTGTAACACAGCAGAAGGACCCGAAGAGAAGGGCTGACCTCTGCTCTCCTTCCGACAGGGCGTGGGTACCGTGGTGTCAGGAACCACGTTACGAGGTGTGATCCGGCTCAATGACACGCTGCTGCTGGGCCCCGACCCGCTCGGCACCTTCATCCCCATCCCCGTGAAATCCATCCACCGCAAGAGGATGCCTGTCAAGGAGGTTCACGGGGGCCAGACGGCTTCGTTTGCCCTTAAAAAGGTTGGTCTGAGAAGATCAATACAGGAGAGAAGCTGATTACACTCATTCCTTTTCCTCCTCAGATCAAGCGCTCGTCCATAAGGAAAGGCATGGTGATGCTCTCCCCCAAGCTGATGCCACAGGCCACCTGGGAGTTTGAGGCCGAGATTCTGGTGCTCCACCACCCGACTACAATATCTCCGCGATACCAGGCGATGGGTGAGTGGCACCTGGTTCCTCCAGGAGGTCAACGTTAAGTTGTGGCACCTCTCCCCTCACACCGTGTCACGTCTCCAGTCCACTGCGGCAGCATCCGGCAGACGGCGACCATCCTCGGCATGAACAAGGACTGCCTGCGGACAGGCGACAAGGCCACCGTCCATTTCCGCTTCATCAAGACTCCGGAGTACCTGCACTGCGAGCACAAACTGGTGTTCAGGGAGGGGCGCACCAAAGCCGTCGGCACCGTCACAAAGGTACAGGAAGCCACTTATGGATCAGCAGGTCACATGACCCTTCACTCACCCAGGCTGCGTCCGTCTGCCGTTAGCTCCTCCAGGCGGTGAACACACAGGCAGCCAAGGCCCAGCAGGCAAAAATGCTGTCCAGCAAGAAAAAAGACGGCGCCGTTTCCCCTGAGGAGGCGGGGTCGACGCTGCCCAGTCCCAACACGGCTCAGCTCCAAGTGAGTAAACGCCAATTTGGACTTGAACCGCTTCAATGTTTTAAGCTCTTTAGGTTTGAACAGAAAAGAGCCTTTATTGTTAAACGCAGAAGCGTTGTGTGTTGCACAGGCCTCAGACAGAGAGGAGGAGGCTTGTAATGATGAGATCATCGATATTAGGTACAGGGAAGGGAAAAGCCCAAAGATCAGTACAGTGGCACCTCTACTTTACAAACATCTCTACATGCAAAATTTTCAGGTTACGAAACGTCTCAACGAGAAAATATTTCCTCTTGTTACGAAAGAAATTTCAGGATACGAAAGGCAAAAATACGCGACCACTGCTACTCGCAGCTCGCGGAGTTTAGCGAATGCAAACATGCTTGTAGCTGCTCTGCCATTGGCTATCACCTAGCATTTTCCTGTCATCCCATTGGCTAGGAGGGACGTCAAAATGTACAAGTTTGTGTGTATCCCAGCGTCGTCTTCGTTTAACTTTTATTGCTGTGGACCACAGGAAAGTGATGGAGAAAAGTGAAAAAGAAGAAGAGAGCTTTTTGTCCATACAAACTAAGCAAGAAATAGAAAAGCATGAAAAAGGGATGCGTTTGGTTGATCTCGCCAAAGAATATGGCCTAACTGGGATTTATTGTGGGTGTTCGTATGTTTGTCCATTAGATGGCGGTGTTACCACAAGTGTTCACGTTAGTTGCTAGTAATGACGGCTAATATAAGATTAGCCTGTAATAAAGTTCATTTTGTTCCTGGAGAAGCCTTGCATTGAATTCCTACATTTATTGGGCAGTAATCTAATTGTAACATGTATTTGTTACATGTTTTTATGCATTTTTATGATTTATAAAAAAAAAAAAAATTATGTCCGAATTTTTGGGGGCTTGGAACGGATTAGGGCATTTACATGGAAAACGCATCTCTACTTACGTAATTCTCAGGTTACGAAACAACTTCTGGAACCAATTAATTTTGTAAGTAGAGGTCCCACTGTATTAGGTGAAGACGTGTGTGCAGACCACAGCTCTGGTATCTCTGGGTTTTTGTCCATTCAAGGCTCCTCTGCTGCTCCTTTTTTTCTGCAATTGTTGACTAACAAATTAACGGTTGTGCAGCTACCACAAGATTTCAGCCTAACTGGGAAAACAAGTGCGAGTCATTTTTTCCACCCTCCATCCCACCTTTGACCTCCAAACTGTTGTTCTTTTAATGTGGTGGGTCAGTCTGACATGTGCAGATGTTAATTTTACTACTTTGGAAACCAGCTTTTGCCCTTTTCTCTCCACTGTACCATTAAGACTTTCATTTTCTCGCTGTGTGACCTTTTTGTTCTGACCTTTGACCTAGTTTTGACCTTTGATCACAGCTCAAGTCTGGAAGTGGAGGACGACGGCGAGGTGGTCAGAGGCATCGAGGGAAAGGCCTGAATACAACGTCGATGGCACCGACGGTCCCCACAGGAGCAGCAGGAACAGCCTGAAAAGGCGCATCCGCCTCTGCTTGTCCTTAGAGGCGAGATCTCTGCTGGCGCCATCCAGAGACTGCACGGCTTTCTTTGATAAGACAAATCAGGAAAAGTGAATTATTTTTAATTTTTGTAGATTTAAAGCTTTCTTACGGTAACTAAGCAAAAGGTTAGAGTTTGTGGTTCCCTTTATACACTTGAGTTTTTGGAGGCGTGGTTTGACGGTGTTCAGCATTTCCAGCAGAGACGTCCTTTACTCGTCCCGTTCACTCGTCCCCCCCCTCCATTTCTGTCCACGTCCTCTTCGTTCCAGTGATCCTCACCGTTACACCAGTAACCTGCAGGGTCCCGATGAGGGAGTCAGTGGCGCCACTTACAGGGGAAGAGCAGAACTGTTAACCTGACCCTCTGACCTGATTCTGACCCAGCTGCTACAAGTAAAAACAGGGTTTTCATGTAATTGTCAGAGTGGCATATCAAAAAAGCATGTGATAATGTTACAGTACACTCATTTTTATGATAATTTGAAACTGATTTAGCTGTGCTTGTCAATAAACAAATTGCCATTGACATAAATCCCACCCCCATGTGCATTCCCTCCTGTTACTCCTAGTTTCCAGCTTTTCTGATGCAAACAGCATCACTTTGCCCTAAAGGAACCATGAATATTAGCCGCTGCGAGCTAATGCAGCCGCTCTGCTACGCTAACTCTTCATTTTAATCATCAGAAAGTAACAATTCTCGACTAATTCTCCCACACCAATGTGTTCCTGATGTTCTAACAACTTTCAGGCATTTCTAAAGGTGTTTTCCAGACAACCAGCAAATTGAGCCTTCATGGTGCCCCCCAGTTTTGACTGGGGGAAGGGGGTGAATGAATGGCATGCTGGGACTTCCTTTGTACACATGCAGCAACACTTGACCAGACCAGTTTTTTCTGTTTTTTTTAGGTGTGGCTGTTTTGAAGAGACACGTGTCCTGTTTGTATAAAAGAGTTGAGATCTGACTGCTGCCAATGTTGTTTGAAATCATTTTAAATAAAGATCTTCTATAAACAAATGTGTGATGCTTTTACTTATGAATTACACTTGGAAAAAAGATTATGAAATACAGGTAGATGCATACTTGACGTTTGCTCCTGGTCAGAGGTTAACGTACGTGTTTAAGAAGATCCTTGGCCTCAGGCTTTGGGTTTTACTTTCATATCATCAGCTGAGACCTTAGAAGACCTCTCGACTAAAGTTTCTAGAGTCTGAGAACATCAGCAGAAGCTGCACTCAAGAGATCAACTGCTTATTCAGGGATGCCAAATGGGGTCACATGAGTGGATTTTATTTCCGTTTAACTTCAATTAGCAGCCAGTCAGATGCTGGATACCGCTTAAGTATGCTAGCTCCCACGGTGGGATTTGGACAACTTCTGTGGCGTCTATCAGCCAAAGCGAGAGCTTACTGGCTCACAACAAGGTCTTGTAATAAAGGTTTGTAACAAACACGGCAATCTGTCAGAACAGCAAGAATGGAGGAGTAGCAAGAAGAAGCAGACTGTGAGACAGATGGACAGACTGGTAGACGACAAGAACAACCAATCCTGGGAGGCTAAAGAGAAGATGGAATAAAAACGCTGGCTTCATGTATGGAGGTCAGAGGGGTCACTGGAGAAGCTAACGCTAATTAGCATTCAGCCGATGGCACAATTCAGCCTGGTGACCACCCAAAATTCTCCCAAGAAAATCATTTCAAGCAGACTCCATGTCAGGAGAGAAACTTGCTTTAGTTTGATGCCTGGATCAGCCGGGAAAGCTGGGATCTGGTGATATGCGAAATGGGCCAGTGAGACGGATAAATGCTGGGGGAGAAGCTGCTCAGCACAAAAACGAGTCCGAGTCCCCCCAGCTTAGTCAAGGACACTGAGGATTCCCACAAGACTCCACTTCAGCAGATTTAGGATTTTAAAAGGAAACCCAGATTTAAAAGCTGCTAACCTCGCGGGAATTTCATCAGCCCGGCTTTACGATCACTGATAGATGACAATTGATGCACTGATCAGCTGCTGAATGGGTCGCCCAGGCTGTGTTGGTCCAGTAGGTGGCGCTGTTGTTAAAGACATTCCTGCATGAGTTTAGACGGCCCCACGCCAGCATGAAGGCGACTGTCTGGAGCTGGAGCCATTATCTGTCAGTACGTCTGTCCTGAAATCTGGCCCAGAGACGGTGGCCAAGACCGATCATGACCCAGTGACCTTTGCACTTATGATGGAAAAGGTCTTTAACAGGAAGCAGAGCATGAGGAGACACCAGCAATGGGAGCAGGACACCACTGCAGGGGGTTAGCGGGGACCCTGAACATGACGTGAACAACATTCTGTGGGTTAAATGTCTAAATAGTGAAAGCAAACGAGGAAAATATGGTGACATAGCCTCAACCTACACAACTTCAACCCAACCCACAGAACTCCCGAACACCCAGAAACAAGTTAAACATGCTAACAGAAATTAGCATTGGGGCTAATCTCACCTCGGATGATTGATTCCACGTGGCACACCTCCAGTGTAACACAGTGTAACATTGCACACAGTGAATTTGCTTTGGCTCTCTACCAAACTTCCGTTAGCATCACTGACCTATTTCCTTTGAGGATATTTTTCTGTCAGGATAAATCATTCCATCCTCCACTCAGCTTTGGTAACGAATTAGACAACAAAAAACCTCCTGACTTGAGATTTTCCCTTTTTATGAGCTTCAGACATAAAACCGAAACAGCAGAACAATTCAGACGGAATAGCCGAGTCACGGATGCCGAGACATCCCTGGACACTTGTAATAGGTTTAAAATGTCTTATCAGTCGCAGCCGCCCCATAAACATCTCCTGAGCAAAGGCGTGGAAGTTGATTATTGTTACGACTCCATATTCTATTGACCACATTCTATGTGCAAACAGTTGGAGTTTACACCCCAACAGCTCCAAGGAACATGTTGCAGCCAAACAGGGCAGGATCGGGGACTTCCAGGAACCAGACGTCAGTCAGATTAACTACAAGATTAATTACTATCCAGACACGTGGCTCAAAAATCTGGTTCTATTTATTGTTGTGAGAACAGAAGCATGAACAGCAGCAGCTGTTACACCAGAGCCACCAGCACGTACTGCTCCTTCCAACCGCCATTAAAGAAAATGATGCGTTCATTTCGATAAATAATGATCACACGGACACTTTTCTGCCCTAAAAATCCTCTTTAAGATGATTCAGTTTAAGAGTTGAGCTCAGCGACGGACTGGAAAAAAGTATCATCTCATTTTCGACCTCCAGCCTAAAGTAAATGCTGCTACGTGGTGGACAGGGGAGCTGACCTCTGACCTCACAGACCTCATCACAGCTCCATGGGATTGCAGATTCTTCACATAAAAGAGCAATCCTCGACTTTTAATGGAATTATACAGAACCTGCTCTTCTTGCGGCTGTGTGCCGTTTAATCATTTAAGCGGCGACGTGCTCCATAAATCAGCTCTGGCTGTCAGAACCACGGCGTAGGACCTCATTATGGAGGTATTGCACCGGCACCAACATGAGTAAATTACATACAACTTCTCAGGAGCTGCTGACTGGGCTCAAACTCCTCACATGACAGTCATAAGGAATGAGGAGGCAGGAACTTGCTGACTGTCTGCATCTCCAGATGATCCTGGGTCAAAAACCCCATCTGAGAGGGAAGCTCTATGAAGGTACCTCTGACTGCACCACATGGACAACAGGGTTTTGCCATTAAACTTAATTAAGACACCAGAACATGAACAAACACAAAGGAGTTCCAAAGAAACAGACTTAAGCTGCGGCTCAGGGGTCGGGGGAGCCTATGGGCACAGAAGAGGGATGAAGAGTGGCCGTCCAACTAAAGTCTGAGCTTCACCGGCGCGTCAGAGAGGCCTGAAGGCAAACTCCAGCAGACATCTGTATCATCTCCAGCCGTCGCCTCTCATCATCCAGCACCAGCTTTTGTACATTTTCCATGAGCGCCGGGTCGCTGCAGCGCCGCCACACGTTTGTTCTGTGGTGTGACGCACAAGTCTGCCTCTGGGGGCAATAAAATATCCATCATCTTCCTCCATTTCAGCGAGACACATTTCCTCTTCATCTCTCTCTGCCGTCCGGCCAGCAGCCAGGAGTGACGTCAGCAGCAGAACAACGCCAACTTTGATTTTGTAGGCTCAAGTAAAGAAAAGTTAGTTTTTAAAAAAATGCTGTAATTTGTTGAGCCACGAGAAGCCAGAACAAAGCTAAGAAAACTTCCTGCGCAGCTATTAAATGTTCAACTTTGGGTTAAACTGAAATCTCTTTTCTCCGAGTATAATTCCGTATGATGTCATCACTTAAACACGCCTACTACACTTATTATTACTACACGTATTTCCATCCCCTTTCATTCAGACTAAGTAAAGCAAAGGAACCCAACCAACAGCTTTGGGCAAACATCTAAGCTGAGATCACACTTTCCAAACACTCCTCACACGTCCAGTAAATGAAGAACCATACTGCAAACAACCAGTAGCGCTCCAACACATCAAATCCGCAAATCCTACCGTGTTTTAGTAAATGGAGAAGTTTGGTTCCCTGCAAACAATTAGGCGTCTCAGCAAAATACGGGATAATTGTTTAATCTGGACTGGCTGTTGGTCACCTGGATGCAGATAAGTAATCGGTTCTAACAGGCCAGTGCAGGTGTCAATCAACCTTTCAATCACACTGACCGCCCACGGGAAATCGCCCCGACACATCCTCGTAATATCGCGATATCTGGCAATGGGCCTTTACGCGGAAGATTCAGTAGGCGATTTAAGGAAAACCTGAAAACCAATTATGATAAATTACAATTTAGAATCATATTCTGCAATTTAGATTCGGGTTTTATGCTTACAGTTAGCGTCTAATACCGTAAAACCTCAACCAGGTTTTCTTTAGTTGTCAGCTGTCATAAGCTCAGTTGTGTGTCCACAGCTCTATCAACTGCAGACATCAATATTATAAAAATTGATAAACTACATCAAGATCTTCTGATAGAACCATTCAGCAAAACTACTGTTCTAAAACACAAATGCCTCATACCTTTTTAGAGGATTTAGCGGACACAGAAATAACTATTGCGGTGCAGGGGACCTTTGTTAATTGTTGCTAGGCAACAGTGATAACTAACTTAAGGTCACATTCTGAATTGCCACCTGACCCGCAGTTACTGGTAGTTAATTAAACCGAGATAATTAAGGTTGACGGAGTCATAAAGCTCCAGTCTTCCAGGAAGAGCCCCCACCGCCTCGACAGTCCTTTTTTAACAACTCCAAACTGTAATTATCACCATCAATGATCAAAACAGAACAAGTTATTCACATGATTGAACAGCAAACATAATGACACCGTCATCTGCCCTACACTGAGCTCACTGGCTGCCGCGGGACAAAGAGAAGAGCTGGCAGACCTCTGAGAAGAGGTCGGCCTCAGATCTGATATGGAAACCTGTCTTTGTGTTTCCCAGCTGAGTTCCAACCCTTTGCCTCCTCTAGACACTGGCCACAAGGGTGAGGTCATCCGATGTCAGCCTCTGAAGCAGCATCCAACTGTGCAGTCCCAGTGTGGCCCCGGAGTGCCACAAGAGGACACAGAGATGGCCTCCTGAACTCATTATTGATGAGACAAGGAATCACATGTCACTGTGGAATTCCTGGCAGTGAGCCGAAGAGAGTCAATAATAAAGTCGAGCACTATCTGAAACAGAACAGCTCCCAGGCTGCTCAGAACATTTAAAGTACTTGTACTTGCAGGTACAGTAGTGATACTCCATCTTTCTATGGCCTTGGCCTGCTAACAGATTGCTAATTACATATTTAGCTATTTTGGCCTCTCATCTACACACTGACGGCAGCCCGGTAAATGAAACCTTCCTTCATCTCTGGAATCTCCTCTGGATGGCTGGAGGCTAAAGAAGCTGTGAGAGCTGTTGTCTTCTTTGGTTTTAGTTCAGGATGTGTTCAGGGGATTTGATGTGTCATCTCTGTTCCAAACCCTCAAATGTGGTTGTGAGCTTCAGGTAATATGACATCAAACAAAAACAAGCTTCATCAGGAGACCAGCCAGAGGGTGGAGTGTGTTGCTCCTGATCCTGGATAGGTTGAAGATGAGGGACAGATAAAATGTTGGAAAATTTGGAAAATGAAGTCAAATCACTAAAAATAAATTCCTACTCAGTTAAGAGTAAGTGTGCTTTGATCGAGGAAACTGTGCTTTGATCCCTGTTTAAACCCAAAATGGCTGCCTCCAGAGTGTGTAGATGGTTGCCAGTTCTGAACCGGTGGGCCCTTGTTTGAACATTGCAGTTGCCATGTGGTGTAAATGTAGACCTCATTAGGCTCTCTGGTGTTTGATATATCAGTCAGGTACTTGATGCTGCCACCTGCTGGCTTGGTATACATATTTTTTGCTTGGAAATTACGTTCATTGAAAAAAATGAGAACGTTTCCCACACTAAAGGGGAAAACAGCGATAAGTCTGCAACAACAGCTCGGAAGCAGGCACTAATGAATCTACGGAGAGCCTAAAAACCACAAATTACACCGCGCACAAGCCGCAAGCATCTGTTTCTCTTCTTTGTTCCTGGTTCGGATAGATCATGATAGCACTCTCACAGGCCCATAAATAAATAGAGTTATTCAGGCCCTTTAGTTGGATCTCTTCTATTTCCTCCTAACGTGATACTAATAAATCTGCAGCCCAGAGCACTGGCAGGATCAGCAGCAGCAGCAGGTAAAGATGCATTTGTATGAAATACTGGAGAAACCAAGAGTGAGCGGCAGCTCTGTGGCAGATGGTCATTAAAGCGGAGTGTGTAGGAGTGGTTTTGTCTTGGAAACCTCACACGTGCCACTGAATTAAAACCTGAAGTAAGAGCCCCTGTTAACCAGCGTGACAAGAAGAGTGGAGGGACGGCGAAAACACCATTAGCTTTCATTGGCTGCAGCTTTCAGGGCCCCACTGATAGATGGTAATTCCTCCATCTTACCTACCGAGTGTGTGGGTGTGTTTTTCAACCCTAAATCTTCCCAGATCAGAAGGATGTTTAATGGCTCCTCTCCCATTAAAAGCAGTGTGGCAGCTCCTCGCGCACATGTGTCACGATACAACGTGACAGGATGGCACTTTTGCACCAGACAGTTACTGATTTTTATATGCTAGCTTTTACTGAGCAGATAAAAACAATAATAATGCATTTTACTGTCCCTGAATATTCTCTTTATTCTTTGGAGCAACTTCGGCTGAACTTCTCTATCAACTTGACTTTTTTACTGTGGTCTTTTCCTCCATCATAAAGTAGCTGTTAGCCACCACGCTTCATTTGAAACCGCTCATGTTAAAGAACACTTACAGTCCTGAGTATTAATCACTCACTGGTGCTGGGTCAGGCATATATTTTCCATATTCCCACATGCATTATTCATTCAAATCAACAAGCTGAATCAGAGCTGCTGGAACATTTGTGGTGGGGCAGGATGAAGGTGAAGGTGGACAATGTAGCTCCTAGCTTCTGTTACGAACACTGCAAATACCATTTTGAGGAGTATCAAGTTGTCCAGATAAGAGAAACATCTACAGGCTCAGATTATCCTGTGGAAAGAACGGTTTTGTTGCTTTCAGATGATGCAAGCCTCACAAAGATTTCTGATATCTTATGGAATCAACAACAGAGCTGATCTTGCGCCCTCCTACCTATCTGGGCTGGCTCCTTGTGCACTTCAAAGTTACAAGATTGATTCATTTTCCTTGTTATTCCCACGCTCGCCAATTTCCCTCACACCTCTGCAATCTCTTCCTGCCTGTCTTCCCCCTCTCCCTCATGTTTAATCAGTCCACCAGGCAGTCATCTCTGCAGGGGATAGTGAATTATTGATGCCAGGCCTTCGAGTAAAAGGAGGGGAAAATGCAGTGAGATGTATGGAGGAAGGGGGGGTATTATCGGGAGAGCAAGGACATTTCCCTCTGCTGGTGTGTATTGATAAAGATGGACAGATAAAGGGATGAAAGAGAGAAAGCTGAAGAAAGAGTCAGATGTTTCAGGCATAATGAGCCAGGGAAGGGGGTCGCAGTGGTCGTTCCAAGACCTCAGGACTGATCCTGAGAGGCTGCTGGTGGTGACAGGATTCTAGCTTCATGCTAACATGAACTTTAAGGTGTCCATACTGGAGGATGTCAACAAAATTATTTTCCCCAGAAACGGAGCGATCCCTCACCCTTTCAAAATAAATCACCTAACCCAGAGTCAGAGCGATGTTTCAGTTCCCTGACCCTCAGGTCCTGCGATGTTTCTGGGGTATAATGGTCAGAAACCTTGCACATGCACCTAAAACATCAGCACCAGTTTCACCATTACAGTCATCTGTAATGGCGAGCCTCCTCTGAATCTGAGAGCACATAACGAAGACCATGAGTCTTGGGATACCCCAAAAAAAGGAAAGAAATCGCACATTTCAACTCACATCCAAGCAGCAGACAAGAGTTTTGGAAGCAGCAGCCATCATATCTCACACCCTCCAGACTGCAGAGAGCAAATACAAGCAGCTAAAAGGCAAATAAAAACACGGGGAGGCCCCTTACAGGAACACAGAGAGTTGTTAGTGTGGGTTATTGAGCCGGAAATGAAGCAGGCATGTTGGAGGGGATGTCAGAGATCACACCCTGGAGGCTGGAAGCTGGATGATATTAGCAACATTTGCTACACCACCTAATCTAGTGACAAAGGCAATGGCGGCTATGAAGGATATGCAACGTATCGGAGGGTAATAGAGACCATCGCCAAGCTTTCTGAAGTAGTTTTCTCTTCTGGAAGGAGCAATAGAAGCTATAATAAGAAAAGCTGATTGGCCTCTAAACATTTATCTGGGCTCTTGTGGCTTTAATATAATAGAAAAAGAAAGAAACATTCCTAACATGTGTCTTTGTATCACTTGATGACCACAGGATGGCCAACAGACCACAGGACACTGTTCAAACAATAACCCCAGAGGAATCAGTGCCAATAAGACAGAGGCAAGACAGTCAATCTGATCCTGCAATGCTTCCACTTTAGAAGGTTCCTTCTCTCCAAGACTAATCCAGGTTTTATAGGGAAAACATGGCCCAGCGAAAGGCAGAGATAATGTGTATGAGTAATATTACACTCTATCAACGCCGTCCTCCCAGGCTTTCCTCCTCTTAACACGCTCCATCTCAGCTCTACATCTTCTCTCGCTCTCATCTTCCTCCAGGGCTGGAAGGCAAAAGCAGCTCCCAGTGGCCGATTCAGGCGCTGTAGATCTTTATAGCCTGCAGACTGCACATGTGAGGATCAGCCAGAAGGTTGGCTGGAAGCGCTGCTGCTGTAACACACAGAAGCTCTGGAGTCTCCAGTCTCTGGACTCACATGGTTCCTGAAAAGAGCAAGTGATGAAACTTCTACAGAGCTCAATAAAGCTGCTGGGTTTGTTTTGACACAGCTATAACAATTAAACAGGCGTTGGCGCGGCTACACATGTAATCAGTGCTTGCACATGTGTACCCGGGGGTCCCCGCGGGCTCCCGTGGGCCCTGCGGTAGGGCCATGTGACCAGGCCGACATGAGTTCAGATCGATGAGGCTGTAATGAGCGCATGAGTGGGGGAGGGGTGTGGAAAACCTCCAGAGACATTAAAAGGCAACAGAGAAAACGTTGCAGCTGTGATAAGTCTGCACTGCTGTCGCCCAAATGGATTCAGGCTGAAGCCCCGACACAGCAGAGCGATGGAGGTGTGAGCAGGGGGAGGGGCTCCAGGATGGAGGCCTGATCAGATGATCAATCCCTACATCGATCTTCCTTTTAGCTTCTGTTCAAGCGAGTCGCATGCTGAGTGCTCACTTTGGAAAAGTGCTTTCATCAGCTGAATGTGGTCGTCAGGGTGATTTTCAGCAACATTTTTAATAAATGACCTGAGCTGGACTGGGTTTCCCTTCAGTGGGGGCAGCAAGGTGAGTTCTTACCCACCTGTCCAGGTTGCCCCCCAAGTGTGAGGGATCAGTTTCTTGTGGAGTGTGTGTTGTTGCCACTAACTCAGAGATCTTCGGGATGGACTCTGGTGACCCTGATTGGGGGGGATTGTTTTGGAAGCACTTCACCTCACAGTCAGATCCTGGATCAAGAGTCTCTGTAGTTTTTCTCTGTATCCAAAGAAACAACTTTTAAGCTAATTGGAGGCTTCAAACCAGCCTGAGACTCAGGGCACCCCACCAGGAGGAATTCCTGCCTCTTACCAAGTGACATTCCCAAGATGAGGGGACGGAGGAGGTTTTGTTATCCTGACTTTTACTTCTCAGCCCAACCAGCAGATAATTTCACACAGAGTCAGAGACGATGATTCCCAAACACAAATACAGCCCAGAAAGAAGGAGGAAGGGCAAAAAATGAAGATTTACAGTGGTTTTGCTGCACATGCCTCTTGGTCAGGCGGCTGTAAAAGGTGATGAGGACTGACGGGGTGGAACTATGTAGGTTACTCCGGTGCACATGCATGTTTCACATTAAACATCTGGCTCCCCCAGCGATGGAACGAAATCTTTGATTTTGTTTCTCGTTGATGAGAAATCTCAGCGGTGCTAATTAAAACGACTGGTGATGCGTCGTTGCTCCTGTGAGGAAACCCTTGTGTGAAGCTGTGCAGTGGCAGCCGTTCTGAGCCGTCTCTGAAATGAGCCATTCTTTGGCAGCCACACTGAGCTCACGAAAGGAGTTCTGACTTGATTTCCTGCTTAAAACCCCTGGACATCTGTCTGCAGTAATCCTTGAACCACACTGTTTTCCTCTAATCATGGAGGCTCACGGAGCTTCACAGGCTTTTGTTTATATTCCAAGCTGCTGTTAAACTGAAGCTATGGATTCTCCACAAGAAACAAGACAACTGTGAAGAAGTACTCCGAGAGGGTGAATGTGTAGCAGAGAAAATCCATTTAACTTAAAACTACAGCTGATTATACAGTATTATAGATTTAACCCATGACTCGGATACTTGCAGTGCGCCTCTATATGCATTCATGTTTCTTATTAAGGCTTATTAAGTCTGAACTATATGTTTATCCAACGGAATTACTGTGACTCTAATTATATTCATGCAACTTTGTGCCAGAGAGAACCAAGGAATTTAATAAATTCATTATGATGTAATCCATTTTGAGTTGGAGGCTTTAATCTGAAGAATAAGTCAGTAATAGATTAAAAATTTAAGGTGCTCATCTTTCAATAAAGATGTGACCTCCCAACAAGGACGAAAACTTATCAAACCTGCCTCGAGTCTGAACTGATCAATGTCACAGAGCCATCTTAAAGCCTCCAGAAATGAATGATGACTGGGATTAATCTGCATGGGTCAAACAGTATCCTGCGATCCTCTGGTTGTCCACTAGGGGCTGTGCTGAACCAGATGATTAAAAATGGGGCTGGTGCAGGCAGAAACAAACAAACAAACAAGCAAACAAAAAACAGTTTCATAATTGAGCAGCGCAGACGTGAAGGAATCAGTGACATCTGTATTGTGGGCAGGTAGTGTGATGCCCAAGCTGCTGACACGCGTGGTGGAGAGCGAGGGGGCACGTCATCAAGCCTGCGCTACGCGTGACGCACACGCTCCTCCGATCCCCTGAGAAATCTACAAGAAAAAATGATGGATGGCAAACAGCTGGCAGCAGCATCACTCTCTCACACGCATCCCTCTCCATCTCCGACTTGCTCGCCCTTCAGTGTATTATTCTACCCTTCTCTTTTATTCTGTCACTCCTACTTTCCCCTCTTCCCGACCGCTGCATGCTGTCTCCCCTTCCTCACCCCCCCTCAACGTACTCCCTCAAGCTTCCTCACCATCGTCCCCTCTATCTCATTATCTCTCCTGCTCATTCATCTGCTCCCTATTTCCACAATTACAACTGAAGGATTATTGCATGAACCCGAATGAAATGGCGTTTGTTTAATGGCACGACGGCGGCCGTCCCGTCACCATTGTCCACGGCTTTTGTGCACATATTAAGCATTGTGAAACATCAGAGGTTTGAAATGAACTGACACTGAGTGGACTGAAGCAGTGGTGCAGAGGAACCCAGCAGAGACAAGAACACAATTTAAGGCCGACAAAGTCATGAATGTTTCATTGGCTCTGAGAATCCTGATTATTCACAGGCGCTAAAACATTAACTTTAAAACATCCCCTGGTTTCAGAGGGAAAAACATCAGTAGGCCGCAGTTTTGTGTTGTCGCTCTAATGGCTCCTCTCATAACTGCTGGGTTCTGCTCAGGGTTTATCCCTGTTAACATAAACAGGGGTAAACAGTGGAGGGCAGCTCAGGTCCTGCACCAACAAGGGCATCACGTAATGAGCCTGGCCAAGATTTATGGACAGTAATCAAAGTGAGAGTGCAACCTTCCTCATGGCACCTTTAGAGGCATCAAGAATCTCTCAGGTGCTCTGTGTGCACATCTTGCATGTTCATCATGTTGCATGTGGAGAAGATGATTATCTCCTGCTCTTCCTCCTCATGTTGGTCTGTGTGTCTTCAACAATTGATTTTTGACCTCTGTCACCCATAAACATCAACTGCTGAGCTAATAGAGTAGCTGCAGTTGTCAGAGGAATGATCCTCCTGCTCTCCCTCCTCTCCTTCCTCTTCCTCCTGTGCTCCTTCCTCTTCATCCTGCTCTCCCTTGCCTTCTCCTCTATCTTCCTCTGCTCTCTTCTTCTCTCTTCTATCTTCTTCTGCTCTCTCCCGTCCCTCCTCTTCCTCACTCTCCTCTTGCTCTCCTCTCCCTCCTGCTTCGCCTTCTGCTCTCCCCCTCCTCCTCCTGCTCTCCCTCCTATTCTCCCTCCTCTTCCTCCTGTTCTCCCTCCTCTTCCTCCTGCTCTCTCTCCTCTTTCTTCTGTTCTCTCCTCTCCCTCCTTTGCCCTCTCTTCTCACTGCTCTCCCTCCTGCTCTCCCTCCTCTTCCTCCTGCTCTCCCTCCTGCTCTCCCACCTCTTCCTCTCCCTCCTGCTCTCCCTCCTCTCTCTTCTGCTCTCTCCTCTCCCTGCTCTCCCTCACGCTCTCTCCTCTCCCCCCTCTTCCTCCTGCTCTCTCCTCTTCCTACTCGCCATCCTGCTCTCCCTCCTCACCATCCTGCTCTCCCTCCTCACCATCCTGCTCTCCCTCCTCACCATCCTGCTCTCCCTCCTCTCCATCCTGCTCTCCTCTTATCAGAGAAACATTTCGGAACATTGGCAGCTGGAGCCCAGGTGAATCAGGAGGAAGGGCACCTGTCTTCATGGCTGTACACCCTCCTCCTCCTCCTCCTCCTCCTGCATGCAGAGGTTTAAGCAGCACCTCCTGATGTGGGCTGGCTCCCCACCCTCCAGATGCACAGAGACATACGGCTGAATGAATAATAAATGAACTCATCAAACAAAAAAGTTCTGTTCCTGGTTCAGACTCAGCCTTGGTTTGTTCTAACTCTTCTGAGAATAAAAATTACTTTTTTCTTGTGTTCAGTAAACACAAACTAACAAACCTCCAACATCCTGATGCTGTTTTGAATCAGCACATCTGGATCCCTCAGAGATGGCCGGTGAAGTTTGAAGTTTGACTGACAGATTCTAGAAAAGATAATGTGAGTATAATTAATGCTTAATTGCTTTTCATCTCATTAGCAGAGTTGTGAAGGCTTGATGCAGCCGGATGCTTTGATTTGACTAAGACACCCTCTTAATGGGGCTTTTCATAACCCAATAATCACTGATAAGGAAGGAAAGCAGCTCCTGGAAGACAGGGCTGTGGACAGGTTCAGGGGCTCGACTAAAACCAAGACTAGAACTAAAACTAAAACTTTTTTGCAGAATTTTAAACATTCCATACCAGAAAATAGATTTGTTAGGTTTCAATAAAAGCCAAAACTGGAATAACTCTTTTTTCCCTCAGTGACAGAAATACTGTGATCCATGTCCTGCCAGGTGGGGTTGACGTAGGGGGCCACTCTGATGTACTGTTTCACAAGCGCGGACATTTTGTGAGGGCAGTTCCGGAGGGAGATGTTAAATAACTGAGATAAACAGTGAAGGTTGAATCAAGGAAAGAGTGGCTGTGTTGGGAGCAGCTCGGTCCCACAGCCAGATGGCATGAGCAGCACTGGGAGGAACACACGCGCACTGAAGTGTTCATGGTGAAGACATACCCCAAGTCGCCAGTGGGGGGCGTTGGTCTGCCAAACCCCAGCCAGTAATGAATGAAAAAAAAAGAGGAAGATAAGTCTGTTCGGTGCCGGAGAGGCGGTCTTGCATGAATTATCAAATGCTTTGGTGAATTCCCACAAGACCATTGCATTAAAGGGAATCAGAGCCTGATTACCATTGACAGGTGGGAAATGGAGAGACTGGCTTTCTGGAGATTGGAGCCGAGGAGTCACAGAAATTATACAGAAAAAGAAGGGAAGATTTTGACGGGGGGTGGGACTGAGGAGAGGCATTCAATTCCTCTACTAATTCTTACCACTAGATGCTCCCAAATCTCAAACATTGTATTCTAAAGAGGTTAAATTAAAATACCCTTCACATGGCAGTCCAACATATCCAACATCTGTAGTGTTCTTCATGCCAGTGGAGCCTCTTAAACTGGAAAACGGGTCTCCTGTACTTTATAGAACACGTCCTCTTTCTTACCCCATTAAGCTCTGAGAGGCAGGATCCAGGCACCAACAAACCAATTTCCGATTCCATTCCAGCACAAATTAATCCAGGATCATGAGGACTTAAACACGAAACACTGGTTCTGCTGGATTTTTCCTGGATCGGTCTCCTCCACACCTGATTTGCCCCGGCAGGTTCTACCCGAGTGCTGCTAGACCAGAAGAGCTCAAGTCAATATAATCCTGGAAAGTCATTCAAGGGCTGGTTGGAGTCATAAATGATGGAGTGGAGAAGAAATACACCATTATTACACTTATCAGAGCCCCTTACCTGCAATTGTGATTTATACTGACATTTACTGCAGGTGTGTTGCTGTAAAAACAAAGTGGATTTTATGATCACGCAACTACGTAACTCGGTGAGCCATACTGAGCCATTGCCATGGCAACGTCGGGAGGTTCAACTTCAGAAGATTCAGCAAGAGATGACAGAAAATCTGGGCTTGGACACGAAGACAAGCCCCCCTCTTTGATGGAAGATGTTCTGACAGCGAGCCTGGAAGCTGCCGAGACTTCCTGCTTCAGATCTGAAGCTGCTCAAATTGTAAAGGACACTTCAGGCTGTAGGCAGACATTCCCCATGAATTAATCCTGCCTCTCAAGCACACAATCGTACGGCCCGGTTTAGAGGTTCCACAATTTGCTTTGCATCTTTTCCTCAAAGAATAAAGGAGTTTTAAGGGTAAAAATTCATTGGCCTCATAAATGATGCCCGTCAAATAATTTGAAACATCCTGCAACAATTCTGGAGTTTCATATTCCACAAGAATCACAAATTACCATTCAGCCTTTGACTGAGAGCAGCAGGTTTGTTTCTGTTACCACAGAACTCTGTTGGTTCAGGTCCAACAGTAGAGGCTGGTTCTGAAGCCTTGGAACCAGACTGGGAAACCACAGAACACCCAAAGGTTAGAGGTCATCCATTGTCCAATCTAAGCTGATTATAGACAGAGTGGAAAAGATTTGGACAAAAAGAACCATGTAATGACATTGTTGACAGAAGAGACCCGATCCCCTTTTCTGGGGTTTAGGACCACTTACTCCAACCCCTGACCCTGACTCCTGACCCCTGACCTGAAGCTATAAACTGAGTGTTGCTCCCCAAACAGCCTTTTAAAGCTGGAGGACCAGAAAAAAATGTCCCATCTTCCAAATAATGTACTGATTTTGCTGTAGTGATTATATAGCATCTAGAGGAACACACACACACACACACACACACACACACCACACACACACACACACACACACACACACACACACACACGGTTTCTGAGGACTAATGGAGCAGGTCAGGCAGGTCTGTCACCTCAGTCTCTTCCATCCGCCCCATTGCTGTGGAATCACACTCGTTTCCTCAGAAGATTAAATTTTATATTGAAGGGTCACCAAAAAAAAGAAAATAATGCCAGATAAACAATATGCTGCTGTCGCTGTGATGCAGTGAGCTTTATTACACTGTTTGTCACACTAACAAAACTGTATTTGAGAGGTTTATAGGGTTGTTTATCAGTACCAAGAGCAACACCGTCACAAAACCGGAGCAGCTTTTACTGGTTTGTTTTGGAATAAAACAATCAGGGATGCCTGCAGTTGTTGTCTTCATCATCCTTTATTGTTAACCTTTATTGGACACAGTTCCCCCCTAAACTGCAAGAAAATCTAGAGTTGTCCAGTTCTCTATCACACACACACACACACACACGTAAGTTATGTTTTCTCACAGACCATCATCTTCTACAGCTAAATTGCTGTCATACAGGCCCCCGGATATTATATTTGGTGTCACTTCTAACTCTATAAAACACATTAACCACTAACTTTCACAGGTTTACAGTGATGCATTCTGGTGATAGATGTGTTCCAGCAACTGTCAGATGATGATGAAAAACAGCCTCTGAGATCACTTAATCAACGGTGCCATTATTTGATATTTACAGTCGAAGCCACAGGACAATGTTCTCGACAGTTGCCTCACAGCAACAAGATTCCGAGTGTGCAAGCGAGGGTGTGCATCTCTCCGGACGTTAATAACAGGCGTGCCCCCTTCATCAGATGGATCGGTGGGGGGTCTGATGGCCTGTCTGGGCCAACCTGGATGCTGCTGCAGGTTAGCGTCACAGCACCCAGGAAAAGTTGAGCCTCAGTTGTTCTACAGCTGCTGCATAACAGCCTGAATGTCTCTGGGAGTGACAACATGACAGTGAAGGCGAAGGCGGAGGATAAATCAGGTTAGCTTGATTTCACTGGCACTGGCACTGGCACTGACGGCGTCAGCAATCAGACGTAAGAAGTGGGGCAGTTTCAAATTCACAGGGTCCTTCATTAATATTCTCTTTCCCATCTCTTCTTCCCATCGCTGCCTCTTCCTCTCCTCCTGCTTTGGTATCAAAGTGCAGAAATAAATAAAAAAGCAGTTGTAGCCTGCAGATTCCACACGCCGCCTACATTAAAGCACGCTGGTGCATTTTCATCTTGGCTCCTCATGTTATTCTAATGTGCTTTGCTTGTCAGTCCTGGGCTTGATTTGCAAACATCACACGTGATGCCCCGGGACATTTCCTCTAAACTCCCTCATCCATCAAGGTAGGAATGGTGGAAGAGATGAGTCAACTGTTCATGGCTGCTTTTAAAGTTCTGCCCTGTCCTCCTTGACGTGCTGCTTCTGACACTGATGATAATTACTCAAACACCGTGAATGAGCTCACGGAGCCACAGAGTCACAGATTCTAATTTGATAGAGCCGACTCGGTTGCCATGGTTGCAGAACACCAACGGCTAATCAGCTCAAAGGAAAATCTGCGCCACAAACTTCTGACAAGTTGTTAAAGATAACTAAAATATAAAGTGACCTCTAACACCAGCGTGTACAGGGTGGTCAGAGCCCAGTCTCCAAAGATGTGAACTTCGAACCATGGAGGACATGGAGGAAAGGACAGTTAGCAATAATGGAAATAAAAACATTTATAAAGTTGTGTTTCAAACGTCAACACTAGTGTGAAGTGATAACATGGACGTGTTGTGGCTCATTCTCATACACTGGCGATTACTCGTTAGCGGTCACCATTTTGCCGTAGAGCTCTGCTGCTGGAGGACATTTTAAGTTTTAAGCAGAGTGACAATTTATGAAGCTCTTTCATCTTCTGCTGAAATGCTTGCTGGAAGACGACGTGCGACGAAGGGCAGATCCAGAGGTTTGGGGAGAGGGGAAGAAGTGAACAAGCAGACTTGGGTCATAAGGAAGAGGAAGAGGAAACACAATCCCAGCTGCTGTGGGAATCCCACAGGAGAAACTGGAAAGTTTCCCTCATCTCTCATTCTCTGCTTCTCTCCCCCCTCTCTGTATCCATCTACACTGTAGATTCTACAGGTACCGCCGCCTTCATAGCTGTATTCTGACCTACTGACCTCCAACCCTGCTGACCCACTCCTATACCAGCAGTTTTTCAATTAGTGTATATCCCTAAACTCTACCTATTCTCTCCTCTACCTGTCCTCCCCCCTTCTCCTCTCTCTCTACCCAACCGACCATCAGCAGGAGGGTCCCCCCATATGAGCCTGGTCCTGCTCAAGGTTTCTTCCTGTTAAAGGGGAGTTTTTCCTTGTCACTGTTGCTCGTTGGGGGTCAGGCCCTGGGATCCTGGAAAACGCCTAGAAACAATCTGATGCTTTATACAGATGCTATATGAAAATTGATTGATTGATAGATAGATAGATAGATAGATAGATAGATAGATAGATAGATAGATAGATAGATATAGATAGATAGATAGATATAGATAGATAGATAGATAGATAGATTGATTGATTGAATGATTGATTGATTGATCCATTCCTGTTTCCTCATTAACACGCGCTGCAGCTGTGTGTCTTGGCGCCGTCAATCAATTTTCCATCAGGAAGATGAAGAAAACATCCAGGGACTGAGCTCAGCTCTCCAACAATGTCTGGGTACAACACGCAGAGGGAGACGGAAACTGTCTGCCGCTCGTCCCGCCTGGTTGCTGTTACCATGACAACAGGCCAAACCCAGAGATGTATGTGAGCGCTTGAGATTCTCCTCATATTCCTGCTCTGTCGCTTCCTCAGTCCTTCTCTCCCCTTGACTCTCTTTTTCCAGTCCTGCTTCACTCCTCACCGACCTTGATTTTTATGCTTTAATTACAGTTTTAACTTCTTTTCCTCCCATCGCTCCACTTCGTTCTCTTAGTTGGTAAAACAGGACAAAAGGAACAAGAGCCTGTAACAGTGCACCTGAAATCAGTGTATCATCACCTAAACTGTCTGGATTCAAGGGCCGAGCTGGCAGATAGACTCTGATTTATACTGGATTCACTGGGCGCCAGTGAAGCAGCTGCCGGATCAGCACCCCTGAGTCTGAGGCCATGGTTCCCAGTCAGAAAAGGGCGGTGGGACGCTCTGCGAGAGAAGCCCTCAAAGGTCTGAGAGGCACTTAGAGTGGCGCTGCTCCTCCATGCAGAGAGGAGCTTCTTGAGCTGCCTCCCAGGCGTCCCCTGAGGGATGAGTTCCTGGCAGGTCCAGTTGAGAAAAGACCCTGAGGAAGACGCAGAACTTGCTGCAGGAACCATTTCCCATCTAAACCTGAAACTTCAGGGGAGCCTGAAGAAATGTTGCATTCTGTAACATTAGCTGTTGAACCACAATAGCGGTTGTTGTATTTGTATTTGTATTTTAACACTAATGCTGCCTACTGGAAGTTCAGGACTAAGACTTCTAAATGCTCCTTAAAAGTTTTTGAAAATCAGCAGCTGGTTGATCTGATCATCCAGCCTGGTGCTGCACACGTGCCGTCACACTGCTCCTCTCACCTTACTCCACTGCTCCCTCCTCCTCGTACAGGCTATACTGACTGTCCCTCCAGCACTCCACAAATTAAAGCATATTTCATCCAAAGGTGGAATCAACAATGACCCAATAAACTGCAGGGCTTCTGTGTGCATGTGTGTGTGCGCGTGTTACAACATGTAAGATCATATTAAAGCAGCTAGCCTCCGGGTTATACAAGATCTCACTCCAACACAAAATAAGGCAGTTTAAAAGAAGAGGCCCACTCTCCTCCTGCTTTGTTCGCTGACTTTCTTTCCTGTTTTCCACTTCTCTCCCCCTCAGGTTATCTGCCTACAGAGGCAGATACGGCAGCTTTCCCACAGGGTTCAACTCCTCTTCTCCTCTTCATCTTCTTCTCAGCTTCGTTTCTTCTCATTTATGTTCTTCCACCTCTCCCAGCTTCACTCTTCTCAAAGCACTTTTTACTCTCCCAGATCTCTGAAGTTTCAGCAGTTGTAAGTTGAAAGAATCTGGACCTGCTGGGGGGTTGAGACAGAACACTTGCTTCAGTGGCTCCCAGGGGGCCGTGACTCTAGTGGCGATCACAGAAGATGAGCAGCTGTCTCAGGTGACTTGCTTTTGTCTTTCTCTTGTGTCCCGGTTTGTCTCGCAGCAGGTTTTGTTCATTCGTTCTCCAGACCGCTCGATCCCCTGTGGCTCCTCCTGCATTGGCTCAGTGGAAGATTCCCCAGGTCCCTTCTCTTTTTGGCCCCCAGGTTAAGGGTGCTCCACTCACTCACTCACTCACTCACTCACTCACTCACTCACTCACTCACTCACTCACTCACTCACTCACTCACTCACTCACTCACTTCAACGCCTTTAGCTATTTGCATGCTTAAAAAATGTGTAACTTGATGTAGGATTATTAAATAAATAATAAATGAATTAGACAAATACTTTATGAACTAACAACCAAGCTTGTCTGTCCATCCATTTTGAATGTCAAGAAGATTTAGTGGACATAAGTGGAATTTATGCATTTTACCAACCTTTCATGCGTTTCCATCCTTCTTCCCTGGACTCCTTTCGATCCAGTTTTTTCTTCTGGCTTTTTGTGAGCAGTAATTGGACAGACATTGTGGGTGCTGATTGGCTGATTCGTGGCTTTGTGGGACAATAATTGGAAGATGGAAGCCCGGTAAAAGCTGACTGACTGCTGGCATGGCCTCAATATGCTGTAAGTGTGTGTGAGTGTGTGTTTGCGTGCGCGCGCTCTTGCCTAAGAAAAGTGCTTTTTTAACTCCACGTCGGTATTCTTGCATCTATGTCTCAGCTCTTTCCTCAGCGGTAGACGGATGTTCAAAGAAACATTCTCACCCAGGATTTGCAGGCTGGGCTTTGATTGACAGGTCATGTCATCTGCCTGTCAAACTCAAACTGCTCCAGATTCTCTCAGCGGAAAGAAGAATTGTTATTGGAAGAAGTGCTTTCAAATCAATGTCAAACAAACTTCAAGCCTGTAAGTATGACAGCTCAGAGGTGGGACGTGGTCCAAGGATGGGCGGGGGACCTGGGTGCAACCAGGAAGCGACCAAGACCAGGGGACATAATGAAAACCGTGACCACTGCATGAGTGTGTGCACGCATGAGCACGCTCACACCCTGACAGACAGCTTTCTGGGAACAGTTGGTACAGCGGAGGCCTGAACGCAGCAGCCTGCTGCCCAGACAGACGGAACAGTCACGCAGCTCCCTGTAGGCTGGAGCCGCCACACCAGAAGATTGGTTTGCCCCCATAATGCCCCTCTGCTGGGATGTCACTGGTCACGGGATAAGCCTGGTTTCTTCCAAAGTGCTACCAGGTGACATGAGCATCATTTCTAATTAGAGCTAATGGGAAACGAATGGACCCCAATCTTTCTGTGCTAAAACACCTGCTCCCTTTCACCTCTGATGGGCTCTGAAGAAAAATGAAGCCCCCGTTTGGCTCTTTAACGGGCTCAAACCTGCGTTTAGCCTCTGTGCCGTCGCTGAGTGGAGGCCCGGCAAAGACAAATGACATTGGGAAGCTGCCACAGACGTGACACCTGTTAAATGATGATGCCGCGGACATTATAATTGGCCGTTGCTCGCTGCTGCCGTGTGATCATTGATCGCATTAACAGACGGATTAGCGATGGACCCACCGAGCTGCCAATACTGGCGCCGTCTTGGTCAGGACGGTGTAGCTGAAGGGAACCAGAGCGGGTGTTCAGGTCACCAACCTGAGCCAGAACTCTTTTAATGTTCTATTGGCAGTAACAGAGAGTGTGGCAGCATGCCGGAAGCTCATTTCTAATCACTTCATGTGCCCAAATGAAGGCGCACAATCAGTTTACTCAACCAAAATGATGCAACCGGAGAGTCTCCACTGAAAACCCCATGAACTAACCCTGCTCGCTGCTCCTCAGGTGGCCTCTGATGGACCCAACCCAGCAGGTGGTGCCGAGAAATGATCACACTGTTGCGTGGAGTCATCAAAAGTCAGCGAGATGGCAAATTCACAGGAGACCAGCAGGCAGCAAGTGAGTAACCAGACAGGCCAATTAGCATCCGTCAACTGGGATGTTTGCAGCCATCCATCAGAGACCCGCGAGGCTGAGCGGCTTGCAAATGTGATCTTTTACAGATCTGAGATGAGTATGTGTGCATCATCTAATGTGAGGCAACAAGCACATTTCTGGTTGAACACACTGATCACAACCTGTAAGACACCAGTTGTCATGATGCTTGGCTCCTGATGTCATCTTAATTGAGCTGTTTTTTCCCTCTAGTATTACCGAATAAAGGGATTTTTAGATGACAGCAACAGGAGAACAACCTTCACATCCACACCAGCGATACAGGAGAGGTTTCATCTGCAACGTCGAGCTACTTTATATTAACACATTAATAGAAGCTTGTGTGGAAGATTACATAGGAATGATTTGTTTGCTTCAAGGGGCTGTCAGTCATTCAAATGGAAAAACACAAATACAGCTCTCAGTTGTCATGGAGGAGGCCACATATTCTATTTTCCATACTCTCCTGCTGATGCCTGTCGCTGATCGACGACATAATCGCATCGTTACATTCAAACCTTCTTGCATTTCTCATTCATGTTTGGGGTTTCGTTCACTGATCGTCTGACCTACAACTACATTAAAACAAGGGGGAGGAAGAGTCAGTGCCAACCTAAAACTGTTTTTATCTTTGTTTTTTGGATAGTGTACTAGTAAGATCAAAATAAACTACAGGTCAAATCTTCATTTTGCTCCATTTGTCTGTAATGGAGGTGTGGAGGACATGGAAGAGTCAGTAAACACGACAATTTACAATCCAGTAATGTAAAAAGTCTCTGCTAATGGCTGCCTTAAGTAAACAGCAAATGGCAGCAAATTACACTATTTCAATTGTTGACACATTCTGAAATCACGAAAGCGTAAAATTGATGAAAACAGAAGACTTTCTGCTGCTGCTGATTTTAAAAAACAGACTTATGCTCACGGAGGCTACATTTAGATAGGAAATAAATTTGTATATGTTATGTGTACATTTTCATTAGACACAGATTAACGTGTCCATTTCAAAGTTTAAGTTCGAAGTTTGAGTCGGTTCCTTGCTGGTAGCCAACAGTGGCAGCGTAGCAGTAAATATGCTAATCATGTCCAGCCGAGCTCTTCTCCTCCACGTGGTCGTTGATGTGACATTTACAGCCAGTGTCAAACACGTGGAAACGGTCATTATTTTCCTCCAGCAGGGGTGCGAGAGCTTCTAACAATCAGAGGCGGATTTGTAGCTGCACCATTAGCTGCTCACAAACATCAGGACCTTACTGACTGCAGCCATCAATAATGCAGCACGTTAATTGAGGTGAAATGCATCTATCAGCTTCAGGATGGTTTCAGCATGAGGAGAGAGGCCTCCAAAGTCAACGCCCCTCTGATTAAGCTCACAACAAGCTCACAAAGAGGTTAACAACAATAAAATATGCATAAACAGACAACAGACAAAAGAGGACAAAGACCAGCAGTAAATCTGTTTGAGCTCAGGGCCTCATCACTTTCTATCTACTGTGGTTTTCTGGACTTACTTACAGCCTGCAATTCGTGCGAGGCTGAAGGAAAAAAACAAAAACAGTCATTCATTCACGTCTGGAGAATCTGTGAGTTGTTTCTTACTCTGGATTTGATCTTTTTGGTGTATCCAAACACTCTCTCTCTCTGAACTGCTTCTTTTTCTGTCTTCTACCCTTCTGCCCCTTCAGACTGAATTACTGGCTAATAAACAGGCTATTGCCACCCTCTGGTCGAAGCAGGTATATGAACGTTTACCCTGTTTGAATCCACATGGTTCTCATGTCCTCGACCTCACATTGGGGAGTCCTGATAAAAACAGTTCTGATGCCTCAGCTAGCAAAGTCTGACTTCAAAGGTCCACATGGCTTACATTGTCTGTACAGATAATTATTTTATAGCATGGCGGTTAAAGTAAAGTCCTCTGTGCCTCTTTGTGGTGTTCAGGGGCTGTAGTAATCAGCAGTGTTGAGTCCAGTTAATGTCTCCAGCTGTCTGTGAATGAGATGCTCTGCCAAAACACCTCAGTGTCACACAACTAACCTTGCCATTCATCTCCCTGACTCTCTCTAAACTTTCCCTCACCCAGCCGTGACCTACTGACCGCATATTCCACTATTCCCAGTTCGTCACCGGCAATGTTCCCTCTAAGCTGCGCGCTTGCGCAATCGCGCACTGCTTGCACATACTCAGCGCACAAGAAAATCTATGCAGCGCACAAACCAAAATTCAACAGAAACGTATTAATTAATATCTAATTTTAGAACTGATATAATCTAGTTAATTAGACCAGTAATATAGTTTTCTGTACCATTTCGCAACGTAACTCAATGTGCGACAGGTGTCCAGCCAATAATCCGATACAGTTCACTTACGCTACGCAGCTAATCAGCATTGACAGTGTTTGCGTATGTGCCCTGCCTTTACTCACCGTGCATGTTAGCTAGCTAACAGCAGTGCAGCGGATCTAAGAGACGCAAATGCTAATCCCTTATCAAGGCAAAACGAACGGGCAGCGACACATCCACTCATCAAGCCAAAGTAAAAAAGAAATGCGGTTCTTTTAAGATGGGATGGCTGTCGGAGTATGTGCAAATAGAAGAACAAGCGGTGAAACTGCTCAGACACATGAATAATTAGAGGGAACATTGCTCACCGGTCCGACTTTCCCCACCTGAGACCAAAACCAGTTTGCTGGACAATGAGCTGAGGACATAATGGAAGATTCCTGGGGCATTAAAGCTTGTTTACGTCACACAATTATGACCCACTGCAACATTACCCCGTCCACTGAGACCTGAACAGCATCATTCACAGATGCATGATGGGTCATTGTGTTGCTACTTTCCGGTCTGTAGTGAGGTGCTTTCATAATTTGCAGTAATGACTACCTTTTGGACGAAATTGGCTTTAATGGTAGGGTCATGTCGCGCGCCCCCCTCCCTGTCCCAGCTTTTTCTCTGTGTTTTTCATCACGTGACCTCATCCCCAACTTTGGGCTTCTCTTTTCTGAGTTGAACAGAAACTTTAGCTGCTGAAATCTACAGAAACATGACGTTTCCTCTCCACCACCTCAGGCAACCACAGGGTGCAGCGTTGCAACTGGCTTGATGGATGAATTGATTACTCTTTCACACCACTGAGCTAAATGGGAGCTGGCTAATTTTTAAACCTAGCCGCTAGCTTGCGGCCTCTGAGACTAACATCAGTTAGTCTGCTGGATTTAATTTACAGGCTGTTGATTGTGGTGCACCTGGAGACACATTTGTGTTTGATCCCTGTGTGCAATAATTCCATCAACACCGGCAACAAGAGGAAAGAGAAAAGGGTGTTTCTCGAGGAGCAGCAGATAGATTTTTCCTCATTTCTGTAGCTGTCTAGGCACACGTGGAGGTAATCCTCGTTGATGGAAAAAGAGTCCCAGTCTCCAAGGCCAGTGTCTGCCCACTGAGCCTTTAATGAGAGTCGAGATTGCAGCAACACTCAGGATTCTTCCACCGCCTGGACAAAGAGAGAAATGTAGGTGACAGGTGGTGATTTCCACAGTCTGCTACTGCAGGAAAAAGCTTTTTTTATGGTTGTTGTGTATTTGAGGGTCAGTCAGTCACCAACAACTAGCGACTAGTCAAGCTTTTATAATGGAGGACAACCACTGAATGAATCACTCGACCTTAAAGTTCCCTGTCCTGCACTCACAGATCTCAGATATTCTCAGAAACCGACGCTTTGGTATTGAAATACACTTGAGCTGGACATAAATCAAATCAAATCAAATCAATCAAATCAAATCAAATCAATTCAATCTTTATTTATATAGCGTCTTATACAATCAAAATTGTTCCAAGGCGCTTTCCAGAATCCCAGGGCCTAACCCCAGACAAGCAACAGTGGCAAGGAAAAACTCCCCTTTAACAGGAAGAAACCTTGAGCAGGACCAGGCTCATGTTGGGGGACCCTCCTGCTGATGGCCGGCTGGGTAGAGAGAGAGGAGAGGAGAGGAGAGGAGAGGAGAGGAGAGGAGAGGAGAGGAGAGGAGAGGAGAGGAGAGGAGAGGAGAGGAGAGGAGAGGAGAGGAGAGGAGAGGAGAGGAGAGGAGAGGACGGGCACAGAGCACAGAAACACACATAAAAATACACTATTTATACAGCGGGTCAGAGGGGCTGGACGTCATCATGCAGCTCCGAAGGCTGCGATACCTGTAAATGAATAGAGAAGGGGGGGGGGGGGGGGAGCAGCAAAACTACACAAGAATCAGCATAACTAGTCTGCTTGATGAGGAGGAGGAAAGGAGAGGAAAGGAGAGGAGAGGAAACCATGACCCAGTGGGGTGACAGAGGCCTGTCAGGTGATCATGTTTCCGGACCCCTGCAGCCTTGGCCTATAACAGCATAGCTCAGATGTTACACAGAGCTGAACTGTGGACTAAACACGTGTCTGTTCCAGGTGTTGGCCAGGCAGAAGCAGCGGGACCAGCTCCAGCTAATGTCTATCTAACGGGGACATCTGCATCTAAACACAGATAGAACCTGATGTCAAATGAAAAAATTAGTCAATTATAAATCAAAGTAGATGATGATTGTTCAGCTAAACTTGAGATGATGGAAAAAGCTCCTTTTGGCAGGCCGGAGGATGGAGGAATGAGGGACGCTGCCAGATCTTTTCTAAAGGGAAAGATTCCAAAAATGTTGCGTCCTTCACTCATCGTCGTCAAGTCAAAAGGTCCAACTTCTTCGTCTTTTGCGTCGGCCATATTTCATATTTCGAGTGGGACTTCTTCCTTCTTCTGGGGTCAAAGGCCACATGTGCAAAGGAACATGCTAACCTTCACTCTGAATTAAAGGCAGCCGAGAACAGGTAGAGAAGGTTTGACCTTTATTGTGATTTATTCACCTTTGTGAAGATGTTGATGAAACAAATCTCTCATCGTTTCTCCATCGTTCTCCGTCTCCCTGCAGCTCGGGGAAATTCCTGAATTTACATTTCCCAAAATGCTCTCGCCGAGCGCCTCCGCCTCAATTTCACGGCAGAGAGGAACTTAATGAAATCATTGCTTCTCTTGTAGATTGTTTTTTTTCCCAAATTGTTATTTCTTACAAAAGAATTTGAAATCATTTCGCACAATTAGAGAAGGACAAAGTAAAACTCCACTGTTGTTCATAAGGAACAAAAACCAAACTGGTGGGTGGATGCCCAATCACACACCTCAGCAAAAAACAGTGTTAAGCACACACACACACGCGCACGCGCGCACACACACACACACACACACACACACTCCTCCTTCTCTCCTGGACTGATGTTGACTGATGATGTTGAGGAGGATGTGGAGGAGGAGGAGGAGGCTGAGGATGATGATGACAAGGACGATGATGATGATGATGAGGATGGTGATGATAATGATTGTCTCCCACTCTGACCTATAAACAAGTCACGAGGAAAAAAACATTCTCTTTTGTGATATTGTCGATTTCATTTCCCCTGAACTTCAGTGAGACGTCTGTGACACTTTTGGTGCATAAAAGTTACTGATTGCTTTCATCCCATCTTTCTTCTCTCTGTGACCAGATGAGCCTCCTCCTCCTCCTCCTCCTCTTCCTCCTTCAGGGAAATGACTCTCATCACCAGACTACTGTGGAGGCCAACACACTCCTTTGTCCTCTTATTACTCACCTAAAACAAACAAATGTAAAAGCAGTCAGTCAACAGCCGGAGGATAAATCTGGACGACGGATGCACATAAAAGCCTTTTAAACCTGCTGAAACTACAAACCAAGATGGCAAGTGTATGTGTGTGTGTGTGTGAGAGAGAGAGAGAGAGAGAGAGAGAGAGAGAGAGAGAGAGAGAGAGAGAGAGAGAAACACTCTAATGTTCAGGGACGTCTGAAGGCCTCCTGTTGTCCAACAGCAGATGAGCCCACCTGCCTTCCATTAAGAGTCAGACGGCCATTCGTCACTGTCTTGTAAACTTCCAGTCTTCCTCCGTCTTCAGCGGCTGCTGGGGCGTCTTCAGGAGACCCTCCTCACCTGCAGAGCAGCATAAACTGAAGTTTAAGGGGACCTTCGGAGGCCAGAGGTAGGACCTCCAGGGATCATCTCAGGAGGTCTTGAGAACGTCTGGAGACAGACTTTAAAGACCTGTTTGAACAATGACTGGAGGAGCTCCCCAGGCAGGATCTCACTGTTGTGGAATGTAGGCTCTTACTGATGTCTATTAAGGTATTGAGAATCCTGTAGGAGCTGTCAAAAGGTCAATCTGCCTTTTCAGACCAGAGACTTTTCTGTTTGGACCGTTCAGGACCACCTGGACAGGACAGCGACTGGTGGTCTAATTGATGGAATTAATTTGTTTTAGATGTAAAAGTGACTTTGCAGAATGGGCTCTTTGTAATTAACACCACTAAAAACATCTCTTTTCACCCTCTCTGTGGTGCCTGCAGGCGTCAGAAAGAGGTTGTTCCTCTGATGTTTAGGTCGCCTGAAACCTTCGAGCTGGACTTTTGAATTGCAAACTCAGATTCTACAGACATGCTAGCAATCCATGCACGAACATCTGTAGCCCTGAGCTAAGTCAGAGTAATGGACACCATACCTGGGTGACACTCTGCATGTGGTGCAGGTGAAACTTAAATACTGAAGCTCCGGCGATAGTTTCAGTCCACAGTCATGTGAGCCTGCCCTGTTCTATTACACTCAACTGCTTCAAATTAGCCACTTAAAAGCTGTGAATCTTTACGGCTTTGCAGGCCCGTTGGGTTCTGATTGGTAATCTAGGCTCCATTACTCTGGTGGAGAACTCACCAGGCGCCCAGCGGCAGACGCAATGAGGAGATTTCTTCTTCTGTGCGAGTCATTTAGCCGGGGAGATGATTTCATCTGACTTCTGAGTGAACACTCCGAGTCTGACTTGAAGCCAGTCCCATTATGGTGAGAACACACCCTGAGTTAATAACCTCCTCTGAGGGATTCATAGAGACCAGGCTTCGCTGCTGCGCAATGAAAACGCAGATTAGTGAGGGACATACGGGGCACAGCCTCCATCTGTGACGATGGTGTTCAAGACGATGAAGATTATTCATCTTCCTCCGTTTCAGGGTGACCTGGAGACCTGCTTCACACACGTTTCTGCTCCACCGAACTACACGACTTCAGAAGCGATTGTTTATTGATCGCAATATGTGAAATTTTAAGCCTTAATTTAAGGCAAAGTTTCCCCTTAAAGTAAAATAATACCGATGTGTTAATAATATATCAAATGTAGCTCCAATCCTCCGGGCAATGACGTCAGCACAGCTGGATCTCCCCTTTCCTTCCACTTCTCCGCGCGCAAGAGTTTTCGCATGTGCACGCGCATCTCGAAGGCGCGTCGCTACGTGCCCGGGTTGGAAAGCAGCCGCGTCTCACCAGTGACAGAACGAGCTGGGAATAGTAGAGCTGCTCTCTCCGCTGCTCTCCAGAAGTACGCGAACGCAGCGTGAGAGTACAAATGATGTAATTAGCGCCTCTGGAGCTGGAAGCGGTGCCGCGCAGCGCTCTCATCCCTCACACCGAGCTGTGGTCAAACACACCGCCTGCATCTGACTGCCTCTGATCAGCAAGTCAACTCACATCCATGAACATTTTCATTGGAAGTTAAAGAGACACAGCAGCACCTACCACCGTGGTGGGACTGGGATCAAAATAGCACTGGGCTCCACTGGGAATCGCAGCCGCGCGAGGTCCCGGTGGGAACATTACTGTGATATTTAAATCAGGGTTAGTTTGACATTTCAATCGTGATCACCAGACATTTTTGAACTAATGCTCACTGAAGGGGAGACGTAAATAATCTTTACTTTTCCCCTCGGTGATTTTTTTCCCCCCTGTCATACATAAAAATGGGGAGCGGCTATTTGGCCCCGATTCCTATCGGATTGAGCCAAATCTACCCCCCACCCCTCTCTCTCCCATCAGCCTACCTCTTTCTCTCATCCATCCTCTTGCGTATTCTTTCTGTCTCCCTCTCCCCCCCTCTCTCTCTCCCTCCGCTGGAACGCACGGACCTCCGCCGCTGTCCAGGGATATTACTCTCGTTCTCCGCGTCCGTGCTTGCTGCAAAACGGACCGTACACCTACGCCGCCCACTGCATCCTCCGCGCCGGACGGAGCCCTCCGATCCAGGTAAGACGCCATGGAGCCCCCGCAGCTGTCAACAGCCTGGTGTCAGTGTGCGCTCCGCAGATACACGCATGCTGTCTGAACGCATGGTGGATGCGTCCGTCCCGGGTCGTGGTGGTGAAAAGGAGATTCGGGTTTGACAATCTGCTTTTACGCGTCAGGCTGGGTGAAAACAGAAGAACATTTATAGAAACAAAGTCAAGGAGGAAGAAGGGTGGAGGTATTTGGATGAATTCTCAATTTTCTTTGGCTCCAACATTCTTTAATTGTGTTGTGTGTTGATTCTTTAATTTTTTTTTTATGATGTATTGGTTTGGCCTGAGTACCTACAGAGCAACCGAACAACTGAATGGCGTCCACAGTCCGTAGCGGCTCCCTGTGGACCCTCAGATCCCGGGATGATGCGCTCAGACGCGGGGAGGAGGCACTGGAGCGGCTCCGTGCCAAACACACGGGAGGCAGCTGTTTGTTTGCGAGTATGCTGTGCGTGTGTGCGTATGAGTGTGTGTGTTTTGCGTGCTGAGAGGAATGGACACGGATGCAGGCGAGCCGTGCAGCGGTGGAACGAGAGAATATGTTGATGAAAGAGGTGCAACATTTTCTCTTATGTGGTTTGGGCTGGTTTTGCCAGGTTGAAGAAACGCTGGGGATGGAACTGGTATGCGGGGGTGGGGGGTGGGGGGGGGGGGGTGCACTCTCGACTTCTGCAACAGAAGCCCCGCTCAGCTGAGTGTGCGGCTGGAGACGCTGGGAGAAAACGCGAGAAGGTGGTGAGAAAGGAATAGATGGAGGTGGCCGAGAAGGTGGGACAGAGGTGAGGTGTGGAGGTTTATGGTGGCGGGGTGGGGGGTGGGGGTCTGGTGTCCCGTACCGGCGCTTTCTGTGTGATTTATCGCCTCTCCAATGCGCACTGACGCGCAAAGCTGCGTGCGCTCCGGTCGCTCTCGCTGTCATCTCGGCGACTCATCACGATTATCTTAACCGTCGACCCATCTGGCCGCCGGGAACACCGTCAACCTCTGTGCCCCCGCCCCCCACTGTTACCTGGGCCAGCAGACCAATTGCGCGCCCAGACGTGAAGACTGTTTGTTCCCGTCAGAGCGACGCGTCTGATGCGAAGTGACAAAGCGGCCAGCTGACACACAACCCTGATATGTTTTGATTTAAAGACCTTCCTCCCCCTCCTCCACCTCCTCTTCTCTGTGGATAAACAAGGTGGATAAATCGCATCCCTTTGCGATGGAGCGTGTGTGACTCACAGTGCGCCAGGGTAGAGGCCGGAGCAGCGCTGCGGGCTGCTGGAAGGAGCGCCAGGTTATGCAGGAGCAGTGAATCCACAATAAACAGTGTAGAAGCCGGTTCTTCAATCATCTGGGAGCAGGAGTCAAACCTCCTTCACGGTTGGTCTGTGGAGCAACAGGTGAGCTGCTGCGCCCCTGACTGGGAAAAAGGGGAATTTCAACGGGAAAAACAACTCACCCATGTGTCTAATCAGAAAACACTGCGACTAAGAACAGGTTGTATTTAGAGAAATCCAAATTATAACAGAGGAACAGGAACCAAAGTCAGGTTAGAGGTTAAAGGACAAAGGAGAGAGGAAAGGAAAGATGGAGGAAATAAAAAGGAGAAGCAGCCACTAAACTCTTCTTCAGGTTTCACAAAGGCAAATTCAGCACCAGTTCGGAGCCCTTTAATGCTAATAACAAGAGGAAGCAAAGCTGGTGAAAGCAGAGCTAATAGAAATTCCTAATGAGAGTCCTGAGACAAATGATTAGTCATTAAAGCACAAGGACACGGACAAAATGAATACGGGGACAAAAGTCTAATTAAGTTAATAAAGAAAGGAAAATAATATATTTGCTGCTCAGTACCACCAGCCATGAAGGAACGAGTTGAGTTTTAATGAAAGGACTAGTTTTCCCACTTCTCTATGGCTTCAGAACCCCACAGCTTCCACAGCTGGGCTGGTGCACCAAATGAGATCTGCCTTTTTCCTATGACATCTAAGATTCCTTTAAGCCTGGAAACAAATCTCTGCTTCTTGCTTCTGTTTGGTCCATTTGAATGTTGTTGTGTGATTAAGCTTTAACTAATCTGGAGCTGTTCTGCTCCAGCAAAGTTGTAACTCTAACCCTGGAACTGTGACGGACCTCCAGGGTGCTCGTCTGGTGAATCCAGATGTCCTCAAGCTTTTATTTATTTCATGCTGACTGGTGCGGTTTGTCGTCACGACCGGAGATCACGAGGAACCTTTTACTGATGACATCATCGTCAGAGCTTGTGCACACTTGCTGCTTGGCTCAGGACCAAACTCTGGTCCTGGCCGGAGACCAGATGAATGGCAGGAATTAAGGAAGTGTCTCCTGGCAATGCCGGCAAAAAAATTGCGCTGCCCCCTCAGGAAACTCTAACACTTGTCACATGGGGGTTGTTGTGATGGCTGTTGTGTCAAAAACAGATATTTAATCTAAAAAAAATATTTGTTAGATTACTGACAGGACAGAAGAACTGGGAAAGTAGTTAACAAGAGTCGGGCGGATACAGAACAATGTCAAATAAATATAAAACAAGAGTTAATTCATGGTCAACCTGTGTCAGGTCTCAGCCACAACCCGAGTCCACTAACAATAGGACGATAGGGAGCGATTGGTATTGATTCTCTCTGCTGCTGAAGGACAGAACGCCACTCTAGGTGAGTGATTAACCCTTTTCTTGGCGTGAATAAAGTGCACAGTTTAGACATCTCATTCATAAATGAACAGAGGCAGAAATGGACAGCTTAGAATTTTTAAATGTTAGCGGTCAGCGGGGAAAAGTTGCGTGAGGACAACCCAAGGTAGGCGGAGGCACCGGCTCTTCAGTCATGTGACAGCGTGGGTTCATCTCGGATTGTTTTTGCTGGCAGTGAGAGCGTCGCTCTGCTTTGTCTTGTGAAACCTTCTGTGTGTCGTGACTGTGGCGTCCCCACCCTGTCCTCACTTGAGCCTCTGAAGCGCCATCTCCCATCTCATTAATGCGGCCTCCCCCAGCTTCAGTCTGCAGCTGATCTCTGTGGTCTTTCCAGCCAAGTCTAGGCTGCGTTTGAAGATGTCCTGAACTGACTGTTTACATGGATCAGCTCCCTCCATCTGACCACCATCCCTCTGCACAGAAGGGCATCGGTTTATTGACAGACCTATAATTGACTCTGCTCTCGGACTGTTATGTCATTGCCAAAGCAGACGATAAATCGACGCCTGTTTGGTTGCATATCTGTCTAACATTGATGGATTCTGCAGCTGCAGCATCATAACGGCAGAATTAAGAGTCCTGCTTTTGTTTTCAGCGCATACATCAGGTCTGTATTAAAGACAAACAGCAGCTCTGCAGGCCGGGATTGGATCCAGGACACCTTCACCTTCGAGATAAACAGAAAAGTGATGAGAGACAGGGCAACACTTTCTCGCTGTAGAACATTTTTCCTATATGGCCACCATCCGTCTGTGCACATATTGGTCTCTGTGTTTCTGGTCTCTCATCTGTCTCCACTATTTTCTTCAATAAAAAAAGATGATGGAGGGGGACAGAAAGATGGAAGGAAGGGCAGGAAAAGAATTCTCCAATGTCAGCTCTTCTGTTCGCCTCCAACAATAACGACAACAGCATTGGAGGCCAGTTTTTATGGAGGCCGAATGTTCATTTTCTGCCATTGTGAAACAGCAGGCGGTGGCTGGGGGCGATAAACCGGAGGAGAAAAACGCCGTTCAGCTGCTTATTAGTATGAATTCAAAACAAAGACAAGAGGAGAGATGGAGGAGAGAAAGAAAGAGCTATGTCACGAGGCGGTGTCCATCTTCTCTAAAGGGTGTACACCAACGTACTGTTCATAACCTCAACAATGGTTCCCGAATGTGAAAGCTGGATGTTATTTATGGAGATTCTGGTTCCCAGGTTCAGTCAGGGTGGTGATGAAGAGGAAAATGAAAGGTTTCCAGTTGTAATCTTCATCACATGCTAAAGGAGAACTATATTTAACAATAACATCAATTAAATAATGAATGCAAATGCCTAAATTTGACCAGAAGCATCATAGCAGGAAGCTAGCAGTGTTTCCTGACAAACTGTTGGTTGGCGTCATCTGGTTGGTGGACTCAGCATTTCAAATTCAACAATGATACGTGCTGCCCGTCGTGTCATTGGCACAGGTAGGACCTATAAAAGCATTGATATACCTGCGTCCTCAGACACAGTCAGCACACACCTTTAAGATGCAGCAACAGTGTGCTGGATATGATGTATAGATATACATTACATGTACAGAGCCTCTGGGATAGAAAGTTAGTGACAAACGATCATCAGAGGAACCCTTGCAGGCAGCGCCGCGATGGAGACGGAGCACAACTCTCTCATGTCCTTCAGCTGACGTGGAGTCTTTGCTACACGTCTCTCCTGAGGTAAAACGTGTTGTGTGGAGTAAAGTTGCTCTTTTTCAGTCTTTTAACACTTTTTTCCTGCCTGGAAAAATCCTCTTTTACAGCCGTGAGCTGCTGAAAAAGGCAAAAAGTTGTGGAGTGAAAGGAAATGAGGCAAAAATGTAAATCTCCAGCCAGAAAAGAAGTTGGAAGAGGAATTCTGCCCGAAGATAAAACTTATGGACCGGCGTTTGCGTCCAACGCCTTTGTCATCGTGCACACATCCTCACCATGTCTCACAGGTGCCAGAATTGGTGACACAAATCCACAATTGTTCTGAACTACACACAAAAATTACTTTTTTGAGGTTTTCTGCTGATAACAGAGGCAGAGCCTGAGGAGCAGCAGAAGATCAGGAGGAGAAAAGCAAGAGAGAAGCTTTGGGACTGATGGAAACGTTTGAATTCACCAGAAAAAGAAAGAACAATTCAAACTAAAGCTCCTCTAAAATGCTGCTCCTCTCTTCCTGCAGACTCACTCAGCTCCAGTTCTTGTTCAGACGTGGCAGCGCCACGGTTACCGTGCCAACAACAAAGAGGGATGAAGCCAAAAAGATTCTTGCAGATGAAGACGTTCCGCTCCTGCTCCGCTCTGCTCATTTGTGGCGCCTGATGTGAGAGAAGAGCTTCGTTCGGGCCAAATCGCCACGTTGGGGTTGAGTTGGGCGAACAGAAGCAAAGCATCGGCCACTGTTACAAAGTGGAGACAAATCTCACCCCTCAGATCTGCACGCACCCTCTCAGACATCACTCTGTACCAACAAAGATCAAGGTGCGCTTCCCATTCCCTCCGCGTTCTCAGCTCCGCTGAGTCCAACTCGCAGCTGCAGCGCGGATGTTTAAAAATGTAGAGGATGACTTCCAGAGCCGTGTTTGAAAGTGTGCCCCCCTACGCCCAATCTTTAAAATATTCAAATGGGGAAGGCTCCCGATGCCACGCGCCAACTTTAATTAGAATTTCTCTCTTCTTTTAGACTAAAACCTTCCTCTGTGTGCCTGCTCTCTGACTAATTATTGGTATTCCGGCGGATGGCCGGGGTGATTCCCCCTGTGGAATCACAGCTGACGTCCAGTGAAGCTGCAGGCTTGGATTTTAACCACAAACCACAAAACAGTGGGATGAGTTAGAGTTTCTGATCAAGCAAACTTGCAAGATCTTGGTCTGTGTGAGGGAACTGGATCGCGCTAACACACCCACACACACGCAGGGACGTGCACACACACACACACACACACACGTGCCTGAGGATTTCATATTGTATCGCTTCTGCTGACGACACAAACCTCTTTGCTGAAAGGTCAAAATACAGATTTGATCCTCTGAATGTTCCCATTGAACCTCTCAATCTTCCTGCTCAGGTGCTGGAAGCCTCTCAGGTCACTCATCCTCCTCTTCATCAGACCGACCACGTTTATATTGTCTTTCCTCTTCTTCAGGCAGCCTCTTGCCTGCAGCAGACCCAAGCACAGACAGTACCGGGTAATTATGTTCTGAATAGCTGCAGAACATGAAGCGTATTTTATTTGTCTATTTGATTTGATTTGATTTTAGTCTGGCTCAGTGGATGTTTTCCAGAGAGAAGAGAATTCCCATGCTGGCACAACTGGCCTGGAGTTGAACCTTTTTGTGGTTTTGTCAAAGCGATCGATGGATTTGCACACTTGCAGAACCATATTTTGGGTTTACATGAGGGGGGTGTTGAAGCAACTTAACCTTTCTTTCCCTAAGCTTTGGTCCAGTCACAAAAAAAACCCCTCAATTAAATCATCATCCACACCCTTTTTGGAAGAGAAAGAAAAACATTCTCATCACTGTGCCAATGGGAAGTGAGCAGGGAGGCTGGGAGAGGATGAGCACACTCACTTTTCAAATGAAGTGTCTTCTTCTGTTTGACACTAACTCACAGGTGTGAATGTTAAGCTAGTTGAGAGACTGCCGCTAATAACCTGTCAAACACCTAACGTGGATTTGAGACGACCTTATCCTTTGTAGTGAGTGGCGCCTCCACATTTGAAGCAGTTTTCCGGACGGTTGATAAATGAAATAGTACCACCTGGAGCTTCTGAGATAGAAGCTGATGAGAGTGAGTGTCTGCCCCATTGGGTTCGTTCTCAGTGTGATTGTTCCCAGTGTGATCTCTGTTTACCGTGTCCCTGATCTGCGTCTGACTTCTACTGCTGCTGCAGCAGTGGCCCACTTTCACAACAGGGGCCATTAAACTTTGATTCCTTCAAATCTAAGAAGCGTGTACGGCAGAATTGGACATTTTCTGGTAAGCCGCTGAACTTGATGAGCTGAATTCAGCCCAAATTATTTAAGGTGTTGATGCCTTCTATTTCCTGAACATGCTTGTGTTATTATAGACTTATGCTGTTGCTGCTGCTGCTGCTGCTGGAACAGGCAGCCTCGGACGCCCTCAGAGCCCGACTACAGCACAGATTAGACTACCCGATACTGAGAACACAGAATATTAAATCTAACTTCTCCATCAGACTCAGGATGGTTTTTGGATCATTGACAGAAGAGCTGATGAGCCAAGCTCTGATTCGCAGGCTTCGCTTCCACTGAGCAGCTTCCTGATTCACTTAAGATAAAGTTTGTTCACCATTAGCTCTTAGAGGATTAGATCCCGAGGCATAAAACTGAAAAGAGCATTACAGGGTGTTTTCCCAGCACTAATTTAGCTGGATGCATATTTAGTGTGGCAACAGCTTCCTTTCAAACCTCTTTGAGCTCCTGTCTAAGCTAATGGAGATTAATGGAGACACTTTGACAATATTCAATGTTGGATTTTGAATTTTAGAGATGACAAATCAAAACCAGTTAGCCTGTACAGAGCTAAAGTCTTTGAGGGCGAAAATCTGGTCCCATTAACAGGACCAGGCGCTGCTGTTTGGGGGTCTTCTCAGAGAAATAAACATGTTGGAGTGCTGTTCACTGCTTGCTAAGTGACTTTGGCAGGATATCCGTTCTCATATTCTCTCTTTTTTTTTTAATTCGGTGGATGAGAGATCTTGAACTATTCAAGAAAGGCTTTCATGCTTCCTCTAAGCAGAAGACTGCAAGAATATAGGCTGATTAGCATGTTTGGACCAACACGACTGTGTGATTCACTTTGTTCTTGCTGTTTAAAGTAATGGTGACATCACCTTCACCAATTGCTACATTATTTTAGTGCAATGACACAAGTGAATTAGAACGAAGTCTTATTTTTAAAAGGAAAAATGAAGATCTGAAGAGGCTGAAAACAGAGAACTGTCACATGCAAACGTGTCTGTTTAAGCCTGATGGCTAATTGCTGCATCGTACAATAAGGAATGTGCTAAAAACCTAAAAATACACCACAGAATCTGCACCAACTTCCTGTCATCTCCTTGGTTTTCATCTCCCTCTGTGTCTTTGTGGAAGGACTTATGAGTGTTTACCAAAGTGGTGCAGCTCTCTGATCTAAACATAGCTGCACCGCGGCTCAGCAGGTGCCTCAGCCGGTCGAGCACACGGTTGATTTTCCATACATCTCAGCAGCTCTGCCCCGATGATTTGGCACGTTGACTCCAGGAGGCTGCTGGCCTGACTGTGTTCTGCTGAGTCAGATAATCACTGCGTTTGACCGACAGGCACGTGGGTCATTAATGTCCTTGTACACAGCACCAGGATGAAAAAACCTTTGCATTTTAACAGACATTTCTAGGAAATTGTTTGCATGAGCTCGTTGAAAACCCAATAGTGCGACTGACTGGGAATCAGAACTGATGGTTTTGTAATTGAAATGAGCTATGGCGGAGTTTAGCAATTGTCTCTTCGCATGTCTTAATTTGTGGAACATTTCACACTGTTTTAGCGCTTGGAAATTCTGGCCCAATGTGAATGTGTGAAGGTTGCCATCCTTTCATGGTGGACACCAACATCAAAGAACCTCTAACCCTTGCCAGCATATATGAGTAGCTGCCTTTAAGGGGCAGTTGTACATGAAGCAGATAAGTCATGAGTTACAAGAAAAAAATTGCAGAAATCAAATTTTTCATCCCATGTGGATTCAATCCTTCAGCTGGCCACGGGGAGAATTTCCATGCTTGAAGTAGTCCTGCCAAACATTTGCTGACGGCATTTTTTGGGGAGTAAAAAGGTCATTTTACTGATTCTGTGAACATTGAAGGAGGGCTCATCCAGTAAATTTAACCCAGGAACTATCGTAACCCTCAGTGAAAATCATACTCCTAGACCAACTAGTCCCACGGTGAGGCCCTCTTTCTGAAATGATGGGATAGATTTCTGCAAGGTTGGACAAAGACAGCCTGCAGGGCTGCTGGGTCTTCACTGAAGACTATTTCCCTTTCAATTCTGGCATTTAAGCTGAGTGACAGGTTTGAGTGAAAGACAGGAAGGAGAGCAAGAGATGCTTTAATGCGGAGGACGGTGAGGAAATGACGATGACAAGAACTTTGTAAAGGAGAGTGGGTGATTGACACGCCGTCAAAGACAGATCACTACAGAGAGGCAGGTTCACAGAGACGGGTGGGAGACAATTGTGTGTGTATGTGTGTGTGTGTCCACAGGGTGTGTATTGATGACAGGAAAGGTCAGAGGCTTAGTAACAGCTTTACTGAGGCAGACAGCAATTAGAGCAATTGACACTGTGTGTGTGTGTGTGTGTGTGTGTACAGCAGAGATCTTCAAAAGTTCTTTCTTTCATGAAGCAGGTAAATGGCAGCTTTTATAGATAAACGCTTTCTTCCTGACTCTGCTGACTCAGTCTCGCTGCTGACGCGGCTACAAATAAGGAGTTCGGTCATTTTTTAACACCTCTCGTTAGCCATCTGGGTTTATCTTCATATCCTTCCCCCATTTGCTTTGGTTCCATCTACCTGTCAGGAGCTGATGCGGAGTGTTTATCAGACCAAAACAGTCTGGTGTCATTCAGTTAAAAAGCCAAATCCATCATCCAAAAATAAGCTGAAGTCCTGTCATCGGCCTGGAACTGACGCACGCCAACAAACTGCTTTTTATAGCAAAGTTTGATCCACGAGGGAGCCGCCTGAGGAGAGCTGGAGATTAGAGGACGGAAAGAAGTAAAACTGACACATTTTTAAATCAGATTTAAACCATTGAATATAAAGAAATAAACCTGTTTTTGCTCATTTCTAAATGCTTCAAAGCTCTGAGAGCCACTAATTGGTGAAGAAGTCCTTGAATTAGACACTAGACACTGATGTATTTGTGGGCAAGAACTTCAGGTTGGTTTAATCGACAGCATCGGTCAAGCCAGCATGAACTTGAGCCTGAGGAATGCGTGATTATCTCCTCCTCTGTAAAGACAGTTTCAATGTTGTATTCAATGCGATGCTGAAGAGTATTGAGAAGGATCAGACTGTTAACTGTACCAGATGTTCAGGGCTGTTAACACTTTATTTCTCTACATTGAGTTTTTGCATAATGGGCAAATGGATAATTACCCATAACGAGGATCAGTACTGATTTAACTGACAATTATTCCCATTTAATCCAGTCTGACCTGTGTGGCTGTCGTGGATCCACTGCACCGGCACCAGCAGAGATCATGCAAACCTTCGCAGTTTTCTGTGAGATATAAAATAATCCCCCCAAAATGAGTTTCAGACTTAAAATGCGGGATGGAAAACCTAAGAGAGGAGCCTCTATTTGTGCTTGGTAGGCACATACAGGAAACAATGCCCTGCCTCCGTGGTGAGATTCCACTGTGACAGGAAATGGCGTCCTTCCAGGCTGATTTTACACTTCTACCAGCAGACGGAGACCCTGCTGTAAGTGTGATTTATGTGTACCAGCACAGACCCACGCTGGGGTCTTTCCACCTCTTTGGAGTGTCCCAGAATGCAGCATGCTGACGCAGCAACAATCCACCCAACCCTGCCAGCCATTTGCCCATGATGGTTCCACAAGATCTCAGTATAATGAACCATCTGGTTTACCTGTTGGGCCTCCTCTGTCTGGCATTAGATGATGCCAGTAAAATTAATTTTGCAGAGACAAATTAGCAGGTCTGGAGGTGCGATGGCTCATTTAATAATTTAGAGAAACCTTTTTCTGCTTCACTGATCTTAATAGATTACCTAAATCAGTCAAGCTGTGGAAAACACATGCCAAAAGACAAAAACATGTTTCTCATCATTCTAAATTGTTCTGTAATTGCTCTTTGAAGGTCTACTGTATGATTGAATTTCTGAATTCCTCCTTTTAAGCAACATTAAACATTCTCTGTGGATATTTTGACGGATATGAAGTTTGCCATCCTTAAATACTAAACACCAACAGTGACGCCAAACACCCGTTACTGATCTGAATTCTTGGCCTGCGGGACTTCCAGCTGTCAGATAAGGTTGCCACTATATATGAGCTGCTGTGTTCAAGAGCCAATCTTATTTAATGGTAAGCTCAAAGCTACAGTCCAACATTCGTCTGTCTTGTTTGAGCCAAAGGCTTCACACTGGAAAACTAGCACCAAACGACTGGCTCATATTAATTGTAACGGAACGTTAAAGGAGGGCTCGTCCAAGAATTGAACCCAGGACCTGTAGCAACCTGAGTAAGAACCATACTCCTAGACCAACAATGCATGAAGGAAGCGCTCCAGAACAGCTCCAGAGTGGTGATCAAATGTTTGGCCTCTCATGTAGAGGTTGCAGAGGTGGTTTGGTTTGGTTTGGTTTGGTTTGGCTTGGGGAGCAGAGACGAGACTTTGTTTGGCTTGGTTATGTGTTTTGAATAATTATGTGACTTTAATTGCTTTGTCGACATTAAAGAAAAGCAACAAGGGAGTTAACCTGTATCAGCTTCCACTGAGCTAGAACTTTAGAACTTAGTGGATGCCATTGACCTGGACAAATAAGAAGCATTAAAAGAGGGCTTGTCCAGGAATTGAACCCTCTTGCAAAAAACAAGACCAACAAGCCACATGTAGACAAGTACCAAAAATTAAGGGTGATCAGATTGTTGGCCTCTCATGCAGGAGGTTTCTTCAGCGCTGACATTCCAGCTTGGTGTAAGCAGGGAGGACGTGGAGATATTGGTTATCTGTTGGTACTGGTCTTCAATGAGAGACCTGGAATTGATCACATCAGGTTCTTCATCCAATTTTTTTTTTTTGTTGCTCTAGTTAGTTGGGCACTTTCAGTGAAACAGTAAGTTGAGACTCTACTGGGCCACAGCAAGAAAGTAAAGGAAGTGCAGTCTGTCATTGAAGAAGCTGGCTTGGTGTGATTTAGCACCACCCTGGCTCGGAGCTTGAACTTCAGAAGTGAGTGGTTATCCATGATTAGGAGAAATGAGAAGTGTTGAAGGAGGGTTTGTCTGGAAATTAAACCAAGGACCTCTTGCACCTGAAGCCAGAATCATACTAATAGACCAACAAGCCATTAGGAGACGTGCTATAGGATTTAGAACAAGATGTCAGATGTTCACGTGATCATTTTTGAACCAGTTGCCTAACTTTAATCCTTTTGTTGACATTAATGGATTGATTGAGAGAGTCAACTAGACTTTTGAAAGAAACTGGTAACTGTTTGGCTTCTCATTTAAGAAGCTCCTTCATAGATGAGATGGAAGTATCAGCACAGACATATTGGTGCTGGACATCACCACGTGTTGATCACATCTGATTCTTCACCTGATATTTACGGCTTGTTTTTTTGTGATTAGGAGACTTTAATTGCTTCTTCAACATTAAAGAAAATTAACGAGAGAGCTAAGAATTCAGTGGTAATTTTTGACCTGGAGAAATGAGTATTGCTAAAGGAGGGCTGTTCTGGGGATTGAATGAAAGTCAGAATGCTCAACCAACAAGCCACATGACGACCACCCAACACCTGAAAAACATCTGGGGTCAGAAGATGTTTACAGCAACAAGCAGTAATGTTACGTCTGTCACTCTTGGTCTTTCCTTTTTACTAAAACCATTTCTGGCTCCGCCCCCTGAGGTTTTAATGGTGGGCTTATCTCCCGCCTGCACAAAAGCTCTGTTGTTGAACTCCAGTTTGTCAGCACGTACGCATTTATTTTCCCGATGGCAGATCATCCCGTCGTCTCTCTTTGTTTGCTGAAATCCGCAGCAGCCAGAGTTCTGAAAGAGGCTTATCGCAATTTCTGGCATCAGCAAACTGACCCCGTTCAAACGGTCGCACCACTCCCTCCAAATGCCAGTCAGAGATGTCTCTGAGGCTACACACACAGGAGGTGTGAGCGCTCATGAGAGAACACGACGAAAGGGCTTGTCCGTGAATTGAACCCGGGACCTTTTGTAGCCGACGTGAGAATCACACTGCTGGACCAGCAGGGCTCATGGTGATGCTGTGCAGACGTGGCTATGTAAAGCTTCATTTTAAATATTAAAGCAAGAAAAATATGCTGCTTTTGGCCTCTGTAACATTTACAATTTCCCTGAAAACTCTGACCCCACTCAGGTCCTCCACACACCCAGAGGGCTGACTGCACGTGTCTGCATTATCGCCCCGACAGACCGGTGGCTTGTCCAAAGTGTCTCTCCACATTTCACCAAATAGGCTTTAGATGCCTGAGCGCCTTAAGGAAAAGGAAGGAGAGATTTGGAGGAGTGCATGAATAAATGTGAGCTGATGGGTGACGGAAACTTTCCAACGCGGCTCCGTCCGAGCTGTTGGAGAATGTTCACTGAGCGTTCACGGACGTCTGCTCGCCTTGCTGAGCTCGCCTTGCTCGCAGCTGGGACAGGTCAGAGGGGAAGACATGAAAGACATGATTCCAGAGGTTTAGCTGACATAGCCTTACTGAAAAGGAAACTTCCTGAAGAACATTAATGTAACACTTTCTAGGAGGGGAGATAACGCCAAATAACCAGGAAGGTCTCCAAAATTATTTATTTTCTTAATCTAGAATGAATCATATTTCAGTAATCTGATTACAGCAGCTGAGGTGAGCTGGAATGTAGCCTTCCCAACAGTATTCTCGCTTTGCTAGTACACACACACACACACACACACCACACACACACACACACACACACATACACACACAGAATCTCAGGACTGACATGTTTTCCCACTTCTGCAGGAAGGCAGATTCGTTGCTCTTTAAAGCTCAGCACTGAGCAACTACTTGCTAAATATTCAGCGCTAAACACTTTATCATTCGCACGCTGGCGTCTCTGTGCCTGAAGGTGCACCTGAAAATAAACCGTCAGCAATGAGATTTAGGCTGTGCTGCAGCCGCACTCGGCATTACAATGTGGGCCAATCTGGAAGACTGATGCTTCGGATCTGCATTTTATTATGCAGAAGGAGGACATTTTAATGTAAATGTATTGTGTAAATGTGTAAATGTAATTGACTCACCAAACCTCTGCAGTGAAAGTTCTCAACAGGTGATCTTACCGACAGCTGAGGAACTAAACTGAGCTCTGTCGGGAGTGATGGGAGATGTCTCCAGAGGGGAAAAAATCTGGTCCTATCTGTGTGGGAGTAGACAGACATATGGTGGGCTTATGTATTTTGGTGAGACAGTGAGGAACAGTCCCTGTCCTGCTGCAGCTGAGCCACAGTGCTGCTTGATTGAAACAGGTTGGTATGACAAAGATGCCGTTTGTCTTGATTAGCCACTATGTTTGTCCTTCGTTACAGAGGTGGACACTGAGGTGAAAAGTACTACATCTGTGCAGCTCGTTGGTCTAGAGGTATGATTCTTGCTTCGGGTGCGACAGGTCCTGGGTTCAATTCCCAGAGGAGGTCTTCTAATTTCCCCTGGTCATAGTAAAGCAGTCATGTCTGAAGCACTAGCTGTTGTCACCCATGCTGGATTTATTTAATGTTTTCGAAGCAATTAAAGTGACCTAATAATTAAAAACATTGCGGAAGTATCAGGGTCCTCATCACCAACCCCATATCTGTGTAGGCCAATACCTTCTTGTTCTACCTGAATAAGCCCCTTAGATGAGAAGCCAAGCATCTTCTAGGTCCCTCTAAAATTCCAGTTGACTCTCAATCAGTCCAATATTGACCACTAATGGATTAAAGTGAGACAACTGGTGCAAAAACAATCACATGTCAACCTCTGGCATATTGTTACCCATCCTGTAGCACTTCTCCGAATGGTTCGTTGGTCTAGGAGTATGAGTCTAGCTTCAGGTGCGAATGGTCCTGGGTTTAATTCCCCGACAAGTTCTCCACTAATGCTACTCATTTCTCCAGGTCATTGATAACCACTCACTTCTGAAGTTCAAGCTCAGAACCAGGATGGTGCTAAATCCCACTAAGCCAGCTTCTTAGATGAAAGGCCACACTTCCTTTAGTTTCTAGCAATGGCTCAGTGGAGTCTCATTAACATTGTTAAAGCAATCAAATTTCAACTTATTGTTTCGAGGGAAAGTACACAACTAACTAGAGTAACAAAAAAATAAATGAAGAACCTGATGTGATTAATACCTGGTCTCTCATTGAAGACCAGCACCAACACGTAACCAATATCTCCACGTCGTCTCTGCTCGCACCAAGGTGGAACGTCGGAGCTGAAGCAGCCTCCTGAATGAGAGGCCAAAAATCTGATCACCCTCAGGTGCTTGCTTACACATGACTCGTTAGTCTAGTAGTATTATTCTAGTTTAGAGTGCAAGAGGTCTCAGGCTCACTTCCTGGTGGCTCCCTGGAGCTTTTTCAAAGTTAAACTTAAAGTACCATCGTACAGCAGAGTAGTCACAGGTGCGTCATTCTCTCAAGGATGAGCTGCAGGGAAAATAAACATTTAATCATGAATGCTCATTATGTATTTGTAGCCTACTAATAATTTTGAAAGTAGGCTAATATAGACACTTACAGCATGTGTTGCCTTCATAATCAGACTTATATAAGGCTTTTCATTTTTTGCGGCCCCAGACAGACTTGTTTTTCATTTTTTTGGTCCAATGTGGCTCTTTCAACATTTTGGGTTGCCGACCCCTGTTCTAGGAGTATGATTCTCGCTCAGGGTGCAAGAGGTTGTGGCTTCAGTTCCTGAGCGAGCTCTCCTTATATTAATTTATTAGTCGTTGTGACCTCTGTGACCTTTCTTATTGTGCCCTTGAAGCCTCCAGGCAAATCACAAGGAGTGTGATGCTTCTTTTGCACTTATTAAATTTCACAAATTTATGCACCAGTCCAGAATTTGTGCAGAGGTCACTTATTTCACCACAAATGTACAGCAAAGTGTCTTTTCCGTTTTTTAGCTTTGTCTGAATTTTGCCTGTTAATATTCTAAACTGAGAAGTTTCTGCTGGCTGCAGGTTTCTCATACCTGCAGCAGAAACTCTACTGTTCAAACTATCAACCAGCCATTCATTCACCAGTTACATGAACTTCCACAATTGTGTGGAGGAGAAGCAACGTAGGAGGTCGAAACAGGCTCCATCGTTCTTTGGCCATGCGATTTCAAGCTCTTTCCACCCTTGGGGAGTAATTTGTTTCAAACATTTAAAGTTAATTGAGACTTAACTGTCATTTAATGAGGGACATTATTTACACGTCCACTCTCATCAGCCTCCCTGTTTCGCAGCTTCTGTTTACAATGAAAGCCTCAGTCTGACATTTACAATGTTTTGACAGATGACACTGAAATGCACACACATACACACACACATGGGGCTGTCATGGTTTTATCTCAGGTGTATAATTGATGGAGACAAATTCAGAGCCATAGAGAGTCGCTATTAGTGACACTGAGACAAGCACACACAGTGAATACAGAACAGGATTTACTGCCATGCTAGTTTACGTGTGTGTGTGTTTGTGTGTGTGTGTGTGTGTGTGTGTGTGTGTGTGTGTGTGTGTGTGTGTGTTGTCTGACATCTTGTATTAAGCATTAAGCCAGCTATTAAATGCACAGGGATGTGTGAGTCACATTGATTAGTCAGCGCTGTGCTGGTGTGCGAAACCTCGTTTGTATGCTATGCCCGTGTGCACACGTTGAGTGTGTGTGTGTGGGGGGGGGTCTTTGTGCGTGCATGTGTGTGTCAATTGGGGGACTTATATGATGGACAGGTGGGGTATTACCCTGTGAGAAGCAAGCTTGGTCCATGTTAACAGGCGTCCGGAGAGGAGGTATTGACACACACACACACACACACAAACACACACACACCCACACCCACCACACACACAAACCTATGCTTGTTTGCATGAAATCAGCCAACCACCACATGTCCTGTTAATCTGTGATTGTATCCTGGTAGCACAGAGTCTATATTTAGGTTCCAATCGGTTCAGCGTGCCGTGTTGACTTTAAAGAAATGCAATATTGGAAGAAGATCTTCACACGTTACTTGGCTCGTGACAGCATGCCATCTGTGCCAATTAGAAGCTGCGACAGTCATCCCCTCGCAGGAATGACGGCGGAGTCGCGAGGCCTAGCCAGCCAAGTCCTGCCCGGGCACGAAGGCTTTCCCCGGGGTTCGGACTGACTGCCAGGCCCCTGTCTGGCTCCTGCTCTCCGAGACCTCCGAGGGGATCAGAGAGCACAGAAGGGTTCAGAGGACTGGAAGGCAGGAAAATGATGGCGGAAATATAAATTTATGTGGATCGGCTACCTGCTGGCTGCTGATGTCCAAAATTCGATAGAAAAAGGATTAAGTATCTATCTGTTTCTTTTCTGACACCAGATAGTGACTGTGAAATCACTAATTATCCCATAATAACGGGACTTTTCAGAGATAATATAAGGAATAGTAGTTTAAAGTCTTAAATGAAATAATTTTCTGGGAGAAATTGGGAGGTCAGATCTCATCCTAGAGGCCGGGGCAGCAGTTTGTGCGGTCACTTCCTTGTGCCAGATGCAGCATCTGGGAAATTAAAGGTTATGGGAAAGTGACTGTAGATCAGGTAGGAGAAGGTGGTCCGCCCTCACCAGACGGACATGTGATTCCCAACAAGGGCACCAAATGCCTCGTTACTGAAGTAAAACGTATCAACAGATGCCCCATGTCCCTTGGGCTTCCTGTCTGACCACCAACACTGGCTGTTTCTGGCTCTGCTTTTTCCTTCTTGTTGTTTTTCTTTACATCCTCGGCTGCATATGGAGCTGGAACGTGGGCGGCTGTGGAGGAAAACAGAGCTCCCACAGCTCAAACATTACACTGATATGGGCCCCCCAGTCCTGCAGTGGTTTATTCAGCAGAACAGGTCAGAGGTAGATGTATTTACAGCTGGTCAACTGGTCTAGATTGATGTTGCCTGTATCAGTATCTGCAGCAAAGGTTCTCTGAGGTAGTAAATACTGTAAGACTCAGAAATACATCATCTAGAGTGAGTAACCCTGAGCTGTCAAGCATAAGAGGAAGGGCACGTTAACAGTCGCGCTTCTGTTTGGCCAGAACCATCAAGGTCTAAAATTTGGAAGTAAACACTCCTTTAAAGTTGATGAGAATATTTTGCCACTGGTGTTGATATCGGCTGTGAGATGTCGTCCTTCTCTGGATGTGAGAGGAGCTCTTGTCAGTGCAGCTCTTTTCTCTCCTGTAAATGCTGGCAGGTACCGCTGGAGCGTGTAAAGAACTTCAGTTCTAAGTGCCGGAGCTCTGCTGCGTGAGGTAGAAGGTGCCTGCAACCAGCTGGAGCAGGAGTAACAGGAGTGGACTGCAGGCTTTTAGGCAAACGTCTGCTGGCTGTGGTCATGAAGCTGGAGCCGGAGCGGTGAATCACACAGGCGGGACGTGACCGGTCCCTCTGAGGGGGGAGCCTGTGGAGCAATTCCGTGTGAACCAGTTTAAAGTCGTGCACACGGTGAACTCATGTGGAGAAGGAAGTGTCGAGAGTCTGGATGTTCTGGGAGCAGACGGGAGGCAGAGTTCACCTGTGACGCCCAGTCACACTTACCTACAGCAGCTGAAAGCTTCTGTGCAGCAGAGCACAAATGTTCTGTTAACATGGAAATATTTCACACACACACACACACACACACACACGCCACGGCCGCTGTGTTTATACTTCATGTTTACTCTGGATGGATTATAGACTGGTGATAAATGTTTGATTCCATGCTTGGAGGAGCAGTAGAGCATTTTGCTCTGACATCCTCTTGACTCCTCCAGTCGCATCACTCACTCTCTTTACCTCCACTCCTCCTCAATCTTCTCTCTCTGCCTATGGGCCTCCTCATCTTCACCTCATCGGTAACACTCGTCCAGTTTCAGCCATGGTTGGGGGGAAGCATCAAGAACCCTTTTATGTTCCAGTAGTTCCATCACACTCTAATGAAGGCTCATGGATTCTGGACCCTGATTTAAAGAAAGGGTCCTGCTTCAGCACCGCTCCACTCTGACTGCTTCCGATCCTCCACATTTCCTTCTCCCAACGATGGGCTTAATTGAATTTTCTGCACCATTACTACTGAGCTCAGGGCTGCTGCTCTGATTTGCAGCCCTCACTGGAGGAAGAGCAGCCTTTTTACTGTGGGAGCCCTCCCTTAAATCAAAATGGTGGTCGGAAGAGCCGTCGGGTGGGGATGGTGGCTGTCAAAGAGAGCAACTATCAGCCTACGAGTCAAGTTTACACACACACACACACACACACACACACACACACACACGCACAACGCTTGAATCCTTGAGTCCAGTCAGACACCAGCTCAGCGCTGGTTTTACTGAATTGGGAATTTAAAAGCAACCAGTCTACAGCAGCATTTTTGGCCCAATTCAATCAGAATTTGTTAAACTTGGGTTTGGTTCATGTGGGCGTGGCGGTAAGACAGGAAGTGAAGGGGGGTGGGGGTGGGGGGTGGCAGGTTCTCTGGCTAATCAGATTCAGGGGGAAACACCTGAGAACACCTGAGATGGTGTCAGCAGGTTTGGCTGGTTGTTGTTGGGGTATCAAATCTCTTCATTCTTAGTCTTCTTGTACTTTTGATCCATTTTCATCCTCTTGGGTGACTCATAGGCCTAGTTTTCTCCCCTTGTCTTGTTATTTTCTTCAAACTTCATCAGTTAATTGAAATTTTTTAACCAATTTTTTGGTCACCTCCATTTTAGATGCAAATGTTTCATCCATTTTCTACTTACATAAATTACATTTGGTTATTTTGAGTTTCCTCTTGCATTTTAGAGCACTTTTGTAATGAAACCAAACTAATTAGTGGGGATGTTTTTTTATTATTCTTATTTTGACAGCATTTGAAAAAATGTCTTTTGTTTGTGATTTAGAATTATTTTTAGGGGGTAATTTGCAGTTCAACCATGACTGAAGAAAAAGATTAGTTATGGACAGATTCTGTCTGTGAGCTCTGTTTATGGTCGTTCTTCACAGAAATCAGTAGAGCCCTTGCTGCTGTCACACACACACACACGCACACACACACGTGTTCAAACAGGCACGCACACACACACCCACCTTCATGTGCGTAAAAACCCTTAAAAAAGACACCCGTTGTTATGGTTTTCTGTCCTGTTGCTCCCATGCATCATTATCCCTCCCTGTAGTAGATGACGTGCTCCAGCCAACGCACTTATCAAAGAACGCTGTTGGAAAATGGCTGCCTGACTTTCCTGGTTTGGACATCAGATGCAGTTTGGACAAAAGGGTCTGGAGCTCGACATTTTCAAAGCCTTTAGTCCCAACAGAAACTGCATTGCTGAGCATTTTTGGCTCAGTTTTAATTAAAATCATCAGGTTCTTTTGTTTTTGCCGTTCTTAGACTGTAAATCAATGCCCTGACAGAACTCTGCGCTTTTAAATCAAAATATTCCAAAAGAAACAAAGTTTCAATGACTTGACTCGGAATCACAGTCTAGGGTTTTGATTTTGCTTTAGCAGCAAGACAGAGTTCTCCCACTGCTTTCAGTTCACATTAGCATTAGCTGATGCATCTAAATGGTCATTTAAAAGACGGATGGAGAGATGCTGCTTTTCAGCATTCCATTTCTGCTGTGGTTAAAACAAAAACAGTGAAATCAAAATAATGATGTGATTTTGTCAGCAAGCTCAAGCATCAAACATCGGACCAGCACCTGTTGTGTCATAAACCATTACAAGAAAACTTCCACCACTGGTGTAGATGGTTGTGGTCCTGACCTGCTGGGTGGGAACTTTGGCAGGCTGCATATAAGAGAAGAAGCTCTCGTCTTTAACGGACACCATACCAATGCTCATGCTCGGCTGATTCTAAGTGACTAAAAAACAAACAACCGGAACCCATAACCAAGTTTTTGGAAAAATCTTCTTTTTCTGTCTGAATGGTGACAGTGTGGAAGGTTTTCAGTACAGGAAGCATCTGAGCGAATCTGCTCTACAGACAGCTGTACACAGCCATTCAATTGGTCCTTCTGGAGATGCAAAATTCACTCGGAGCTCACATCACTCTCATCAGCAAATACACAATGAAAGTAGTTTGACATTTAGATAAAAGACTTTTCTCTTCTGTCTGAAGAGTGAGGAAGTTTCTCCTTTTACAGCTGCTGAGGGAGGAAGGTTTGCTGCGTTGGCTCCTGAGGGACCTTGGAAACTAACCAGCTTACTAATTAGAGAACCAAGATGGATGTTAGCAGCCTAGCTAGCAACACATTCAACTGGCGCTTAACATGTAAAGGAGGAAAAACACCACAAATGTCAAAAATCTAGATGAGGATAATACATCTTTCCACATGAATTAGAAACTCTGGTTCGACAATCAGCCTTGGAAAATGTGTCAGAGGCTTTAATGTCTGAATGTCTTGTCTTTTACCAAAGGCTGCATGAATAACAGAGGCTCATTTCAATGTTTAGCTCTCACGCAGCCTTTCCTGAACTTTCTCAGGGCTCATTTTAGATGCAGATGCAGAACCTCAGGCTGAGAAGGTCACAAGTGTGCATCATCACACTCAACACTCTTTTAGTATTCAAATGAAAATGGTAAAAAAAATATTTAGGTTTGACCCTAATTCCAAGAATAATAGCAGGAGGAGGAGCTTATTCCTTTGCTGTCTCCTGCCACTAAAGGGTGATGGTGCATCGAGTCGGATTTTTAGGGGCACTTCATCGAGGTCTTTTAAACCATAATAAACCCAACCGTGGTCATGTTTGCAGCCAAAGAATAAATGAAGACTTAAATAAGGCAACAGTTCAGTCTTTTCATCTCCATCTGGGTGTTGAAACAGCCAGAGGCAGGTTAGCAAAGGTCATGAAGTACCTGCACTTTAGCATTATGCTGCTATTTCAGCTAATTAGTGGAGCGTAACTGAATTCAGCCAACATGAAAACAGTCATAAAGCTGTTAGACTGCTGTTGAATTATCTGATAGGGAGAGAACGAGCAGATGGGGGTAAGCACGAAAGGATGGACAAAAGACAGACAAGAGGAAGGAGAGAAAAGGAAGATGCTGCGGAGAGAGTCTGATTAGTGTAACGAAAGAAACTGGAATGATGGACTTTTGAAAAGAAGAACTGCCTGCCTAAAACCAAAAGGTTTTGCCCTTTATAGGGCAGTAAAACATGTCCCACTGAGGAGGACGGAGAGATAGAAGAAAAATCCAGAGAGAGAGAGAGAGAGAGATGGTGTAAAGGTGGCTCATTAGGCTGGGGGAGAGTCACTAAAAGGATTAGCAATTAGATGTGGATTATGTACGCATGAAAAACAGGAAGTGGGGGTCTGCAGAGGCAAGAAGAAGCTATGTGAGAATATTAATACATTATGGAAGATGGTTGGATGGGAGGAAAAATGGATATAAAAGCAGACCTGACCCCTGAGATGGAGCTGAAGATTCACAAGACAGGAGCTTTAGAGGGAGGAAGATGATAATTATGATGATGAGACCAATGAACGATGCAGAATTTTACATTTGTTTCACCATCTCAACAGGAAAATGGGGGACTCAGATGATTACAGAGGGCACATGACCTCTACGAAGCCCTGCTATTGGCTTGTGAGATACAAAGCTGTGTTTCTCCTGATGACCTGCGGCAAATTTGATTTGCCGCAGGTTTGCTTGTTACTATTGTTATTTTTATTCTGACTTTTGTGTGCGGTCACTTTTCTTTAACGAGATATTCTTGCCGGCTAGTCATGTTTATCTGAGGTCGAACTGTGGTCAAATTGTAGTTTTTGATCCTTGCTGAAGACGATGCATTGTCATTGTTAGTCTGATTGTAATTGGTGCCAACATCAATTGTCCCAAGTGAGACTTCATTGTCCCTCATCTCCAGAGCTGCTGTAGTGTCCACCTGATTGAAGCATTAGACCATCATTGCCGCAGGAAATAGTGAAAGAGCAGTTTAAATCAGATGTGGAAAAGTACACAGTTGATGGTACAGGTGTTGATACACCTGTGTGACCAAGATTAGCTGTGATTCATGGTGGTACAGGTGTATCACAGCAGTTCATGGGACATTCACCCAAAATGCTTTTATAGACACGATGAACATGCATCCAGGTCACATGACTCCAGCAAATCTCCACGAAAGCGTTACAAACTCTCTCAGACTGCAAATGAGGGAAAATAAAAGTCCACCAAAATCAGCAGGAAGCACCAGAGCAGAAGCTGCAGTGGTTCCAGCCTGTGTTTGCCGTCACAGATGGGAGACACAAAAAAGACTCTCTTCCAACAGATCCAAAGCTGCGGCCCAATGAAAACCATCCCCAGTGGTGAGCTGCTCCCCCACCACCAAGGTCACTTTGTTCTGCTTAGGTCATGTTGCAGCTTCGTCTTCTGGACCCTGAAAAAGTAAGAGTGGGAATAACTGTCACCTCATGGTGCCGAGACAGATGCTCCCAGGACAAAGCTGCGAAAGACAGATGGAGATGAACTGTGTGTGTGTGTGTGTGTGTGTGTTAGTGTGTGTGTGTGTGTGTGTGTGTTTGTGTGTGTGTCTGTGAGGAGGGGGGGGTGTTGGGATGAAGTTAGTGTGAGGGAATCTGGCTTCACCACGTGAAGGTGAATGCTGTTAGAGGACAGTAGGACGGAAAACAGACGGAATACCAGTGACACCAAACCCAGTGTGTGTGTACGTGTGTGTGTGTGTGTGTGCATTTGTTGTGTGTGTTGTGTGTATGGACATTAGCATGTTTGTAGACAGCAGCAGATAATCTGTTTATGCAGTTGGAGATCATCTAGCTCCAAAAATCACAAATACATAAATCTGCCCGTCTGCTGCTGCTTTTCAACACACACACACACACACACACACACACACTGGCTGCATTTTCTTATATTTGTTGTTGAGGAACTTTCAAAGTGGAATATCAGGACATCTGCAGGCACCAGGACGTGTTTCCTCCAGGACTGGACACTTAACTAACAGGACTGATGAGGATGATGTCTTGGTCCTTTCTGATGAACAAACTCCTGCTGAAGCAACTATGAAACCATTTGCTGTGGGACAGTGTGACATTCCAGAGCAGAGAAAATAAAAACAGGATGAGGAACTTGTGGATGATCTACTGAGACAAAAGACCATTAAGGAGATTAGAAAACCCTCCTTTGGAAGATGTGTCTGCTTAATTGACTTGAATTTAATCAGTTTGCCCTTGGGTTTGTTTTTTTTTAAAAAAAAACTTCCTGTCAGTTTGAGTTTTTTTTAATTATGTTTGCAGCAAACATTAAAGGCTCTTGGTGAAAGAACTCAATTTGAGTGTTTTCCCTATCAGGAGAATGAATGAGGCTGGAATGAAGAACAGACAGTGTGTAAAGTTTGGTTGTTCCTCATAAATGCAGCCACAAACTTAATATTGATCAAGCTTCTTCTGCCTGCCCCCCAACCCCCCGCTCTTCTCACACACTTGCCACATCTTTCAGTTCTTCCTTGGAGAGTCTGGGAGATGCACTGCAAGCCCAAAAGAAATTATTTATAAAGCCCCTCCTACTTAAACTGCTGATTATAAAATAAAAGCAGTTGAAGCTTTTATTCTCATAAATATTTAAGTATGCAAACCATAGATTGAGGCGGATTTTCTGACTGAAATCCTACAGAACCCAGAACCCTACCATCTCAGTGGACCCACTCCACAGCTTCTAAGTCATGTTACACAGTTTACGGACATAATCGGACTGAGTTGCAGGTGTCACCATCGCTCAGAGTTGAAGCGTGCGTCAGCCAGGTCGAGACAAAGTGTTTACTGCTGAGGAGAGATAAATGCTGCCGCGCATGCTAATGTCTGTTTGGCTGAAGGAATGAGCGGTGGGATTTTGAGGCGCAAAGCCACGCTGCATGATAATTTCAGGTTTTACCCAAAAGTAATCCAGCTGAATCCAGCGGGGACGAGGATGATGTATGGTGGTGTCGGCTGCAAAGGTGAAGAACTCCCTCGCATCCTGCTTTCATCATTCTAATTCACAAGGTTCTGATTTTTTTTCCCCTTTGGTAGACACTCGATCTACTTCTGCGCTGTGTACGCGTGCATGTGCATGTGCACACACTTAGTGGGAGTCACATATTAGCACAATAGCCCCCCTTGGTCCAGGCATGTTCCCAGTGGAACTCTGCGGGGTTAATCGTCCCAGTCAGACACTTCAAAATTTGCCCATCCCCACAGTAAGGGGTCACTTTTTCCAATTTCCTTCCTAATTGGTGGAGGCAGGTCGTCATAGGATGGAATTTATTCCGTATCAGCTCCTGAGGGGGCTTTACACGGATCAAAGAATCCCCTCCGGGTGTTATTGGCTTTCCACCTCTGCCGGCTAATGTGTTGGTGTAGAGTGTGCACACAGTGTGTGTAAATGGCGTGTGGGGTGAGTCCAGGATGGTGCCTGTAGGGACACTGGATATCTGCATGAAGTAAAAAGAAAACGCCTGTTTTTAAAGATTCAACCCCCAAAATAAACCTAAATCTATGATTTCAGCCGCATAATTGGTCCGAAAACACTCGTGGAGTTTCCTGTTGAGTCACAGTGGAGCTCTGCCTTCTCACAGACTGTGGGGGCAGAGCCCTTGAACTCTGCTGGGAGCAATACAGCATCGTCTGCACACACCCCGCGAGGTCAAGTTCCTGGTCGATTCTGCTGATCTGATGAGCGATGACATCGCCTGTGCCATAAGCAAGGTATGAAAACACATTGGAAAAGTTCTCAATTTCTCCACTGCCAACGCTCGTTTCCACTCATCCATCCTGTCAAAGCCTGGGGATTTTCTGGCAGTGACAATTCTCCACAGTCAAGCTGTTTGGTGAAAATTAGAAGAATATAGATTTCTAAAGCACTGCTGTGGTTTATAAAGCGTCTCTTCCAAACTGAAAAGCCTCTCGGCGGCTCACAGGACCCTGTTTAGTTTGAAATGCCTGTAAACAGCCTCCACGCGGCCGTCCTCATCAATCTGACGCCGTAATCCATCATTAGAGATGCAGAGTGGGACGGCGTGATTCGGGGGAACAGCTCCTTTTGTTTCCTGATGAAAAATAACTTCCACGCGTCTTTAAATGATGGGTCTGAGCTCGGAACAAAGCAGCGGGGACGCCATTGCTCGCATTTCAGCTGGAAGGCTCACAAATAACACGAAGGCTGATGGGAGGGTGGCCCGATCGGCCCGCCGAGGTTCATGTATTACATGTTTTAACTGCTGCGCCTGCAGAGAACATCTCCTACTGACACTCTTTACTTTTTAACGCGACAGTCCCACCCTTCTCCCAGCCGTGCCCCACTCATCTTGCTGCTAACACACAAGAATTAAACATTTATATTTCATGTATTTTGATATTTTTAGCAGTTTTCCGCCCGGCCAGAGAGAGCTGTGCTGTTTGCTACAGCGGTGAATATGAAAACATGTAAAGAAAGAAAAAAAACACTCCCTTGGTGCTTCGGAATATCCTCTAAAGGCTTCTGATGAAAACTATTTGTTATTTTTAATTAGTCGGTTCAATTTAACATCCGCTGTGTCACAGCTGAACAAACTTACATTTTTGCATGAATAAAGGGATTAGAACACATTTGTTAAAATGTTTGCGTTGCTTCACTCACAGCAAAATTGAAAACCTTTTATCTTTAGTTTTTTTAAATAAAAGATGAAAAAAGAAATGTGCTACGTGCTGAAGATTAGAGGGGATTACCTCCCCGCCTTTAGCTATTTCACTAGGCCTGGAAAGGTTTGGAATAAAGTGATAACTCGGTAGTTGTGTAATCTTTCAAGCGCTTTAACAAACTGTGTGACTACAGATCTTCATGGCACTTGTTCTGCATTAAAAAGATGCTCCTCACATCGTTACAGACAGCAGATAAAGCTCCTTCTAAAGTTCTTTATCAGTACTGTCAAAAGAGAATTTGCTCATGTGATTATGTGATTGATGGTTCTTTTCTACCAGCCTCAGTCTAAAGAAGGTCTGATCAGTCAAAGGGTGTGTGTGTGCGTGTGTGTGTGTGTGTGTGTGGCTGCAGGAAGGCCAAATGGTTCATGATGTTTATGCTGCAAACCGGAAATAACATTCATGCTGCATACAGAGGAGGAAGCACCAGCTTCAGGGGACCAGTGGAGTATTAAACGTTCTTTCTATCATTTTTACGAGGAGTCAAATAAATGTGGCTCATGAAAGGATCCTGACTGTGGAGCTAAAAACAGTTCCTATAATATAATTGTACCAAGAATCATCAACTTCACTCCAGCACGCTTTTAATAGCTGTTTAATGGTTAAAAATCCCATTTAGGTTAGCTCCCAGGCACATCCAAAAGTGCAATTTTATCATGTTTGATATTTAAGGAGTGAGACTGGAGTGAGACGCCGCCCCCCACAGTTCACAGGTGTCACATGCTCCGCCCACTTCTGTGGAGCCGCGCTGAGCTTAGAGGAAAGATGAAGACAGTTAAACATTGGGGCTCACATGAGAGCAAAGCTGGCACATCTTACCAAATGGCAAGTGTGATTCCCAACAGGAATCAGGTCCAAGATTTGGTGGAGGAAAACATTTTTGAAAAAGATTAAGATGTTTGGAATACCTCACATCACAGTAAAAAATTCTCAGCGTCCTTGTAAAATGTTTCCAGATCCCACATTAGACAGAGGTGGATTTTATCTGTTCAAACAAACCATTAAATAAAAATGAGACAATGATGGGAGGCGATATTTTTCCTTTTATTCCAATGATAAGGTCAGCTGACATATATAACGCGTAAGTTGGTAACAGAAGGGTAAAGCCATAAAACTACCAGTGAGAGTGACCTCAGCAATTATCTCTCTCTCTCTCTCTCTCTCTCTCTCTCTCTCTCACACACACACACACACACACACACACACACACACACACACACATGCACACACACACACACACACACAGATTAATAGATTCTTGTGATGGCATGATAACTCATAGTAGTATTTAAACTCGTGCATGATTACAATCATCTAATCAAGTGTACTCTCATCTGGCTAACGCCCTCAACGAGCTCTCACCATCACTAATCAGCTAATTACAACACCATTACAATCAGTCGCACTCTGATTTGGTGGAGATGAGATGCTAGATTAGCCATGGTAAACAAAAAAAAGAGTGTGGGAGGACAGAGGTTCAGAAGGACAATGCTGACATTAAAGTAAAGGACTGATTGAGAGCTTGTTAGTTTTATGCTGCTGAATTTTCATTCTTTGTTTCTCATCAGTGGCAGAAAAGTTAATTCCACTTTTATGTGTGCTGGAAATCATCACAACTCTTAATGAAACATGAGAACTCCAGTAGCTTTGGAGGCTGAGCTGAGCCAACCTCGGCTTCCTCTCAGGAAGTGGTGGTGTTTGATCCTGGACGCCTGCTGCCAGTGTGTTAAAGTGTCCTCGGGTAACATATTTCACCCCAAATCACCTCCAGAGACATGGAAGCCAGTTCATGAGTCTGTGTGTGTGTTTTAGTGATGAATGTCAGTGAACGTGTTGCTGTTTTTGAACCATCGTGATTGCTTCATGATTCCAGTTCACACTGCTTAATGGGCGATGGCGGCAGGTCTGAGCCTCGTTTACCAACAGAACCACCGAGGCATCTTTTAAAATCTGCCCGTCGTTAGCGTAACGTGCTCACGGTCGCGTCCACTGGACCGCTGCTCACACTGCTGTTGGGTGAGATGAAGTCCATCATTGGCTGATGCCCAAGCAGACTCAGACCTCATTAGATTTGTTTTTCTTCTTTTTCCTTGCCAATCAGCGTCGCTAATGGGTATACGCTGGTGTCTCTGAGTTGCACGGCAACAAGAATCTTCTAACATCCCCTCTGACCTCTTGTTCTCTCTTTCAGTAATGATGCACACAGGTTCTGGCAAGGTTCTGGTAGAACATCCTCACTGATCAGCAGCTCTTTGAAATGTTCCTTTCTCTCCCCATTTCCTACCTTCATGACTCCCCGTACATCACATGACTTCACTTCCTGTTGTCATCTCCACCCTGGTCTTTGGTTCAGCTGCTTTAATGTCCACACCAAGATGCTGTTGCTTCAGTTCCATATGTTTTTACCTGTTACCTCAGTCTGAACCTCTTGTTCTCAACACTGAGAGTAGTGTTTCTGTGACTAACGATATTCTCCTCTTGGCTCCGTGAACATGCTTTGTTGCTAGGCAATGAGTCCTTCTGAGCGCCGCCACCTTATAATTCACCTAATTACAAAGCCATTTAATCCCAAAGTTGGATCACTTCAAATTCAAACAAAGAAACTGATTAATTATAGTGAAACAAAAGGAACCAAACGGCATTAATCACATAAAATATTGCACTGTTTCCATCCCGCTATAATGAAGACCATTTACTTCATTAGCAAGAACAGAAAAACAAATAAAGCCACAAAGTAAAGTTTATTGTTGTTGCAAACGTCATCAGTATTCATTAATAGCAAAGTTCATATTCAAATTTGTCTTTTATTTAACTAACATTAAAAGAAAAAAGGCTCAAAATGAAGTGTTCTTAAGCCCTAAAGCCTCTGAGTTCTGTTCAGAACCACAGTAACCCAAAGAGAAGATTTTCCTCTTGTGGACGGTCTATCTGGCTTAGTTTTGGTCGTGATCGGCCACTTTTGTTGGTGTTTCCTGAGTCCGAGGTCGGTTAAAAATAACCCTACGGTTTTAAGAGAAAAAGGGGCGATTACCTTATAAGAATTTACCAAGGACTCATGTTTTTGTATCCAGTGAGGAAGAGGAGTAGGAGGAAGAAGTAGTTCAGGAAGGCGCTGACGAAGATGCTTTCACTTTTCTTTTCTTCTTCAGGGAATCTAAAATTGTAAATACAGTCAAGTCGCAGCAGTGTGAGAATGCCCTCTGACAGAACCGTCACAGAACACTCACGTTTTCACCTCTAAGCTGCTTCCAGACAGTTGAAAGCTTCCGTTTTGGCCGCCTCAACGGTGTCGTCAAGCTGTGTTTGCCATCACGCAGCCTGCCGCTACGTTGGGATCGAGGGGACTGTTTGTTGTTGGCTGCTTGATTCTGCTACTGGCCGGCTCCTCCGGTTTACCCGGAGGTCAGTAAACCGACGTTTGAAGGCAGACGGCGGCCGTGGCAATGAATCAGGCTTGGGAAGAGCGCCAGCGTCATAAGACGTGTCACCAAACAGGCCGAAATCACTGCTGTGACAACCAGAACTTCTGCACAAAACACAAGCTTCTGCCTTCTCCATGTTCATGGTGGATCTTTGTCATCTTCTGGAGCGACCAGAGGAATTTGGAGGACTGCTAAATGCTACGGATGCCTGAGGGGTTTGGTTTCACCAGCGTTAGCGTTGATGTTCCTGAACTGGGATGGAGTGTCTGCCGCATCAGAGCAAGAATGTGGCTCTGCTATTTGCATATTTTCATAAACTCCGGTCCGGTGAACTGGGCCGGGGCCGGCCTCTCTAAAAGGCATCAATGCTGCAGTACTGGCCTCATTTTTCATCAGGTGCAGTGTGTCTGCAATTAAAATCCATCCTGTTGGAACAACGCGTGTTTGCTGTGGTGTGACATCAGTGTTTACCCAGCATGCCTTGAAATGGCGAGAGGGCAAATATGATGCAACATCATGTAAGGCAGCAGTGCGCAGCAGCTATCGTGTTCAGAGCAACAGGAGTAAAGTCACATGACATTCACAGGAGATTCTGACAGTTTTCCCACTGAGACGATCCGTTTGTGATGCATCTGTGTTTAAAGGAAAGATTCCCTAGTAAAAACTTGGTTATTCTTTCTGACCTGGACTCAGACGGCCTCTCTGTTGAAGCGAACACCACCGCTGCCCCTTTACCGCCTGCTGACCAGACAGAAATGCTTACATATCAGCAACAAAGACCAAGGAGCAACACGTTCTCCAGATAAGCTCGGCTCCCTCTGAGTTCCTAGCACACGTTTGTGAAACCCAGTGTGCACCATCGGTGGCAACCGGCCAGCGGATTAAAACCGTTTGTGGTAGTACAGATCCAATTTCACCCACCACAAAACTCTTCCAAATCTACTTTACTGAGTCTCCTAAAAAGGTATCCAAGGTGAAGTCAATAACTAGGTAATTTGCAGTAAAATCTATGGTCCGTTTTTTGAAAAAAAAAAAAAAAGAAAAAAAAGGAGACAAACATGGATGGTTAGAAGAGCCGGCGAACGGCTCCAAATATGACATTTCCAATAAACTGGGTTCATATCTGTTGTAGCAGCAGCAGAAAATTTGTTAGTGAAGCAGGAACAATTATGCTAAACCGCCCCCCCCCCCCCCCCCACCTTAAGTGAGCAGGAGGATTAGTTGCCCTGTCATCAATTTCACGAAGTAAAGTTCTCTTTAGGCAGACTGATGGGCCTTCGTCATGATGCACAGGTAGTCCAGGAACCATTATGAATATAAACATCACAAAGTCTCTGAATGATGTTACACTTTAGAAGACAATTACCACGGCAACCACCTGACTTAAATGGTGCCTTTCAGAATTCTTTAGAATCTCCTTGTGGCTGAAATGGTGTAAAAATCTGTGGTTGCGATCCAGGTTGGATCCCACCTACGAGCGCTGCCATATGGTTTCAGACTGCAACAAACTTTTTGTTGTTTTTCTGTGCCGATATTTATAATCTGCTCGCCCACCATATCCTGCCCCCCCACTGAAACCTTGGCCTGCAGCATGGGGTTTCCATGCCAACTCACACCCCAGGCAGCCACCCTAATTGGCCAGCAGCTATAGCATTATGAGGGAAACACGTTCAAACATTATAGTAGTAATTATAAAAACAAAGTTCGCTTTTTCTTTCTGAAGTCACTTATTTATGATGTGGATTCATGGCTGTTTGCACAAATTCATTTCTTTATCATATTTCTCTCAGGTCTGTTGACAGTATGGCATTAACTGGTTATTCACTAATCCATGTGTGTGTGTGTGTGTGTGTGTGTGTGTGCATGTGTGTGTGTTGTGTGTGATGGCTGCTGCATCTGCGGCTTTTACAGATCTTCCTTGATTTTGGTGGAAGATTTGCTCTCCACATTTCTCTGCAGCTGCTCGTTCGGTTCCACTTGTTTGACATCAGGAAGTAGACGGAGCCCAAAATATCCAAAAATAAGTTCTGATGCCAATGCATCAAATTCTAATGTTTACAATTGAAAGGCTTCTGAGGCCAATCTGACCTGAGGGTGTCTAGGTAGCATTGTTGATGAGACGCCACCCTCGCGCACGTTGCTCCAGTGTCCCCCCTATACTCTTTCATCATCATCTTCATCCTTATCTTCATCTCCTCCTCATCCTCCTCCTGTCACATCTATTGCTGCCTCCACTTGATTAAAACCCTTGACGTAGATTTCAACAGTCTGAAGCGTCAGTTCCAGACTACTGCCATGGAAACCAGGGCAACGTCTGCCTGCCTTCACACATGAGGCAATTTGAGTCTGGTTGGTAACCAGGTTCAGTGAACGGCAGGTTAAAACTTCCAAGCGTGGGCTGAAAGTGTGAAGTTAAATCCGTCATCGTTGTCAGTGACCTCTGAATGTCAGAGAGACTTTATCATATGAGGCCAAATGATTCCGTGTCTTGGGTTTTGAGAACTTCAAGGTTCATGGAAATGACCTGAGATGACAGAGAAGCTACTGCTGGACAGAGGTCAGAGGAGGTTTGTCACCATCTGTGCTGAAAAGGCTCTTCTATAGTGAGAGAGTATGTTAGCTGTATGTATGAGCATAGCTGAGGCTGCTCATGGACTCTGTGGCCCATCTGGACCTTCTCAGATGAAGTTTTGATGGAGGGGGACACTAAATGATCTGTTCTGTCTTTGATCCAGTCCCATCCAAACATGTCTGCTCGCGCTTGATTGGCATCAATCTGTTATAGTCGCTATCTGAAATAGTTAAAATGTCTTGATAAAGCTATTAAAGTGCAGGTTGTCCTGAAATTGGAGCTTCTCTGAGCTCTATCAGGTTGTCTTTCAGGTAGTTCTGCTCGATAAATCCAGAGGAACCAAGAATTTTACAACATAGCTGGAGGCTCCATGTGTTTAATCAGCATGTGTGTGTAAATTTGTCCCCTGATCACTCAAACAGCAGTGGGGGTGGAGGGGGGGAGCAAGTGAGTGAGCTGTGAAACGCTGCATTTTGACGGTCGACTGAATGTCATCCTCAAACCCACCTGGATGCAGAGGCCGGATGATAGCAGGCTAAGCCTCTGGTCCCAGAAGATCAGGACAGAGATGGAGGTATGGCAAAAGGTCGTGGGAGCAGAAAATTTGGAAGAAAAAAGGCCGTTAAGTAGAAGGCAGAAGGATAAAAGGGGCAGAACTGTTCAACTATGGAGCGGATGAAAGCGGGGGAGTGCATCTGAGCCAGCAAGGCGGGGAAGAAAATGAGAAAAATGTGCATTAGAGAAAGAGGCTGCAGTTAGCAAGGACAACAGGCAAATGAGAACCACCAAAGTTATTCACTGACTGCCCCCACCTCCCCCCACCCCACCACCTAACAAACATCTCCAGTTGTCTTTTTCTCTGCCTCTCGCCATCCGTTTCTGCCCGTTGTCCACCTCCTCTGTTGTCATCAGCCCAGCAGGAGGTCCAAACATCTGGAGCCGTCCCAGCAAACAGCCAGTCAGGGGTCCTGGTGGGGCTGCTGTGACGGCAGATGTGATGTAAACACAGATACAGACACGCTCGTCTGCAGGGGTATAAATAGAAAATCAGGTTTAGATGAATAAATAAATTTGTTCTGAAGTGCCGCTGGAGTGAAACTAAAGTAAATATATAATACATATTTCTTCTGAAAGCGCTCTTTGTTTCATTTACCTCGCACGTGCAGCCTGTTCTTGTGCATGTACGGGGCCCTGATGCCTTGTCTCTTCTGGCTAAATCTTCTTTTCCCTGAGCCAAACAGCCTGTCAGTGCTTCGACTGGCTCCGTTTATGATTTATCCCCAGCCTCCCTCCTCTTGTCCTTCGCTGTCCAGCCTGTCTTCATTCTCTCGTTCGGCCACTTGATGGATTCTGGCTTCCAGCTCATTCTGTCCGGTGCGGCTCTGGATCAAAACGCAATATTTACCCGTTTATTTTGGAGACAGTCAACTGTTCCTGTCTGCTCTCTCCTGCACAACCATCCATCCAATGTTCCCATCATGCAATGTGTCGACTGACAACAGATCTGTGTGGTTTTAAACAAGCTAATTAACCAAAGCGTCTTTGCCCTTTTGGCCCCTTAAGCTGGAGCCTGTGGTGCATCTGAGCTGTGAGCTCATCCTGTACACCAACATATGAGTGTGAACAGGTGAATTCATGCTTGTAACTCAAAGTGATTGAGAGGTCAAAGGTGACGACCGACCGTTTAGTGATACCAACAGCAGTTCCACAGCATCAAAACCAGTGAAAATGGGCCACTGATGTTCATGGAGCATCACCCTGACCCTAATCCTGTAGCTCTTAAGTACATCTCTGAGACGTATTTATGGACGTCTCTTTATTTATTATTTTTGTACATGCCTCTTTTATTTATCATTTTCTTGTCCTTCCATCCTCTCCTACTCTCTCCCACCTCTGTACACTCTCCAGACCACCGTCACTGTGCGGCTGTGCTGCATCCATCATCTGACATTTGTTCTGTCCATTTGCCAAATGGATCCTCCACATTTCCTCCCATGCACTTTGCTCGTGACCGTCTCATCCAACCTTTCTGGGGGTCCAGAGGTTTTGCAATCAGGTTGACGGAAAAGAGCATCAGCTACTTAATTCCTGCGCAAGGATGGCGCCATGGCGGCCTTCGTGGGTTTGGTGTGGATCTGTTCCGTGTTCTTGCCTGATAAGTGCATCAATCAGGTCTTCATCCCTGACTGAGTGCTTCTAGAACCTGATCTTGGGGTCGGATTCAGGGCTGTCACTCTTGGCCCCATTCAACTGGACTCGTCTTAATTAATAAAGTGCAGATAAGATAGAAGAAAAAGTAAAACGTGGATGGAGGACTAACCCACCAGAACCAACCAGGTCCTCTGTCCTCCCCTCTCACTGTGTGTTCCTTTTATGTAAGAACATTTCCCTGACACATGCTTGTTCTTCTCTTTTCTCCTTCAGCTCTGAGATCTCTCAATTTGGCCTGTGGGGAGTGAAGCGTCTGCTGCAGCCGCATCCTGCAGGAAACAGCGAGACGCTGGGAGCTCTGATCCAGCTGGACCAGGACCAGACCAGGAAGACCGTCTACTAACTCGCCTTTTTCTGAGCTCTGCATTTATCCAGCCTGGGTGCCTATTGTAAAGTAGAGGTGAGTGAACGAAAGCCCTCCATGTTTAAGTGCAGTTCAGCTGTCAGTTTCTGACCCGTGTTCACCACTCGGCCTCTCTAATAAGCCCAGAGCTCGGGGCCGGTTTGACAAGGCAGGCAGTCTGAGCTGATGGCTCAGCCTCTGAAACTCTGCTCAGCACGTGCACTCAGCAGTGCCCAGTGGCATTTTAGAAAGGCAGGTGTATCAAATGAATAATTCTGCCCAGTTTCCATAGCAGCAAATAAGCTGACGTGCTTGGTGTGACTGTGGTTCTGGACGTTCTGTTGGCCTCAGCGTCAGGGCCAGGTAGCAGATTTAATGCATGGAAATGGACAAATATCCTCCGTACGGCTCTCTGTGGTTCCTGAAGCCTCGTTCTCAACAAAATGAAAGTCTAACCCTTGGCTGCTCAGTGACTGGTCACCACATGTTCGATGATCATTTTGGGGTTGAAGCAAATACGGGAAGAAAGTCGGACAAGCCTCCATATTATCCCCTCTGGCTAATCACTGCAGGCCCACTTTTTCCTGTTAGACTGATGTTAATAACTCCTTTAATCGCCTTGATTGAGAACATTACCAGTAAATGCTGAGCCACAGCATAAAATGCATTTATTTCAAAGGCGTCTCTGGAGTTTTAGAAGTTTGCCTCTTTGTCGTTGCCTCTTTTCAAGGTTACTGGAATTAAAATCTTTCAGTGCTGTTACACTCATTAAAGAAGATTAAAACAAGCTCAAAGGGACCATCGTCACTCACACATCATTTTGTCTGTAGAGTTGAAAGGTTACACAAAAATTCTCCTCTAACAGAAGATTTTTACGGTATTAATTTCTATTGGTGTTTTACACTTGTTGCCAGATTTTGTCCTGTTAGAGACCCTTGGGGCTCATCCTCTGGATAATCCACAGATTTGCTTTGATTGGCCTCTTTGTGCTTCGTGGGTTGCTGGATTAAGATTTGCAAGTGTAGAAAAAAGTAGATTCCCATTCAGCTGGAGGGAACCTACTGGGGTGTTGATAAGGGCCAAAATCTGATTAAACATACATCTGAGCTGCTCCATCCAGCTTATGTTCACCCATCTGGTGAACTGCACCTTAAAGTCATTACATTCTTCTCTTTTCTCCACCAGTTTGGTGTCATTGTAAGACCAAAACATTGCCAGATTAGCAGAGCATAGAGAGAAAAATGGGCAAGAATGATGTGAAGCTTGATTGAACTGTGTCAAGGGCACCATTTTCATCGAGAGAAGAGTTTAAAAATGATAGATTACAAGCTTTGCCTTTGGTTAGTCAGTCTAGCTTTGGTGCTCAAGTGCTCATTTTGAGAGTAACTTCAGCTCTTTCAGCTATTTTCTTCTTTTATCAACTCTTGAAATTTCCTCTTTTAGCTGTACAAGTTAAATCTTTCTTCATCAAGTGCTGCTCGAGGCTCATTCTCCACGTGGAGAGATGGGTTGGAACATAACGATCCTCTTCCAGTGACCTAAAACAGGAAAATGTTGCTTAGCAACACTGACGCTGCTGTCAATGTTTTCTCCTATTTGAAAAGATTTTAATTTATAATATAAACTGTGATGGTGCCGTGACAGGATGCGATTTATCAGCCTTGGCTTGATGAAAGTATTCTGGGTCATAAGGTCAGCTCCAGTCAAAGGTCCTGCTGGGAAAGGTCCTGCCAGGAAAGGGCCTCTCAGAAATAATTGAGCTTCTGCTCACGCATGTGTGAGCTGCACTGTTGCTGTGCTGTCTTTTTAATATGGCTGCCTGATCCTGATGCAACTTGATTAAACGGCGCCTCCCGCTAAAGGCGGGTGTTAGTTTGCATATCGTTCACCTTGAGGGGCACCATCGATCTACATGAGGTCGTTGGCGGGTCTGCAGACGTGTGCACATGACAGCTAGCGCACCAGTGCACATTGCGTTCTATGTTTGAGGAGGAGTGTGCGCGTGGAGGGCAACAAAGTAATCCCCATGAGTGTGTGCATGCTGGGTGAAGTATAGACCACCTCTTCAAGCAGTCTATATCTTTGCCCATCGCCATGGCAATACGTCAGCCTGACGGCACCCAAGGAACAGCTGAGGGTGCCTGATAAGGCCGTGAGTACGTATGCATTCTCGGAATATTGGCCATCTGAAGGAGCCGCATCCTCCCAGGATTCTGCTACTCCTCCTCTCCTACTTCGTCTGGGTCTGAAGCTCAACATTTAAATTATGTCCCTGTCCTTTTTCTTCTTTTCAATTAAACAAAATCGGACTTGCTGTTTGATTTCCCTCCCCTGAAGCTCTTTAAGCCTAAAAGTGGCTTCCTGATTTATGTGTTTGCAGAAACAGAGTCAGGATTTGACTGTTTGTGGCCAATGAGGGGGCTCGTGAGGCCATTAATCTGTTTCATCCCTCCATCCCACAACCCATCCAATTTCTTCCTGTGCTCCATCCCTCCAGTCAGAGATGCCAGGTTCCACCACCATTGTTCCAACATGTCGGGGGGGTGGGAGCTGTTGAGGGCTGCCAGACCCTCCCCATGATTCTGTTCCCCACTTGTCATGAGCCAAATTTCCTTTGGCGTCTCTAGCTTCACCTGGGATGTTCTCTTCTTCTCTGGTCCCGTTTGGCAAAGCCCATGTGGATATGTGGGGGGCAGCATGGCTACCTCGCCATCGACACACACATCCTGGGAACCGTTCCACCACGTGGAGTCTCTGCTGGAATGGAAGCTATGCGGAGCAGAGTGAGGGAGAGGGGCGTGCATTAGCCATGCTAATCTCATTAGCGCGGCTGTGATTGAATCCTGTAGGATTCTGCTGCTATTGCCGGGAGAGATGGAGGAGCTTGTGTATTATTAAAGGGTTTGCTCAGAGGAAGACAGGAAATTGATGGAGAGAAAGAGACAAAGGGAGGGCTTAAGATGCAAATATGTGGATAAGATGCAGTAAAGATGTCAGCATGCACACTGTTGGAATCTCCCTGGAGACCTGGTGGAGACCTCTACACCTGCAGATGACCTCTGACACAATCAACTCTTTTTCTTCCTCACAGCAAGAAGCTGAGCTCCAGCTGTGGTTTTTAAGATCTTTTTCTTCACTTGTGCTGCCACGATTCTGTTTCTTTAACAGCCTCCCATGGGATCCACAATCTAAGATCTGTTTGTGAAGCTTCGCTAGACGTCGTCCTTTGTGACCATGTCCAAACAAAACCTTAACCTCCTTCCCTTTCCCTTTCCCTTCCTCTTCTAATCCTTCTTCCAACGGCGCGGGCTGCAGGCTCATCAGACTTGTTATTTTTCCTTGCTTTTACCTCCATGCTTTCCATCCATCTTGGAACTTTTCTCTTTCCAGTTTTATCATTTTTTGTTCCACTCTCTAATTTGTTCCCTGTCAGCATCTATCGCTCCTCTGCCTCCCCCAGAGGAATTCCATCTTGTTTAGTTGCTGCTGCTTCAGTGCCTTTCTAACCCTTCAATTCCTAGACTCCTGGTCAAAGCAAGCTGCTATTTTACTGTCGGTGCTGCAACAACAACAGCAGAACGCTTCTGTTTCACTGTCTGCAGGACACGGAACACTAGAAGAAGATAAAAGATGTTTCTGATGAAAACCTAAAACTTTGCCTTCATCAGCTGCAAATTTGCACCTTTCGATTGAAAACTTCTGTTGCTATTATATAAGAATCTTGATATAGACCTTCATCTTGTAGATCTACATGTTGAAGACATTTGTGTTGCAGACCTTTGTGGTGTAGACCATCATTCTGCAGATCTCCTCTCACTTTTCTTCCTGTCAGCTCTACGGTCCTTTTGTGCATCTGTCATCAGAGTCACCTTCTGAGTCTCCTTAATAACAAAAAGGTGACATGTGTCTGGATGTTGGCCCCTGGTGGACTGTTGCCTGGATGTTCACCAGGCCCGTCTCAGAGCTGTTCCACCTGTCATCCCACTGCTCATTTGTCGTCGCCCTTTCATTTCCAGGGTGCTCGAGCTCCTCGTTCGCTCACCACTCCAGGTTGTCTCTTAATTTCATCTTGTTACCCAGGTGACCTCAGGCTGTCAGCTACCTCCTTCTCCATCCCCACATCTGCCTCCTTCTTCTTCTTGTGTTTCCCTCATCTTTCTCTCATCCTGAGTTTTTGAGCTCCACACAGGTGTTCAACAGGTAGAATAGAGGCTGTTTTTTTTTTTTACTTTGTGCTCTTATATGAAAATGCAGTTTAATTATTGGTATTTTTAAATGCTGCCATTTTCCATTTGATGTTCACCACGTCTGTTCTGGGGAATAAAGCACAAAGATAATGAGGCTATTACAACCAAGAACGATTAAGGTAATTAAGTAATTATGTTTCACTCCCAATGTTGGTCTACTTACATCAGTCGCCATTTAAAAAAAGGCCTAATTTAGCAACAGTGATATTCTCTTTCATATTTACTGAAGACAGTTTCAGAATTTAAGCTAATTAAATGTATTGAAGCGATTGATGATGTCCTTAATCTTTAACCTTTACAGGAGGAGGAGAAATGACTCAATTAAGGGTTTTTTATGTTCCAAATTCTTGTTGAGTTAAATTTTCATATCAAGGACTTACTTATTAGTGACAAGATGGCTCGTCTTTGTTAAAATAAACAGTCAACTATTTCAGCAGGTTAGTTAGTTTTTAATGCTCTCTGTGTGCTTTTAAAGAGCTGAACACAACTGAGATGTCAGGAAAATAAAACAGTTGAAGAACCTCCAGCGGAGGCTTGAACCAACTTCAGATCTTCTTGTAGAACACAACCTGCCAAATGGTGACAGCAGTTAAATTAGCGGGATTGTTCACCCACAATCGGTGTTAAATCACTGAAGCTTGCAGATAAAAGAGGCCTGTCTGTCTATAGAAGTGCCGCCTTTATCTCTTGTTCAGCCTGACTGAAGCCAAAGTTCTGAGGTCTTTTTTTGCCTGGTTCCGAACACTTTCTCTCGGAAATATCGGCTTCTGTGATGTAACCTTTGCTCTGAGCTTCCACATTTCATTTCACCTCATCTGGCAGGTTTGGAACATTTCTTATACATTTTTTCTTGATTTTATCATTTCATTTCTGTGTTCTGCTCCTGAACAAGGGTCAGTACAATACCTTCTCCTTGTTGCCCTCAGGAGAGAGACAGTCCTTCTATTTGGGCCAGAAAAGACACATGGGGGGCGGTGAAGTGAAGTGAAGTTAGAGTAGCTTTAGCGCGGTTCTGGGAACTTGTGTAGGCTCTCGCTGCAGCACCGCAGGCGAGAACGCCGCATGTGCACGATGACAAGTCACACTTATCACCTCAGCAGAGTCATTAAATAGAGCTGGAGGCTTCGGCACATCTGAGAGGCGGCGGGTGCTGGTGTTGCGTCACGGTCTGGGCGCGCTTTGTGTGCGTACATCTGCATCTCTAAATATATCAGACCAGCACCACCTTTCAGTAGAGACGACGTTTAACTTAAAAGCTGGAGAAACCCCTTTGTGTCGATGGCGCAACAGATCTGTTGCTATGAGGATTTATTTCTGAGCAGATCTGTCAATAGCTCAACCTGTTGAGGGGGTCTGAGGGGCTGTGTGGAGAACAGGTGGCAAAACCCAGACAGAGACTTGAGAGCAGATAAAATATTTGTGCTGCTTCTGTGTTGTGTTTCACATTTTGTTAACGAGACCTGGAAAATCGGTGAAAGTGTGCATGAGAAACGGTGCCAGGTTTCTGTGGGGACCTCTGAGATTTGGTGCCCTTTTTTTTCTTGCCTGTTTACGCAATCATGGCAGATCTAAAGCAAAATCAATGAGCTGAAATTGAAAACTTCCAGAGTTAAAGGAAACAATCGGACAACTTTGGGGTTTGAAAAGTCAATTTTGGAACTATTCAAGGATGGAAATTCAGGATCCTATAAATTTTATCCTACCGTAGTTACACAACTATAAAGCGCACCTAAAACACCTAGATTTTCTCAAAAATTGATGGTACGCCTTATAATATGGTGCGCCTTGTGTGTGGACTGAGTTCCAAAATCTGCTGTGTGCCTTTGGTAGGTGCACTACAGTAAACGCTCCGCCCATCGATTAGCGGCACACCTACGCATAAGGACCCCCTAAAATGGCGCCGGTCAAGCGACACGCGTGTAAGGCTTACTTTAAACTGCAGGCCATCGAATATGCGGCTGAAAATGGCAATCAAGCAGCTGCAAGACATGAGTCCATTGTCAGAAAGTGGAGAAAACAAGAAAGTGAACTGCACCAGTGAGGAAGACGAAGCTGAGTTTCCGCGGGAACAAAGCAAGGTAGCCGGAGCTGGAAGACCGAGTGGAACAGTTGGTTGTGGAACAGCGAACAACTGGAAGGGGCGTCTCTACTGTCACCATTCGACAAACGGCCAAAGCGATTGCTGAAGAAATGGACATTGAGCACTTCCAAGGAGGTCCATCTTGGTGTTTTCAGTTTATGAGGCGGCGGTATCTCTCCATACGCGCGACAACTGTTGCGCAGCGGCTGCCAGCGGATTACCAGGAGAGGGTGGCCATCTTCCGCACCTACTGCCGCGACAAGATAACCTCGCCCAGCCACATCACCAACATGGATGAGATCCATCCATCGTGGCAGCGCTGGATAACGGAAGGTGAACAAAGACTATGAGGCAGCGGCGGGCAAGTTATGCCACCATATGCGGGTGGATTGTAGACGCATGGGCTACGATACCGCCTTCATGTATTGTAAGAGCTTTCACAAAAGTCGGCATCAACGCTGAGGCGGAACCGGTCGGTGAGTCGGATTCAGATGATGAAGAAGAGGAATTCAGGATGTTGGACATTGAAATAGCGCAGCTGTTTAATTCAGATACAGAAGATGAAAACTTTGATGGTTTTGTGGCAGAAGAATGAATATTTTGTTCAATAAATGTGTCGAAACTCACTGTTTTACTTCCGTTGTCATTTTTTACTGTATGTTTCAGCATGCGCCTAATAATACGGTGCACCTTATGTATGTTTTAAATACAGATATAGCACCCATAACTGAGACTGCGCCTTTTAATACAGTGCGCCTTATGGTCGTGAAAATACGGTATTTACAGTTTCCGTAAAACCCTGAATAGTTTCTCTCCCTATTGGAAAACATCTGGTCAGGAGATCCGTCAACAAATTGCTGCTTCCACATGTGCCCCCAGATTATGTCCACTCTGTCCCCCACAGGCAAACTCATGGAGTTTTAGATAACAGCCCCCTGCAGTCTCTGCAGCCATAGCAGTCTGTGCATGTCTCTGGTCCAGCCTGGACCTTGAGTCCCCTCATGTGTGTTGGAATCTGAAGCACTGATCTCACCGCTGACTGCTTTAGTTCCTGTTACAAACCCTGTTTTACAGATGGTGCAAATGTGGCCTCAGCAGCAGAACCTTTTAGCTGTCAGACTGCCACACTGTTTTGTTCAGATTAATCAGAGGGAATGATGATGCTGAATCTCCTTGTTTTTGTTTCTATTGCTGATCTTGCCGACTCGGCAGATATCTGTGCACGTCTGCAGCTTGAGGCTGATGGATGAGCTGGCTCTCACCACCAGGAACTGCCCCCCCATGATTTATTTGACAGGCGTGTTTGGAAACATTAGACATTTTTAGGGTCATATAACTCATTTTGTACATAAAGAAGCTTAGAAACAATTCTTCTGCTTTAAAATTCTGTTTTAATGTGGGTTTTATCTTCAACAGTAGCTCAGAGTCCCTAGATGAGCAGATGCATCACTGATCTACAGCTGTTCTTTGTTTTAGTTTCATCCAGAGGAGCATTCCAGTGAAGGAGATGAAGCCTCTCCGGCGTTTTTAATGCTGAGGAGACACGAGTTCTTGTAAAGAGATTAAAAATTAATCACGTCTCATCTTTATTTCTCACGCTATTTTGGATGGGACCTGATTTCACTTTGCCAATAGCCCGTTTTTCCCTTCAATATTTTACAACTCCCAGCTTGCTGATGCAGGAAGAAGTAACACCTCCAAAAGTGCCATGTCAGCACAGACATCACTGTCAGCCGCTCGGCCTCATTTCTGTTAAAACTACTACTAAATGTCCAGAATCAATGGCAAAATGTTGGGATTAGCTTCATTGGCCTACTTCTGGGGAGGGAAGATCAGCCAGCTAGAGCAAACACCAAGTATGGGTCTCGGGGTTCTCTGGCCTTAGAATACAACACGAAAAATTCTGGATTATGGGTGTCTGTGCACGTATGTGTGGACATATGTGCCTCTCTGGGTGCTGAACATGTCTGCCAGGCTGATTTTTGCTGGCTGCAGATGGAGCAGCAGGTGGAGGGTTGGTGTGCCCAATTTTTGAAGTTAAACCAGACTGTGCAAATCACACGTGCGCATAACTGTTGGGAACGTCGGTGTGGTGACGGCATCCACTTGAGATAAGGACAAGGAGGAAGAGCCTCTTGGTTCAGACTCCTACAACCTGCTCATGAGTCTCTTCAACAATGTCTCCTCTCCTCCAGTTCATCGAAGGCAGCCTTCAGTTAAATAAGGCTCTGTGTTTATTAGTTTGTATCTCACCGGAGGCGGAGCCAGGCCCTCCTTTATGGAGCTTGTGCTGCTCCGTTCCGGTAATCA